>NC_091472.1:17290324-17590324 GCF_036971445.1 Narcine bancroftii
CATCCTATTATGTTACTGTGAGACCTTTTACATCATAACACAACAAAACAGGAGCGAGAATGACCCTTCCGGCCTGTCTGAATGATTATGGGGTAATCAAGATCTCATCTGTTTTGTATCAGTTGCCATAGCCCTGAATTCCTCCATCTTTCAAAAATTTCCCTCCCTCCTCTTCACTGATTGGGCCTCCACAATTCTCCTTGGTAGATAATTCCAGGGCATCAAAGATTATGGGGAGAAAACAGGACAGTGCAGCTGAGTGAGAAAATGGATCTGAATGGCAGGGAAGACTTGATGGACTGAATAGCCTATTTCTGCTCCTATGTTTGTTTTATGGTCTAATGGTCTTATCCAACCACCGTCACCTGCACTCGTATAGTCATCTGCGGGGTGGGGTTTAGTGTGCTGAGGGAAGGGTATGAAAGGTAACCTTTCTGCATGGTTTGTTCAGAAGTTTCAGTCAAAGCAGTTCTACAAGACTGGAAATTTGCAATAGGTCAGTGCATCTTCGAAGTGCTAGAAAACAAGAAACTCTGGTGGGATCAACGCTGATCAAGGGTTTGAGCCAAACTCTTGACAATTCCCTTACCCCTCCCACTGATGCTGAATTTTGAGTGTAGAAAGGCCTGGACAGAGTAGATGTCAAAAGGTTATTTCCCATGGTAGGGGAGCCAAGAGGGCACAACTTCAGGATTGAAAGGGCCCCATTTAAAATAGAGATGCAGAGAAATTTCTAGTCTGGAGTGTATTGACCAGAGGGTATTGGCTGCTGGAGTGGCTGTGGAGGCCATGTTGTTGGAAGTATTTAAGGCAGAGATTGATAGGTATCTGAATAGTCAGGATATCAAAGGATATTGGGAGAAGACAGGAGAATGGGATTGAATGGGAGAATGGATCAGCTCATGGTGAAATAGCCGAGTGGACTTGATGGGCTGAATGGTCTACTTCTGCTCCTACATTCTATGGTCTTGTGCACATAAGCTGCGCTGTTATGCCCCATATTCCATTCACACTTCTGTGTCACATCACGAAAAGCAAAGCTAACACCTCACAACATTGGATAGTGTTAACTAATGCAGCGATCTTTGTTTGAATACTGCACTTACGAAGGGTACGATAGCATATTGATAAATTCCTGTAGTAGTTGGAATTTTAGGCCATTGATTCAAAGGCATCAGTTTAAATTTTGGCCAAGCAGCTGGGATATTTAAAGGAAAAGGTGTGTCTCAGTGAGGGTAACTAAACTATAACAAACCCAAGAGACTCTGAAATCTGCCATCCTTCTCCAGTCTCAGCTCCCTGTGTGACACCAGCTTCACCAATATGTTTTCCCTTAACGGATCAGGGGAAGTTAGGGATGGACAACAAATGCTGACATTTCAGGGATATTCACATCTCATGAATTAATAATTTTTCCCAAGCCTTTTTATTTCACAGTAAAATCCCTGGTATCCAGCACCCATGGGAATTGCAGATACTGGATATGTGAATTTTCTGCATGCCTGAGACACAGTCTTACAATGCCGAACTAATACCCTGCATTAAGAATAAAAAATTGAAAAGACAAATTGTAATCCTTAATTATGTAGTTCACTTTAATCAGGCAATTCCTGTAATTTACAAAATTTAAATATAAATTTGAACCCTGGGTGCTGGCGCAGTAATAGCGTTGACTAACTGTTACCATCATAATTAACACCCCCCCTCCCCTCCACCAAGTTTACAAATAAACCCTTACTAATATACTTAATACTAATAAGGATAAATACTAACTTGGCAGGGATAGGGAGACACTTTGGGAGTGTCGCCCCAGCGACAAGAGGCACCAGCCGACTATTCATCCTGCACGGCTCCATTTTATTCAAACACAACTTTATTCAAATTTTATTCAGCCAGCTGCTGCAGGCGGGGCACGACCAGAGTGCTCCACTGGCTGAATGTTTGCTCCCATCTTCACCAAGGGGTTATGTGTTGCTTCAGAGTACATTTACTTTTGCAATTTTAAACTTTTATTTACATTTTTATTTGTCCTATTCTATCTATCTATCTATCTATCTATCTATCTATCTATCTGTTAATTTCCTTGATTTTTTTTTTGCCAATTGCCTGGGGTTGTTATAAGGTATGCCATACCTGCATTTTTTAGCTATCTATATCTACAGATTAGAAATTTCCTGAATACGATAATGTTAATTATCTGTCATTTCAACAACCAGATTTACTTGGCACTTTTTTCTGGTTAATCCCCTTTCAGAAGGGTTTAATTGGTACTATTTATACTCATATATTAAATTTGAGATCAGTCCCCATGGATAAGATTTGACAAACAGAGGAATCAGAATTTCAGCTAACATTATTTCCTGAAATAATTACTAGACTAGTTAATACTTCTTCACTTTGTGCACATCATTCCATAATACAGTTTAAAATAGTTCATAGAGCTTATATGTCTAAAGATAAACTAGCTCACATCTTTCCTAATACAAGCTCTACTTGTGATAGATGCAATACTGATGTGGCTTCATTGACTCATATGTTTTGGTCATGAGCCGTGTTAGAAACATTTTGGAAAGGTATTTTTAAACTCTATCAATGATTCTGGTTATTCAATTACAACCTAACCCCCTAACTGCTCTTTTTGGAATTACAGATGTAGGTTGCTTATCTACTTCTGCAGATTGAGGTATAGCTCTCTCTATACGATTAGTTAGAAGAGCCATTTTACTTCAGTGGAAAGACTCTGAATCTCCTCCATTATTTCGATGGCTTTCTCATGTAATGTCTTTCTTAAATCTAGAAAAAAATCAGTTGTACTTTAGATACAACTACAAAATTTGAAGAAACCATTTATTGATTACTTTCATGGGATATAACTGGTGTTATTCTGTGAATTAAATAACCTTTCCTTTCCAGAGGTAATGTTCTTGTCATTTTTGTTATCTGTAGGTGTGGACCGGAGCTATGTTTTAAACTATTTGATAGATCCTCGGGATAGGCTGCTCAGTTTTTTGTTTTTTTTTATTTTTATTTTTTAGTAGGCACACGATCCTTTATCCGGAACCCTCGGGGGACAGTGTGTTCTGAATTTTGGAATTTTCCGGATTTCGGAAAGCCCACCTGAATTGTGCTGCCGTATCCACCTCCACCCCCTTCCATTCGCCCGGCCGTCTCCCCCAACCGCGGTCCCTCGGCCCCCTGGCAGTCTCCCCCAGCCGCCTGTCCCCACTTGCTGCATTTTGGAGCTTTCTGGATTTTAGATGTCTGGATAAAGGATCGTGTATCTGTAGATTAGTTGGAGTTTTTTATATATAATATTCTAATTATTTCTTTATCTCTGTTTTCTTTATTAGGAGATTATTTCTAATATGCCACATTGTCACTCTTTGGAATTTGTATGATATACTTATACCATGTAGGCTTGGACATACTAGTTTAATAGTGTTATTTCTATTCTCCTTATGCTATGTATATTATGAAATGTTAATAAAAAGATTGAAAAAGTAACAAGGGTATACTATTTGGTATACAGTACAGTATTTGTATAATTCGATCTTAATGTCCCTTCCGTGTTTGCTTCTTGCAAAGATTGGAGGGGACAGCAAACTGCAGAACAGAGCACTGTACGAGGATGGTAGAAAGTTCAGTGAACATCAGCAACAAGTTATTAAAGTTAATGTTTAATAACTGCACAGCAGTAATACGATCTAAATCCAGCAGACAATTTAACTGGTATGCACTGTACAGAACCTGTTTTTAATATTTTGTAATTGCTTCCCTGTGGTTAAAGCATACTGCTTCCAAGTTTCTGCAATTCACTACCATTGATGGTTTGACATACTGGTGCATTTTGTCCATACCCAGGGCAAGAGACAAATTAATGATTGTAAAAGTGGGATCCCATTATTCAAGTTCAAGTTTATTATCATCTGATTGGAAAAGTACAACCCGATGGAATAGCGTTTTCCGGTCCTTGGTGCAAAAATGTGCAAACCCATAACCAGATGTAGCACACATACAGATAACAATACATCTGCAGTACATATAAAAATAAATAAATATTGTTCAATAAAGATCGGAGTCTCAGAGGGTCAGTCTTGCTGCCTGTGGGAAGCAGCTGTTTGTCAGCCCTGGTGGTTCTGGCTCTGTTACTCCTGTATCTCTTTCCCCAGGGGAATAGAAGATGCTGTGTGTGGGATGCTAGGGGTCCTCAATGATTTTGGGCCCATGGGGGAGAAGGAGATCCCAGTGATCCTCTCTGCCATTTTTA
Source organism: Narcine bancroftii (assembly GCF_036971445.1). Classification (NCBI taxonomy): domain Eukaryota; kingdom Metazoa; phylum Chordata; class Chondrichthyes; order Torpediniformes; family Narcinidae; genus Narcine; species Narcine bancroftii. The sequence goes on from NC_091472.1 coordinate 17,294,592, forward strand.
TTGTCCTGTGGATTGTGAAGAATGTTAGAAGAGGCGAACTCCACCAAGGTGTGTGTCCAGATAAAGATAAGTTATAATTAGCTCAAAATTGATGAAAAAATTCCAGAACCTAAGTTTTGTTATTCCTTCAATAGGCGTGGGTGTCGCTAGTGAGGCTGGCCTTCATTTGCCATCTGAAGTGCCCTTGAAATGGATAATAACCTGTTGGGCCAGGCCAGAACCAAGCACATTGCTCTTGATCTGGAGTCATGTGGGCAAGACAGAGTCAGGACAGCGGACTTCCTTCCCTTTTGGTCATAGTTCCACTGTTGGCGCTACTAATGCTTCATTCCAGATTTATTAATGAAACCCACATCCTCGGCTCATTAGTCCAGACCTCTGGGTTACAGCTCCAACGCTGTTACGCTGTTTAACGCTCCTATAAATGTAGCTTTGGTGATTTTCAGTGCGGGTTTCAAAGCACAGTGCCAGAAGCCAGCCTCACCTACTCAACTGGCTCCAACCCCAGATCCACTTAATCCTTGGGCAGAGTTCCCACTAATTGCGCTTGTTAGTGGACTTTCCCTGAGGCTTCTAAAACTAACCAGCTTCCATTGGGTGAAGGTCACTAATTGGCACATTTTACTGACTTCAACAATCAACTACTTCAAAATATACTTTTAAATAAATTTTCAGTTATTGAAATGTCAGATGGGTCAACTTTGATCTCGCATGCTCCTGTTTTGTGTTAAATCCATCTTCACTCATGTCTGTAAAATTGCATTTAAATGTATTGAGGAGTACTTACATTTAAATTCAGATATACAGCACGGTAACAGGACCTTCAGCCCATGCTGCTAAATTACACCCAATTGACCTACACCCCTGGTACATTTTTGAATGGTGGGAGGAAACCGGGGCACTAGAAGGAAACCCACACTAACACGGGGAGAACGCACAAACTCCTTAACAGACAGCGTGGGCTTTGAATCCTGTCCTGATCACTGGTGCTGTCAAGGCGTTGTGGTAACCGCTATGCCAACCATACTTTTTAAAGGGTGTTTTATTTAAAGCAGCATTATTTATGTTGGGTAGTGGTTGATTTTGCGATTGGAAATATGCAGATAATTGTGAAAAGCTGGGAAGTTCCTTTTCCCGCTGGTAGTTAACGAGTCTGCCTCTGGGTTCTGCAGACTTCATTGGGATGGAAAATTTTTTAGGGGGTGGCTGTGTAATTGCAACAATACAGAGGCTGAACTGGAGAGGAAGTTGCAGGGGTACAACTACACAGAAAAAAAAGATGATGTTGTTTAGGATCATGAAAACCTTGCCCAAGGAATTGGTTTCAGTAAAAGGCTCAATGACCAGGGCCCAGCAAGTTTAAATGGTCATTTCTGTTAGAAAAAAAAATCAAGGATTATGGGTGTACAGTAGGGAAAACTTAGATTGTTGCAGAGAAGGTTTTTACTACATCGTGGGCTGAAGGGCTTGTTCTATGTTCCAAGTGCTGATTGAGAGATCAGTGTTGCCCATTGTATTACATCTCTTGCTCTTTATTCAAAATATTCTTGTGCCCCATTTGAAAGAGAAGGCCAGGTCCTTGTCTCACAACTTACCTGAAAGAGTGTAACGCTCCTGTTGTCTCATCCCGGATCGCTGTGTTCCGCCATTGAATCCTCGGGCTTCTGAAGCAGGGACACTAATGCTGCTTCCTGATCTTCACTTGGCACACTGAAGGGAGGGACGGAATCCTCCCCTCCCCTCAACTCCATCTTCATCTCCTGCTGCCTCGGAAAAGCAGTCAAGATATTGAAGAACACACCCCATGCTGGTCACACTCTTCTCCCATCTCCCTTTGGGTAGAAGAGACACGAGTTTGAAAACACGATTGAAGGACAGTTCTTGCTGCTATCAGACTTTTGAAAGGGCTTCTCATTAGTAAAATCCCTAGTATCTGGCACCTATGAGGATTGTTAGATGCTGGATGAGTGTATTTTCCGGTTGCTTGAGATTGCCTGTGTCATGATTGCTGAACTAACAGTGAGGCGCACCACTTTTCAATTTCCTTATTTTTTTGCCTATTTATTTTCCGTGCATTCTTTTGCCAGTTGCTTGAGGCTGCCAGTTGCTTGTCTCTAGATAACAGGGGTTTTACTGTACAATGCCTTGTACTGTTTAACTCTACTTTTCTCTTTAACTCTGTACCCTGTTTGACGGCAACACCATGTTTTCATTCTCATACTCCCTGTTGTACTGTGTCGAGGTTAACTTGCCTGGATAGCGTGCATAACAGTTTTTCCATTGCATCTTGTTTGCTTGACAATCAATAATAATTGGTTGGTGGGAGAGTAATTGAGAGGCAAGAGGCAAGGGGCAGCTAGCCGGAGGGGGGGGGGGGGAATGAGAGGCAGGGATGTGTGCTCCAGCATTGAAGGATAGTATAAAGCACCAGAGGAATTTGGGGGCTATGCTGATTTGAGCAGAAAGGGTAAGACATTTGAAGAGGATTCTCAGGTCATTTTTTTGTTAAATGAACATAGGTGTGGGGAGGACTGGAACTGCTCCTGTTCCTTTCACGGTTAGACGTTGAATGTTGAACCAGCCTTTGCAATCCCAGTGCAGAGAAAGGCAATGGGATTCTGGATTGCTCGGAAGACTCAGTCCTGAAATGGGAAGGGTTAACAAAGCATCAGTGAATGATCCATGACATTTTCATGTCAAGCCTTATCTGTATGTGTGGGGTATCTATTATTCAGAGGATATTTGAGCAGACTTCACACTCCACCCTAGATGTTATCCTTGTGGTTAAGAGGTTGTTGGTGCACCAAAACTGAAGTAAAATTGCAATGATGTTATGCAACTTGTAAAACAAACCTCCCAGTGAGTTTGCCGCTGCTCTCTCTGTCTGAAATGAGGTCAATTCTGGAGGTTTTTCCATTCAATTTCAGTGCTCGGCTCATCTCTATTAATTTCTAAATGTATGCAATAGAAGCTGGAACAGGCTCTTCAGCCTTTGTGCCAACTCCATCATTCAATAAACTCACGGGCGATCTCTTTCCCCGATTATACTCGGGGTAAGATAGAGAGGGATCTCAAGTGTACTGACTGTTTTGCCTATCATACCTAATAATCTGTCCCTCAGACTCGAAATGTTGTAATATATCTTTACCTCCTCTGGTAAAGAATCTCGGGGTTGTAGGTGATGTCATGTATGCACTCTGACAATAAATCTGAAATCTAGATGCTGCAAGACCGGCAAGGTTCTGAGTTTTTACTACAATCACAGCGTCCGCAGACTTTCTTTTGTGTTTCACTCCATACTCCCAAACCCTTGACAGCTGAATGCCCATTGTTGTCTGGGACAGAGAATTCCACAGATTCACTGGCCTCTCTTCTTTCTTTCTTCAATGTAGCATTTCACTCCAGCGTGACCCTTTATTTTGGTTCCACTGGTCCTGGATGCTGCAGCTGGGAGAAAGGCTGGGTCTCCCTTGTTAAGGGTGGCATGTTTGGCCTAGTGGTTAGCGCCACGCCTTTACAGTGCCAGTGATCGGGACCAGATCGGGGTCCGAATCCTGCGCTGTCTGTAAGGAGTTTGTACATTCTCCCTGTGTCTGCGTGGGTTTTCTTTGGGGACTCTTGTTTCCTCCCACTGTTCAAAATATACTGGGGGTGTAAATTAATGGGGTGTAAATTGGGTGGCATGGACTCGTGGGCCGAAATGGCCTGTTCGCGTGCTGTATGTCTAAAAAAGAAAGCCCCACAAGGATTTTGTATGCTTTAATGAGATCACCTCTTGTTCTTCTCAGCTCAGGACTGCCTGGGACCAATCTGCCTTGTACGACAAGCTCTCCACCATAGTATCGATGTGTGAATGTGCAATTGCTTCCTTCCATTCCCCCCCCCTGCCCCCACTGAGGGTCAAGGCCTGCACACAGTACTCCAGGTGTGGGCTCACAAGCACCCTTGTACTCAATTCTAGTGAAATAAGAGCCAATATATAGTATTTACCTTTGAGAAACACAAGAGTTGCTGGATGCTGGAACTTTGAACTGACAAAACTAGAGGGAAGGGGGTGATATTATGTGGCTAAAGTGGGAGGGGACATTAGGCGATAAGGCAGGCAGAGGGAGAAACCATTAGGAAGGAGGAGGGAAAGAAAGGAATGAGAGGAAGTGGTAGAAGTGGGGACAATTGTAATGTTCAAAAAATAATTAGACAGGCATACAGCAGTGGTTTTCAAACTTTTTCTTTCCCCCTCACATCCCACCTTAAGCAACCCCTTACTAATCACAGAGCACCTATGGCATAGGGATTAGTTAACGTGGGATGTGAGGGGAAATAAAAGGTTTGAAAACCACTGGTTTAGAGGGATACGGACTGAATGCAGGCAAGTGGAACTAGTATGGTTGACATGGAGAGATTGGGCTGAAGAGCCTGTTTCCATGCTGTTAGAGTTACTGTAAGATAGAGTCATATAGTTCCTATAAGAGTGCAGGCTGGAGAGTTATAAAGAATGGTAGAGAGAAGAATCCAGTTAAGTCATGCAAGGGCATCATTTTTTTAACATTGAGAGATAAATTCAAGTAAGATAACAGCAGGAAAGAAACAGTCCTTGAATCTGGAGGATTTTTGCTTTGAAGCTCATGTACCTTCTGCCTGGCAGAATGGAGGAGAAGAACCTGTGATTGTGTTTCAATATGTTGGCAACTTTCCCGAGGCAGAGGGAGATATGGACGGGGTTGATGGAGGGAGATTGCTGTGCGTGATGGCCTGAGCTGCCTGATTGTTTGTGAATTCTAAGTACTGATCGGAGCCTGATGCTGAGAGAGAACTCTTAGAGGTCGCAACAACAGGCGTGGTTCGGGTATTCCTGTGTCCTTGGAGAGGTGAGGAATGCTCTCTGTGTTACAGATGTGCCTGTGAACCAAGGGGCAAGTGGACCTCAACCACGTCCGCATTGTACAAAATAAGACGACATAAATACACCTTGTCTCCAGTTGCTTGCTAGAGTACCCAGAAGCTCCTGACATGTGGGCCCAGTGAACAATAGAACAAGAGTTTGAAGGGAAGCAGTTGATCACATTCCTTTGGGCTTTGACATACTTAAGGCTGAAGGACAATAGATTTCCTTCTCTGCAGGACATTAGTGTACTGGATGGGTTTCTAGAATAATACAGTAGGTTAATGGTCCTAATTTTGTTCTTTAATTTAATTAAAAAGAACATTTATTAACAGCCATTCAAGCTCATGTTGCCCAATTACACCCAATTAAACTACCAACCCATCTGTTTTTGGAGGGCAGGAGGTAAACAGAGGAAACCCATGCAGGTCACGGGGAGAAAGTACAAACTCCTTACAAATAGTGCTGGATTCAAATCTGGGTCTCTGGCGGTGTAACAGCATTGTACCTATTGCTACGTTTACTGTGCAATATTTGATTACTGTATATAGACGAGTAATTGTCAAGTTCTTTGGACCAATTTTTCGAGTCAAATTTGGGGGGGGGGGGGGTTCACTTTTACACGGGTCAAACTTTTGACTGTGGCAAATACCTGCGATTTTAAAGGTGTCAGGAGCTCGGATGACTAGGGTCCACGGTCAGGGTGCCGGGAGCTCCAGTGGGAGGGCGGCAGGGTCAAGGATCCGTGGTCAGGGTGTCAGGAGCTCGGATGGACAGGCAGTCAGGGCCAAAAAAAGGAGGGGGGAAGGAAATTAGATTATGCATGGTATCGACAATTAGAACGACTATATACGATATGTGGATTAAACTTCCCCAAATGGGATGGAGGAATTTGAATTCACACCTCCTGATCATTAGTCCAATCCTCTGCAGTGGCAGATTAATTACCATCCGGGCCCTAGGCTGAGCTTTAGTAAAGCCCCACACCTCCCCGACCCTGCCCCATGGCCCCCACCCTTCATTGAATAGAATAAAGTGAAATTGTTCCATTTATTAGCCTTTGAGCATAACGTCCTCAGATATTCTAAATTTATCCTCCAGTATGTACTGGGAATACACCAGTTGGTGTTTGGTTGGAGGAGTGGAGGAAAAACGTCATTAAAATCAAACAAAACTTCACCTTACAGAAGCTGCTTGCCAGCCCCAAATAATTTGAAAAGTCTATTAGTTTCAAAATGATAAATAAAATCAGTTCTAAAAAAAAGAGTCTGGATACAAAATAACACAGGAAATGGAAGAGTCTTTTTTAGAAAAAGTAAACCTCAGCTCCACAGAAATATAGTCATAGTGTCTTCACTTTTTGTGGACGCTGTGGGACCTGTTGAGTTCCTCCAGCATTTCCATGTTTTTACTTTGCAAAAGAAGCTTGGTTCCCCTCCCCCTCAAGGTGCTCTGTGCACAGACGCGAGGGAGCATGGTTGACAGTTTTCATTGCTGAATCTGATGGAGAGACTGGAACACGTGGTGCCGATTGGCCTGGAGACAGATCCGAGAGCGTGACAGTTTTCCGAAGTCGAGCAGTGGTGGAAGATGGGGAGCGGGGATGAGTGAGCAGGCGCAGTGCGTGATGATGTCATAACAGGAGATCACGGGGTTTCGTGGCAGTTCGTGTATTCTTTTTAAGGCGAGTGAGATGGAACAGTTTCTGTACCTCTTTGCATTGTGGGTAAAAACACTGACATCCCTTTTGCTGTGCCCCATGTTAAGGATTCTGCTCTATATTGTCTCTCCTCTCACTCTGTCTTTTTGCTACCTTCTCCAACTTTTGCCACCGCCAACTTCCAGCTCTGCGTGTTCCCCGTTTATTAGTGGTATTTTCCCCCCATCAGCCTGGCTTACCCAACACCCCCTCTCCCCATCCTCCACCCAAACATCCACTTCCATAAAATCCCTTGTATTTAATATGCGGCTGCTGTTAAATTCCCCACTAGTTTGAATTCCCCGCTTATTTATTTTGCCTTTTTTTTTACAGAGGTGCCACAGTGGTGCCCCTTTCAGCTCCAGCAACACTGCATCCCTGTCACCCAGAACTAATGCGAGCCCATATTGACAAGTGGTACATTGGTGTACCAGTGGTTGTGACGGGCCCCCTTACTTTCCAGGCCCCTAATCTTCCTAATGGTTAAATCTGCCACTGGTCCTCTGGGCTATCAACTTGATAACCTTGATCACAGACGTGGGTCTCGCATGCACAGTGATATCTGAGCACTTAGTTTTAACTAATGATGTCTGGCAATCTCTGTTACAGGTCCGGGAACCTGAAGGAAATGAGTAAACCCGAGTGAGGTATTGGGAAGCGCAGAGAAATGAGATATAAAAAAATAAGAAATTCTGCCTTCGGTGCCAGGTTGAATGCTGGCCTCGGTTGCTGCGCGTGTGGAGCTTGGTTTTCCTCTGGGTGCTCCGTTTTCTTCCCACATTCCAAATGCATACGAATGGGAAGGTTAACTGCTTGCTGTAAATTGCCTCTGGTCTGGAGGTGAGGGATAGAATCGGGGGAGAGTTGTTGAGAAGGGAAGGAGAATTAAATAATGGGATTAACATGGGGTTAATACTCTGCTAAACCCAATAACCTTCATCTACCATATATACTTGTATAATAATTGATCTGGTGTAATAATTGACCCACTTCCCTTTTATTGGCCCAAAAATCGTGTGTTTTCCCTATGACCCGTGTAAAAGTCAATCTCCCTCCTATTTTTGAGCCTGACCACCCACCTATCCGAGCTCCCAATGCCCCGAATGTGGATACTCGCCCTGGCTGCCCACCTGCCTACCAGAGCTCCCGACGCCTCAACCGCAGATCCTCGCCTCGGCCGCCCACCCATCCGAGCTCCCGATGCTTGAATGCAGACTTATCACCTGATGCCTTGAAAGATGCAGGTACCTACCACAGTCAAAAGTATACCTGTGTAAAAGTCGAACCCCCCCCCCAAAATTTAACCCCAAACATTGGTCCCCATTATTACACAAGTATATATAGTGTTTGCACCAGGGTAACCTCTCCTTTCCCAGATTTTCCTTATATTTAATTTAAAAAAAATTAAACATACAGCACAGTAGCAGGCCATTTTGGCCCTCAAGTCCATGCCACCCAATTTACACCTCATTAACCTACAGCGCTGGTATGTTTTTGAAGGGTGGGAGGAAACCGGAGCCCCCGAGAAATCCCTTACAGACACGGGGAGAACATACAAACTCCTTATAGACAGTGCAAGATTCAAACCCAGTTCCAGTCCTGATCGTTGGGGCTGTAAAGGCATTGCACTAACCTCTATGCCAACCGTGCCACCCAAGTGCATCGGATCTTTCTTCTCATGGCTGATGTCCCCAGAAACACACGAGCATTTATGTAAGAGGCAGTTGAAGCTTTTCTCCCGCAATTCCAAGTGAAACAATAGTTCTATGTAAACTTAAAGTGCAAGCGACAGCTCTTTTTAAGATTATGTCTACCAGTCCAGTAATTGGATATAAAGCTAAATAAAATTTCAACACCAGATACATGTGGACAGAGCTCTCTTTCTTCCACTGTGAGTGACTGCTTCTTACGGTTGCCCTGGAGGAAATATGGGCTCGTGTTAAGAAAAATCAAAGTTAAGAATCCTTTTCCAGTGTAATAACTTACACATGTATGAGAAACTGCAAAAGGCAGACATTGGCTGACGTGGCAAGGGTCTGACAGAGTACTGCCTTAGGTCTCCTTTGATCCGAGGATTATTACCTTTGCTTGGTTCCCCTCTGATGTCAAGAAGCCCATTTGTATCAAGATGGCCTCCTCCGACAAGATGGTCTCATTTACCTCAAGATTCCTCCTTGCGACGGGATGGTTTCTCTGAATCAAATGGTCTCCCATGTAGGCCTGTAAGAACCATAGAACATTACAGCCTAGAAGCAAGTCCCTTTGGCCTTTCTAGTCTGTGCCTAACCATTTTTCTACCTTGCCTCACTGACCTTGTCCCACAATTCATAGCCTTCCATTCCTCTCCCATTCACATACCTGTCCAAATTCTGCTCAAATTTTAAAATTGTTGCCAGTGTCAAGATGGCCATCATCGTCATACAGTGTGGAACAGGCCCATTAGCCCAATGTGTCATGCCAAACAAGTTGGCATTCTGGGCTAGTTCTATTTGACTGTATTTGGCCCATATCCTTCTAAACCTTTCCTCACCATATATTCAGCATTTGCCCAGTTATATTGGGGCCTTGTCTAGATACAAAGGGATCAGGATATGAGGAACATTTGACAGCTTTTGGTCCGTACTCCATGGAATTCAGAAGAATGAGAAACATTTTGAATGTTGAAAGGCCTGGACAGAATAGATGTGGCAAAGTTGTTTCCCATGGCAGGGGATTCAAGGCCAAGAGGACACAATTTCTGGATTGAAGGGTGCCCATTTAAAACAGAGATGTGGAGGAATTTCTTTAGCCAGAGAGTGGTGAAACTCTGGAATTTGCTACCATGGGCAGCTGTGGAGATCAAAAGGATGGATGAATATAAGGAAGAGATTGATATTCATCTGGATTGTCACGGTATCAAAGGTTATGGGGAGAAGGCCGGGGAGTGAGACTGAGTGTGAGAATGGATCAGCTCATAATGGAATGGCGGAGTGGACTTGATGGGCCAAATGGCCTACTTCTGCTGCTCCCATGTCTTGTACCACCCAGCCTCTTTGACCTCTTATCTTTATTTCTGTGTAGCTGGTCAACAGTCATTGGTTGGACTTTTGCTTGAAGAAAAGAAATGGAAATCATTGTTTTTACAGGAACTTGGAGACTGTCAGGCTGTGGTTTTTATACTGGAGAGCAGGAAAACAATGAGAACACCACAAGGGAGCCTGGCATTTTATATGGTGCCATCTATTAGCTCACCCCATACTCCAAAAAGACACTGACATCACCTTGTAGATGAACTAGAGACATGTGTGAGCTTGAATGGGTGTGGGTGACAGAGTTCATGCTTTGAAGCTCACCAATGAAGGAGATGCGCTGAATGCCATGGGCACACTTTTATGGACATTTACATTTGTGCTGGTTCGATTAGCTTTCCTTTCAATGTCTAATCATATTAGAGATACATTTCCGTATTACTGTTTCCAACTTACAGAACAAATCTGTTTATCTTGTACATTTAATTGGAACTATGCAGTAGTGTTAGAGAGCCGTTGATGAGAGCCAATTAGCGTCTGTAACCAATACTGCAAATGTTGTCACTGAGGTTCTTCTGTAATTCTGCCACGCCCTCAAGAAAAAGGAATCTCAATATTAATATAAAGACCATATAACAATTACAACATAGAAGCAGGTCAACTTGGCCTTCTAGACCATGCCGAAAACTTTCTCCTACCTCACCCCACTGACCTACACTCAACCCGTAACACTCCATTCCTTTCCCATCCATATACATATCCAAATTCTTCTTAAATGCTAATATCGAGCCTGCCTGCACCACTTCATCTGGAAGCTCTTTTCACACACCCACCACTCTCTGAGTAAAGAAGTCCCCCCTCATGTTTTCTCTAAACTTTTGCCCACTAACTCAGTTCATGGCCTCTTGTTTGTATCTCCCCCTTTATTTAAGGAAAAATCCTCTCCACGTCAACTCTATCTATATCCCTAATAATTTAACATACTTCGATCAAATCCCTTCTCAACGTTCTATGCTCCAAAGAATAAAGACCTAGCTTATTTAACCTTTCCCTATAACTTAGATGCTGTAACTCCGGAAACATTCTAATAAATATTCTCTGCACTCTTTCCAATTTGTTGATCTCTTTCCTATACTTTGGTGACCAAAACTGTACACAATACTCCAAATTTGGCCTCACCAGTCCCTTGGACAATTTTAACATAACATCCCAGCTCCTATGCTCAATGCTCTGATTTATAAAGGCCAACATACTATAAGCTTTCTTCACCACCATATCCACTTGTGACTTCACCTTCAATGAACTATGTACCATTATTCCTAGATCCCTCTGTTCTACTGCACTCTTCAAGGCCCTACCATTCTCCATATATGTCCTATTTTGATTAGCCCTACCGAAATGTAACACCTCACACTTAAAACTCCATCTTCCATCTTTCAGCCCACTCTTCTAACTGGCCTAAATCCCTCTGCAAGCTTTGAAATCCTCCTTTACTATCCACAGCTACACCTATCTTAGTATTGTTATGTATGTACTGTGACAATAAATCTGAAATCTGAAGTATATTTTTTATCCAGAGGCGGATTCTCTGACAGCGCAGCTCTCCTGCAGTTGTGTGCCAACTGGGATTGCATTCTCAAGTCCTTGAGCTGATGTCTCCCTTCCCACTGACACCCTGTGCATCCATTCTCTCTCTCTCTCTCTCTCTCTCTCTTTCGGTCCCTTCCACCCGCACCCCGCCTCCCTGTGAACTTGAGGACGGCAGAGAACAGGTTCTTTAACCCAGCATCTTTGCCAACCAAGTTGGGATTTTGGTTGCCCCCAATGAAGCCACTTAGTTGGGGTAGCAGAGAGGAGTTTTCAGCTAAGGTTTCCCATTGGACAGTTTGTTGCTGGGTGACATCCTGCAGCAGTGGCAGTTAAGTAAAGGGGATGGTTGTTATCGGCTGGGGACAGAGACAGGCTGCTATGTAAATGTGGGCATGTCAGCAGAGATAAGGTGGTGAAACTGCTCAGTGTAGTGCAACTGTCTGGAGAAAGAAAGCATGGAAGATTCCCTCAAATTTCCTAATGTCAGAGAAGGAGGCCATTTGGATCATTGAGTGGCTCTCCAAAAAATTGCATCAATTCCATTTCCCCACTTTAAATTTTAAATTTAAATTTAGACATACAGCATGGTAACAGGCTATTTTGGCACATTACCCTGTGCCATCTAATTAACCTACAATCCCAGTATGTTGTGAATGTTGGGAGGAAGCTGGAGTACCCAGAAGAAACCCACGTGCACATGGGGAGAATGCACAGACAGACAGTGCGGGATTTGAACCCTGGTCCCAATCGCTGGCGCTGTAACAGTACTGCACCAACCGCTACGCTAACCATGCTGACCTTATTTCCCCAATGCCAAATCTTTCTCCCGCCACTACTAACACTTCCAGATCCTACCATCCACTCACTGTAGACAATCAAGTCATCCATGGTGACTTTGGGTGGTGGGAAAATGCAGGAGAACCAAGCCTGTTTGATCAAAGTGGAAATGAGGTTTTATTCTTCAGGTCATTACCCCAGCACACGGTGGAGGAATTGAGTTCAGGCTGGTAAGGTGGTGGTGGGGAGTGCCAGAAATCTCCAAAGCACCATTATGTATCTCCCTGTATCTGCAATCATCACTCTGAATGTGTATTTAACTCATTGCACTTAAAGGCTTTCAATTTGAGCTCTGGTGGAGGGGAGGTTAAGAATGAATCAATTCTTTTATTCTTCTCCTACTGATCGTGTATCTCAGTTCAAATGATTCATTATGTGATAATGTCTCAGAAAACTAGCCTTGTTCCCTGTTGGTGTTTAATGAGCTGCATTTTATTCCCACTTCTTGTGGGCCTCTCTTGATCTATGTTGGATCTGATCTATTGTGGGCAAAGTTCGACCAGGTTAAACACCATCCGCTGGAGGAACTCAGCGGGTCAAGCAACATCAGCGGGAGAAAAAGAATGGTCGAGATTTTGGGCTGTAGCTCTTCATTGAGACTACAAGGTTAATGTGGCCCCATTACATTGAAGAAATGAATGTTCCAACTTCCAAACCTTGCCTGGGAATTTATTGTCAATCCTGTTTCCAAGTGAAGTGCTGGGTACAGAATCCCAGCACACAGACAGATCCCATTCATGCTCATCTGCAACTCTCATATCAGTCCAGGCTAACAGATTGGTATAAGCAAAACCCCAATCACTTCTCATCTTTATTTTCTTCTACCGTCCCACCGATATCCACCTGTGACATCTTACCTGTTAGCCGGTGGTCCACCCCATGCCCCTTCCTCTCTCACCCCACCTTTATATTCACGTGCCTGCCTGCTTTTTGCTCATACCTTGACGAAGGGCCCAGGCCCGAAACGTTAGTTACTCTTTACTTCCGTTAGATGCTGTGTGACCTGTTGAGTTTCTCGAGAACTTTTGTGTATTGCACTGTTTCTACTATACTCGTGTTTGAACATTTTTCTTGTCACTTGTCGCATAAACGGTCTGGAAGAGGGAACAGAGTGTGTAGTGAATTGAGTGGAAAAGCAAATTGTGCAGAGAATACAGAGAGTCTGCAGAGAGATATCGATAGGTTAAGTAAGTGGGCAAGGATTTGGCAGATGGAGTAAAATGTGGGTATGCACTTTGGGAGGAAAAATGGAAGATCAGATTATTATTTAAATGGCAAGCGATTGCTTGGGAGGGCTTGTGCGTTAATTGCAAAAGGTTGGCTTGCAGGTGCAGCAGGCTATCAAGAAGGCAAATAGAATGTTGGCCTTCATTGCCAGAGGGATTGAATTTAGAAGCAGGGAGGTTATGCTGCAACTGTACAAGGTACTGATGAGGCCGCATCTGGAGTACACCATGCAGTTCTCCTTACTTGAGGAATAATGGACTGGCTTTGGAGGCGAAGCAGAGGAGCTTCATCAGGTTGATTCCAGAGATGAAGGGATTGACCTAAGAAGAGAGATTAAGTCGCCTGGACTGTACTTGCTGGAATTTAGAAGAATGAAAGGAAATCTTATAGAAACATATAAAATTATGAAAGGCATAGAAAAGATACAGGTAGGTAAGTTGTTTTCATTGGTAAGGGAGACCAGAACTAGGGGACATAGCCTCAAGATTCAGGGACAGAGATGAGAAGGAACTGCTTTTCCCAAAGGGTGGTAAATCAGTGGAATTTGCTGCCCATTGAAAGATCCATAAATGTGTCTGTTAACAGCTGGAAAGAAACTGAACTTAAATTTGGCGTTTTGTTTCTATACTTTAGTGATTCCTGTCATGCTTTTTCTTGTGATGGTGGTCATTTGTACGATCAGATTTTGTAGCTGAGAGAATTTACAGTCACAGAATTCTTGCTGACACAATGGCTGAAAATGCCCCAGATTTTTACAGAACCCATCCTAAGTGGCTGTGTTAGTTGGTCATTCTTATCGTGGTGTCTGTTTGTTCAGTCTTGCTAACAGATGGATAAGGTTAATTGTATTGGGTGCAAAAGTTATCAGAGAGGTTGTATATCAGGCTGGACAGAGTGGTGAAACTGTGTGCATTAGAGTTTAATGTTTAACGGTTCCTGGTGCTGTCAGTGGCACAGCCAACCTGCCTCAGTGCAGCCTGGACACACATGGGTGCATCTTGCTGATGTTGCCCACTGACCATGGGTGCTCTGCCCCTGCTGGTTATCAGCCAACCAATTAGGAGGGGCCCTGGGCTCAATCTTCAGTCTGATTGGCCAGGAGAGCAGGAATTAGCCAGTGTTCTTGCTTTTTAATTCAATAAATCCAGGGAGTCTTTATATTTGTGCTATGCACAGTTGTATCAGTACATGTCCCATATATATGTACCACTCCATATTTATCAAGGTATATGTATTTATGATCTATGTTAGAAATTAATGTAAAAACATACAATAAATGCTGGAAGAATTCAGCTAGTCTCAGCATCCATAGGAGGTAACTTAAGAGCAGAAGAAATAGGAGCAGAAGTTGGCCATCCGGCCCATCGAGCCTGCTCTGCCATTCAATAAGATCATGACTTATCTGATCATTGATTCAACTCCACCTACCTGCCTTTTCCCCATATCCCTTAATTCCTTTTTTATGTAAAAATGTATCTAACTGAACCTTAAATATGCTTAATGAATTAGCCTCAACTGCTTCCCTGGGTAAAGATATAATGCTGACATTTCAGACTTGATCCCTTCTTCAAGGACCTTGAAGAAGGGATCAGGCCCAAAAGCCAGTAAATATATCTTTACTTCCTATGGATGCTGTGAGACCGGCGGAGTTCCTCCAGCATTTTCTGTGTGTTTTTACTATAATCACAGCATCTCCAGATTTCCATGTTTCACTAGAAATTATTTTGTTTGAGTTTGTTTATAGATGCAATGTACTCCTGCAGCCTACTGGAAGACCAACATATTTTGGGCAGATGTCTTTCCCCGAGCTAATGCCCTTCCTGCAGTACTTAATGTTTGTCTTAGTTTGTGTCTGAGCAGACCTCTGTTATGCAGCTGGTCGGACGAACCTCGAACCGTGACTAGGACCCTTGCATCCTTTTCCAAACCTTTGTGGCAGACAGACAGTCCCATCCATCGAATGAATCTGTATGTGGCGCTGACTCAAGAAGGCAGCCGTCATCATAAATGACCCTCCCATCACCCTGGTGATAAACCACTTCTTGTTGCTACCTTCAGGCAGAAGGTAAAGAAGCCTGAAGACCTCTAGGTTCAAGAACAGTTCCTTTGTAACGCCTATCAGGCTCTTGAACCTCCCCTTGTTATACTAATCAGGGACTACTCCGACACCACAAACAGTTTGTCAGTACTAACGTCATCACTTTTCTGCGCGAGGATAACTAAATATTTAATATATGGTGTCTTTTAATTGAATTAAATATATTTTTAAGTGTTTTTTTGAATCAAGTATCTGTTCAGCTGCAGCAAGTCAGAATTTTGGTGAACATGTAGAAGGGAGATTGTCTCATTCTCATCACAGATGTTTCGTGGGCAGAGTGAATGGGATTGAGACAAGTTGTTTAAACCATGCCTAGGTAGACTGACTCATACCTTGAGGAAGGGCTCAGGCCTGAAACCTTCCTATGGACGCTGCAAGACTGTTTGAGTTCCTCCTACATCTCTGTGTTTTACTGGGCAGATTAACTGCACAGGGGTGCTGTGGTGTTGAGGCTGCTTTTTTTTGTGTGTCTCTTGGCCCAGTACAGCATTGGCAAGACCTTTAAAGTGAAGGCAGCTCCGACCTATCCCTCACTGGCAGGGTTGGAGTCCCGTTATTTACACAGCACCACAACAGTCCCTCACCTCGATTGGACATGATATCTGCCTTGTAAACAGGAGAAGGTTGTAAACCAGGTTCCTTATCGTCCTGTTAGGTGGAATGTGTGTGCATGGGGGGGAGGGGAGGGGATGCAGGCTTGTCGAATGGTAGCAGAAAGCCCAGAAGAGGCCCCAATATTTTGAGATCACATTGTACCTTATCCCCACTCTCCCATCAATCTCTTAAACCTGGCTTGCATTGCTCTATGTGGAGAAGGCAGATTGCAATGCATTATTTTTTTTAACATAGATGATAGTTGTAAACTCGAACTCACTTGGGGGGATGATGGAGGCAGAGATTTAAAAGGTATTTGGATGAGCATTTGAATTTACAAGGCATTCCAAGCTATGGGCCGTTACAGTAGTTCTGGCAGAGGAAGGCCCGGGAGATGACCCCACCGGAGGGTGATCACGGCAGCAGACCAGAGGAGAGTTCTGTGGCTGAGGGACCCACACAGGCTGCGGACAGTTGGTGACTTGCAGTCAAAGGGTACACACAGACTCTGATGGTCGAAGGACTCACACCAGGCTGTGGGCTGCTGGAGAATGGCCATTGGGAACCAAGTATCGGATCCGGGATTCGAAAGGGTGCTGAGGGCAAGAAGGGCTCTGGAAAGGCTTCAGGTGCTGAAAGCTTCCTGATGGTATCAGAGGTTTGGATCTGGAGCTCGGGCTGCCAGTGGATTGTACAGAAGGCTGCAGGAGCGCTGGAGGCAAATCCACCCTCAGTGTCTCGGAAAGGACTCTCTTTTGCTTCTCTCTCTCCTATTATTATTGGGGGCACCAGAAAATGCTCATGGCGACTCTTTGTTTCCCTTTACGGCAGGGAAAAGATGAAGTATATCATGTATATTACATTTTTTTTGTACTATGACATGACAAATAAAAGGAAGCTTTCACCTTGAACCATTAGCAGCAAATGACATGACACACGGTTAACGCTAAAATGTCCAATAACACTGTACAAATGGATATGACACCATGAAAAGACCTTGCGTTGTATTTTGAATGAAATAAGAAATAATTTTTTTAAAGTGCAGGTGGACGAATATAAGAAATAGGAGCAGGAGCCGGCCAACTGACCCATTGAACCTGCTCCACCATTCATCATGATCTGGGTTGATGTGGCACCCGCAAGGGGAGGTTTAAGTGGTCGATGCAGCCATAGGAAGTTGGTGCTGACAGCAAATCTTGGCAGCAGCTTGAGTCTGTCCACCTTGTCAGTTCTGCTGAAGCCCCTTTGAATGTAGAATGTAGAACAGTACAGCATAGTACAGGCCTTCTGGCCCACAATCTTGTGCTGACCTATGTAAACCTACTCCACAACAATCTGACCCTTCCTCTCTCACACCCATAACCCTTTATTTTTCTTACATCCATGTGCTTGTCTAAGAGTCTTTTGAATGTCCCTATTGTACCTGCCTCCACCATCACCCCTGGCAATGAAATCCAGGCACCTACCACTCTCTGTGGAAAAAAAACATAGAGTACCCTTGACATCACCCTAAAAGTTTCCTCCACTTACCTTAAACAGATGTCCTCTCGTATTTGCTATTGTCCTAGGAAAAACGTGCTGGCTACCCATCCCATCTAAACCCCTCAAAATCTTATATCCCTCTATGACGTCTCCTCTCATCCTCCCTTGCTCCAAAGAGAAAACCCTTAGATGTCATGGTTTTTCTACAGAATGAGTAATGAACAAGAAGACATGAGAAGCTGGGATTGTTTTCAGTGAGTGAGGCAGGTGAAGGGGAGGGCAAACAATTAAAAGCGGGAGGGACATCTCCCCTAAACGTTCCTTCTCTCACCCTAAACAGATGTCCGTCCCCTAGTATTTGTCACTGCTGCCCTAACATAACTGCCCACGCACCCACACACCAGCAGATAGTGTGAAACAGCGGCAGTTCATTCTCCAGTCTTCCTCTGCCCCGTTGCTTCCATGTGCACTCCGTAAATCTACACCATCATTGATTGTTGCCAGATTCTAATGGGCAGTGGACCAAGCTGTTGGATTCCAACTTGTTCACTTATGTACCTCAGAAGGGCATTTCCATCCCTACTGTCCCACACCAAGTTATCCCCACACTCAACTCAGTCATTACCCTCCCACCCTGTTTCACTCGCTGTTCCTGGATCTCTCCTGACCTTGCACGTGATCCACCACCAGAGTGGAGATCCTGAAATGCTGGGGGAACTGAGCTGGCCTTTTCAGCATCTATTGGAGACAAAGTTATGTTGCCGACACTTTGGGCCTGAGCCCTTCTTCCAGTAAATTCCTTCAGCATTTTGGTGTTTTGACACATACATGTAACTACATTGAAACATGATGATATTCCTTTATGCGTATAAACATGGCAGTCAAAGTGGTTCAAATTCAAATGGTTACTTGAATTATAATGAGGCAAGATTACCAAAAGGATTGAGAGAGAAAAGATATTTGAGACCAACAGACTGCAAATGCTGGAATCTGGTGCAAAAAAACAAACAGCTGGAGGTCGAGCGGCACAGGTGAGACGAGAGAGAGCAAGAGAGAGCAAGTGGGAGCGAGCGAGAGGGATTCAGATTCAGATTTATTGTCAGAGTATATTCATGATATCACATACAACCCTGAGATTCTTCTCCGGTCGGCCAGGCAGAATTACCACTTATTGGAAATGCAAAAAAAACTGTACATGGCGTATACATGTAAACAAATAAGGAACTGTAAACTGATAATGAATATAAACAAACTGACTGCAATACAAAGAGAATAAAAAATCAATAAAGCACAGATGTAAGAGTTCTTAAAAAAAAGGAAACATCGACAATATATCTTTGTCTCCTTAGATACTGAATAGACCAACTGAGCTCCTCCAGCATTTCAATGTTTTTACTACAATCACAGCGTTTGTAGCCTGTCGTGCTTTTCCCTAGTGGAGATCCTGCCTTTCTCCAACTGTTCTCCATAGTTACGCTTAGAGTCATCCAGTATCCATCTGCATCACTGATCATTTACACTCATCCAACATTAATGTGTAGTTATTCCCATCAACTCTCCCAGATGTTACCATTTGCCAACACTGGGCAATCTCCAGTGACTAATTAACCTACCAACCCACATGTTTTTGGAATGTGGAAGCAAAACCCTGCAGTCACAGGGAGAATGTGCAAACTCCACACAGACAGCATCTTCAATTTAAATTTAAATTCAGCCATACACAGGCCCATGCTCTCCAAATATATCAATGAACCTACAACCCCCATATGTATTGGAGGGTGGGAGGAAACTGGAACACCCAGAGGAAAGCCACGCAGACACAGGGAGAACGTACAGCCTCCTTACAGACAGCAAGGGATTCTAACCCAGGTCACTCACTGGTGGTGCAACAGTGTTGTGGTAACTGTCGGCGTTGAGAAGATTTTGCTTTCACCCTGGACCCTTTTAAGGCCGATTGGCTGTTAATTCCTGGGGCCACTTGCAAGTGTGAAAGGGGCTACTGTTTCTGCTTCCAGAATCTGACCTTCCAATCTCGTCCATGATTGGGGAATGGGGAGGGGGTTACCTAATCCTGTTAGAGCAGAGACATCGATGTCAGAACGAGTGTGGGGCATACAGAGCTGTCCTGGTGAAGTGGCAGAATCGGCTGCAGTGCTGATATGCAATGCCTGTTTAGAGGATTGGTTTTAGCAGCTAATTTGGAGGCTAGTTGATTATTAGCATGACTTAAACCCTGCTTGGAGGTGTTAAAGTGTGTTTGGCACACAACTGCTGATTGAAGGCAGCGTGGAACACGCAGACATCTCGGAACAGGAACCAGACATTGTGTTACTGAGCATAGCATATGCTGGGCATAGCAGGGGGTGGGAAGAGGGTGCACCTCTGTCTGGTGCAAGGGGGGACTCTATCGCAGAGGTTCGGCTGGCCTCCCCTTCCTCCTCCTCCAGGGCAAGTGAGGTTGGCAGTTCATTAGCCATGGGCAGCCCCTTGCTGACTCCCAGAATGTGCCCAATGGTGGGCTGTAGCACAACCATCACCTCACGTTCACCGGAGCATTCACTTCAAGTAACGTTAGCAAAGACAGCAGGAAGCAGGCCCTTTGGCTTAACCTCTCTATGCTGACTGAAGTCCATACCTGAGCTGCTCCCATTTTAAATTTAATTTAAAAAAATTAAATTTATACAAACAACACAGTAACAGGCTATTTCAGCCCATGAGTCCATGCTGCCCAATTTACACCCCATTAACCTACAATGGTGGGAGGAAGGCTATTCAGACACTGGGAGAATGTACAAATGCCTTACAGACAGTGCAGGATTTGAACCCTGGTCTGGTCCCGATCACTGGCATTGTAAAGGCGTTGCGCTAAATGCTACCCCAACCGTGCCGCCTGCATTTGGGCCATATCGTTTAAACCTTGTACCTGCCTCGCCAAAATCTGATAACTGGTGAAAGTTGAGCATAGCTTATGTTCACAGTCCTCAGTCATGTTCAGTGGGGGGTTTCAAAGGTTAAATGTCAGCCTCCAAAAGGTCAAGCTGCTTCCTGGCTGAGGAATTGCCGTTCAACTCCAGCTTCCTCCACCAAGTTCAATTACGAGGAGACAGAGGGCTGTCTGGGTGTGTTTCCCTTGGAGCAGTGAAGGTCGAGGGGGTGGGGAGGTTCTGGTGGAGGTAGACATAATTATCAGGATCTACTTTTGGGGTGTATGCAAGGAAGCTTTCCCTGCAGCAGAGGTGTCTATAAGACCAGAGGATGTGTGTTATAGGTGAGGACTGAATGATCTAGAGGAGCAACAACAGATGGATGGAGAATCTTGAGTGAACTAAGGAAAGAAGAGGGACTCAATGGGTCAGGCAGCATCCAGTGAGAGAAATCGATCGCCAATATTTCGAGTTTGATCCTTTATTAAGACTAAGAGTCTTGATAAAATCTTTTAGTCTTGACAGAAGGTTTTGACCTGAAGCGTTGACTGATCATTTCAAGATTCAAGATTATTTTATTGCCATGTAACAAAAAAGAATGATGTAAACAAAATTTTATTTAGTCTACCTTAAGGCAGAGAAAGATTCACTATTGGCAGAAATAGCCCAGCGACCCATTACAGCCAGAGAAAAAGAAGAAAAAGAGAATCCCCTCAGGGTTACTGAATGTCCGTGGATTTGCCTCCAGCGTTCCCACAGCCTCTGCAGCCACACAGCCTTCAGTCCAAACCGTCAGCAACCTGAGCTCCAGTTCCGAACCTCTGACATGATCAAGAAGTCTTCAGCTCCCTCGTCATCCCCTCATGTGTCCTGGTTCCGATAGCTGGTACTCCTTCTGCCAATCTCAAACCAGTCTCCAGCAGTTTGCAGGTACAGGTGTTGACCCTGCAGTAGGCCGGTGGTGTACCACCACATTCACCCCCTTCTTTAAAATTGTCCTGGGGTGGTGGGGGCACAGTACAAGAATTATACCCACTATACACTTACAACATTGACAGGTTGAGATGGTCCGGCAGCCGCCGGGGTCTCTGTGACCATCGTAGGACTGGCTTCTGGTCACTGGTCGGAGGGGAAGTGGGGGGGCTGGCGGCAGGGGTCTGTGTGACTGGTGTGGTGCCGCGTGGGGGGCCGGGGTCGAGGTATGAGGGTCGTATTGGATGGATGGGGGGGGGGGGTAGGTTAGTTTCCCAGGGCTGAAGCGGGCCCCATAGCTGCCTGGAGACAGGGATCTATGCCCGGTCAGCTTCATCCTGGGCTGGATGATGGCGTGGTGTGGTGGGTGCTCCTGCTGGTGCCAGGTCCCTGGCTGAGACGGTGACCTCCCTGCCACTGCCAAACCTAACGTAGGCGTAGTTGTGGTTTACATGTAGGAGGAAGACCTGCTCGACCAAGGCTTCGTACTTGTGTGTCCGTATGTGCTTACGCAGGAGCCCCGGTCCCGGGGACATGAGCCATGCTGGGAGGGACATTCCAGTCACCGACTTGCTGGGGAATGAGAACAGACGTTCATAAGGGGTCTCGTTGGTAGCCGTGCACAGCAGCGACCGATTGGCATAGAGCACCTCGGGCAGGGCGTCCTACCAGTACGCTACAGCCTACCCTTTTGACCTGAGAGCCAGGAGGACTGCCTTCCAGACCACTTCATTTTTGCGTTCCACTTGCCCATTGCCACTCGGGTTATAGCTCATCGTGCGACTGACCGTAATTCCCCTCGCCGTCAGGTACTGGCGCAGCTCGTAACTCATGAAACTAGACCCCCGGTCGCTGTGAATGAAGGCGGGGTAGCCAAACATGATGAAGATCTGCCCCAGGGCCCTGATGACGGTAGCCGTCGAGGTGTCCGGGCAAGGGATAGTGAAAGGGAAGCGTGAGTACTCGTCCATTACCATGAGGAAGTAGACGTTTTGGTTCGTGAAAGGCAGGGGCCCTTTGAAGTCCATGCCGAGACGCTTGAAAGGCCGAGTAGCCTTTATAACATGGGCCTGGGGTGGGCAAAAGAAATGGAGTTTACACTCTGCGCAGACCCGAATGGCCTCGGTCATGTCCCTGATGTCCCTGATGGTGTACGGCAGGTTCTGGGACTTAATGAAGTGGTACAACCTGGTGACACCCAGATGCCAGAGGGACTCATGCAATGCCTGTAGCCTGTCATTGTGTATAGATGCGCAGGGACGAGAGAGGGCATTGGGGGAGTCGTTAAACTGCTTGGGGCGGAACTGGAGGTTGTAGCTGTAGGTTGCCAGCTCGACTCTCCAGCGTAGGATCTTGTCGTTCTTGATCTTGCTCTTGTGGTCCGTGAGGAGGGTGAATCTCCTGCCAGCCAGGTAGTGGTGCCAGTGGTGGACCGCTTCCATAATCGCCTGGGCCTCCTCTTCAATGGCGGAATGCCCTAGCTTGGAGCCGTGGAGGGTCCTGGAGAAGAAAACGACCGGGAGCCCCTCTTGGGTGAGGGTAGTGGTGAGTACTACCTCAGAAGCATCGCTCTCCATCTGGAAGGGGGAGTCCTCATTCACGGCCTGCATCGTGGCATCCGCGATGTCTTGGCTGATGAGGATGAAGGCTGCCTGCGCCTTGGGTGGGAGGGGAAAATCTGTAGCCTGAGCCAGTGGGTGGACCTTGTCCGAGAAGCGAGGGACCCACTGCAAGTAAGAGAAAATGTCAAGGCACCTGCGGAGGGCCTTTAGCATGGGGGGGGGGGGTGGGGGGGGAGAGGTAACTCCATTAATGGGCGCATCCTTTCTGGATCTGGGCCGACAACTCCATGGGCCACGATGTACCCCAGGATGGCGAGGCGGGTGGTGCTAAACACACACTTCTCCTTGTTGTAAGTGAGGTTCAGCTCCCCGGCTGACTGGAGGAATTTCTCCAGGTTAGCATCGTGGTCCTGCTGGTCACGGCCGAAGAAAGTGACGTTATCCAGATACGGGAACGTCAACTTCAGCTTGTGCCGGTCTACCATGTGATCCATCTCCCACTGGAAAATGGAGACCCCATTCGTGACCCCAAAGGGAACTCGGCGGAACTGGTACAGGTGCCCATCCGCCTCAAAGGCGGTGTAGGGCTTGTCCTTTGGGTGGATGGGGATTTGGTGATATGCCGACTTCAGGTCAATGGTGGAGAAAACCCGGTAGCGGGCTATCTTGTTGACCATGACGGCGATCCTCGGCAGGGGGTAGGCATCCAGCTGGGTGTACCAGTTAATGGTCTGGTTGTAATCCACGACCATCCTCGGCTTACTTCCCCCTTTGACCACCAGGACTTGGGCTCTCTAAGGGCTGTTACTGGGCTCTATGACGCCTTCCGCTAGGAGTCACCGCATCTCCATCTTGATGAAGTCTCTGTCTGAGGCACAATAGTGCCTACTTCTGGCGACGATCGGCTTGCAGCCTAGTACAAGTTGTGGGAAGAGCACCGGTGTGTGATGCACAGTGTGGAGAGGCCGCAGGTTGGCCGGGGCTGGTAGGTTGGTGTGCTGTGTGATGTGAGTGGAGGTTGGGGCCCTCCGAAGGCAAGGGTTACACTCTGCAAGTGGCATTGGAAATCTAGGCCCAGGAGGACTGGGGCGTAGAGTTTGGGCATGACCAGGTGCCTGAATCCTGTGTAAGTCTCCCCTCCCACAGTTATATCGGCCGAGCAGCGCCCAAGGGTACCAACAGTCTTAACCTTGGCGGCGAGGACGATCGAGCAGGTGGTGGGGTGGACTTTTGATCTCAGGGAGTGGGCCATGCTCAGGTGAATGAAGCTCTCGGTGCTGCCACTGTTGAACAGGTACTTTGTTACCTGCCCATTGACTTGCACGTCCATCATGGAGTGCCCGAGGTCATGAGGGATGTCCCTGGTCAGCGTGATGGCGGCCAGGACCTTCTCGGAGTTGGAGTCTTCGCTTTCCGGTTGTGCACAGCGATTTATGGCATCCACAGGTGTGGAGAGCGTCAGTAGGGCAGCCTGGTCATCGCCCGTGTTGACCACGTCGACATTGGTCGTGGGATGCGGCGTGCGGTAGCCGATGGCATCTGGAGGCGTGGGGAGCATCGGTAGGGCAGCCTGGTCATCGCCCGTGTTGACCACATCATTCTCAACGTCATCAGGGGCCCTCTGTATCGGTTGCTACCTGGCCCAAAATGGCAGCGGCATGTGGGGGCCTGCTGTGTGGCTGGCCTCCTTCCCCAGCCGTGTTCGTTGCACCGGGGGAAGTGACATCATCACGGCTGGCGGCAGTGACGTCATTACGTCAGCTGGAAGTGATGTCATGCTATGAGCTGGAAGTGAGGTCGCTGTAGTTCTCGGCGAGCGACGCTTGCGAGGGCGGGGGATGGTCCAGGTGCTCGAGGCACACATTGCGCCAGTCGCTGGCGGGGCCGGATGTTGCACTGTCAAGG
Organism: Narcine bancroftii; assembly: GCF_036971445.1. Classification (NCBI taxonomy): domain Eukaryota; kingdom Metazoa; phylum Chordata; class Chondrichthyes; order Torpediniformes; family Narcinidae; genus Narcine; species Narcine bancroftii. The sequence goes on from NC_091472.1 coordinate 17,319,372, forward strand.
TCAGGGAAGGCGGAAGTCGTAGCGGGGACAATGGCGCCGCCTGGCACGTGCATATGGAGGGGTCCACGGGGGAGGTGGGGAGGTCATAGTGGGCCGCTGAGCTGCCAGCTGGTTTTGAGAGGCACACTTTGGCGAAGTGGCATTTCTTGCCGCATCGGGAACAATATTGGTTCCTAGTCAGGCAGTTTTGGTGCGATCGTCTGTCTGACCCACACCAGGACCCACAGTACTTACAGGGGAGCCGGGCACCTGCCGCAGCCATGTTTTCCTCCCCAGCTCGGTCTGGGGTTGCAGCTGCAGTGTGAGAGGGCCATGAGGGAGCCTGGGAGAACCTAGAATCGAAGGCTTCGATATGCAGGGCTCCTGCTTCCAGGGTTTGGACCACTTCCACTGTCTTGGTTAGGGCATAGATATTGTCTTCCAGCAGCTTCTGCCGGATGGCCCTCGAGCGTAGCCCTTGTACGAAAGCGTCCCGGATCAGCCTCTCGACCTCCTCTGCACCTACCCCGGGTTCAGCGAGACACGGTCGGGCCAACTCTCGCAGCCGTCTCCCTGGGTTGCTGGGCTCGGGTGTTGAGGAGGTACCTTGCACAGACTGCATTCATGGGGGGGTTTGTACAAGTTCTCGAGAGTGTCCATTGCGCTCTTGTACGTGGAGCAGCCTTTGGTTGCCTGGAAGGCGTGGGGACCCAGCTTTGACTGGAGTAGGACCAACCTCTTCCGATTTGAGTCCAGGATGCCGCCTTCGTGTGCCTCGATGATTGCCTCGACCATGTGCTGCCAGATCTCGAAGTGTGTCTGGGCTTCTGGGTGGCATGGGTCGACTTCGAGGCTCCCTGCGCTCAGGAGTTTTTCCATGGCAGCCGTGGGAAAATATTGTGGATTAAATTGTGGTGCGCTGTTAGCCAGAATCAGACACACACAAGGTAAAGACTGTACAACAGGCTTTAATCCACAAAGACTTTCACAGAGCCAGGCTGGCTGTAGCTGCAGTAACTCTTGAGTGAGCTTCGGGAGGCCGGCGCAGGTTTATATCTCGGAGAGTGATTGACACCCGACTGGATGGGGTTTAATCCCTTCAGGCTGACTGATTGACAGCCAGCCAGGTGTTGTCCTGTTCCCTTACACTCCTACAGGTACAGAGGTTGCCCCCTGCAGTAGGCCCATGGTGTACCACCACAGAGTATTACTATTCAAGGTTCAAGGTTCCTTTTATTGTCATGTAATAATGCAAAAAATTTAATATACATTACATCAACTTTAGTCTGATGTAAGGCAAACAAGAGTCGTCATCAGAATTGCCTGGTGCCCCTAACAGTAAGGGAAAGAGAAGCATAAGAGAGTTCCTTCGGAGACACTAGGCCCTTTTATAGAGGAAAATTAATTTGACTGTAAAGGCGGATATTCTCTGTCCTCACGTCGCTGAACCTACCCCCATAAATGGTCGGCACGTGGCTCCAAGGTGCCGACTCCGATCCCTCATCAGACTGGTTGCATAGGTTGAGCGGAGCCCTCCACCTTGGTCCATCAATGGGCTGCCACTGCAAGCGGCTAGCTAGAGGTGGGCTCATGACATCGTGTCCCAGGACCCAGTCATTCATCCTGCATTAAAACAAAAAGAGGTTCCTGTTATATATAACCTGAGGCTCCTTCCTCCAGCTCTTCTGCCCTGTGCTGCCCCTCTGGCACACTGACTCTGGTTCTTCGCTCCCCTCTTTCGTCCATTGGACACTCCGGCTCTGCTTCTCCACGTCACTCCTCAGCATCTTGTAGCAGTAATAATGCATAAGTGCTGGAAGTCAGAGTCCTTCGGCGTGCCAGAGGGGCAGCGCCGAGCAGAAGGATCAATTGCTGTCTTCATTACCCCTAATCCCTTACGCAGCATGGAACTGCTCTGCGGTTCCAAGTTCCAGCTGGGTGGGGATTAGGGGTAATGAAGATGGCCATTACTTGCTGCGTATGTATGCTGCCATGTTGATGGCGGTGCTATGACTCCAGTCGCAACGCCACCATCAGCTCTGGAGATGCAACTGAGTGTCCGAGGATTTGTCTCCAGCGCTCCGGCAGCCTCTGCAGCCTCACAGACCCCTGTTCAAACCACCAGCATCTCAAGCTCCAGATCCAAACCTACAATACAATCAGTAAGCCTTCAGCACCTGAGGCCCTTCGGAAGGCCCTTCTTGCCCTCTCCAATCCCAGTTCCAATACCTGGTCCCCATGAACCAGTCTCCAACAGTCTGCAGCCAGTGCCAGTCCTTCGACCACAAGTCACGGACAGCCTGCAGCCTGAGTGGGTCCTTCAGCCCCTGAGCCCCTCACTGGTCCCCTGCCCTGGTCATTATCAAGTGGAGTTGTCTCCTCTGCTTCTCCTTCTCAGTGGGATTGTTCTCCATGTTTCTGGTGCCCTGCATCGGTTGCAGTGCTGCAGGAGAGGCTGCAATTTCAGCGCTGTCTCTGATGCAGACTGGGAGAGTGGGGAGCGGAGACGCAGAGCTGCTCTTCAGGGTCCGACTGCCTGGTCTTGACATCCTGGCTCCGTCCAGCTTTAAACAGCCTGTTAGAGGAGCCGACTATTCCAGGCAAATTGACCTGATCTGGTGTGTTGAAATCATTCCCCTGTACTAATAGGTTCTCTTCTAAAGCCTCTCATCCTCCTCATTCTTAAAAACTAACAAATCAAACATGTCACAGCTTAATGGTGCAACACAGCAGTGTCACTCTTACAGGCACTCAAGCCTTTGCAGGGTATTAGTGGCAGAGTTCTTGAGATCCACTGGGACCGGGAGGGAGCGGAGGATTCAGCTGCTCAGAGCAGGCCCTGTCTGAGGCAACAGGTACTCAGTGGGACAACCTGCCTGATTAAACTGGAACTGGGCCCACCCTGGAGTGCAGTCACTTATGAGCGGAAGGTCCTTGGGGCAAATATCTGCATTTATAATTTATCTCTCTTCAGGCACTATTAAGCTTTATTTCCATGCTTCTCACTTTTTAATAATTAACACAAATTAGAGGTGCAGCACTGAATAATTAATAAAAATGGTTACTTTAGGTACATTGGTCTCTGGGTGTTTTTGGGGGTGTTTCTCCCTAAAGAACTGCTGGCATCTACAATGAACAGCCAACAGAATAATCTGTAGTCCAGGGGGAAGGAGAGTATGTGTGTGGGAGGGTGGAAAAGAGAGCAAGAGAGAGAGAGAGAGAGAGAGAGAGAGAAAGTGGGACAGGAAGAGGGGACAGAATGGGAGGATGAAGTAGAGGGAGGAAAAGTGCAAAGAGAGGGAAAAGGACAGAAAGAGGATGAAGGAAAGTGTAAGTGGAAGCAAGATTGGGAGAAGGAAAGAATGGGCGAGAACTGGGGAGCGAGGGATGGGAATGAAAGTTGGAGAGGAGAAGTTGGAAGGGAGGGTGGAGAGTGTGGAGGGAGAGTGGGAGAAGGGGAAGGATGTTGGGAGGGGGAACGATGACATGATGAAGAACATCCACTTCACCGTGGGCAGGCAAAGTGGATGTTCTAACTCCACAACTGTGATGAAACATCCACCAGACTGATAGTTGAAATCCTGTAGGGAAACATTGGGCAACCCTCCCTGTCTGCAGCAGAATGGAGAAGGAAGAGATCTCATTGAAGCCAAATGAGGCAGGAATTGAGGCCGAATGTGGGGAGGTTCTCTGGTTTGGGATGTGGGGTAAGGTATGGGGTGTGCTGGTGCCACACAGCTCCAGTGACCCGGCTTCGGTCCTGACCTCTGGTGCTGCCCACGAGGAGCTTGCGTATTTTGCCCGTAACCACGTGGGTTTCCCCCAGAAACCTCCGGCTTCCTCCCACATCCCAATGACATGGGTCGCGAGAAACATTTGGCTGCTGTATGTGGCCCTGGGGAGGTGAACGTTGGAGTCAGTGAAGGTGGGAATGCCAAGGAGAATAAAATGGGGTTAATGTAGGATGAATTTTAATGGGTGAGAATTCAATGGGCTGAAGAGCCTGTTTCTGTGCTATCTCTTTCTTTGGCACCCTCTCAGCACTCAGTGGGTGGTTAATCTATGAAACCCTGAACCCTAGAAGGTGAGGGAGATTAAATTACACAATGTTATTTTAGACACAAAAAGACATTGGTGGGGAAAAGGGTATTGATTTAAAGATCATATTGAATGATGGCACAGGCTGGATGGCCTCCTTCTGCTCCATATATTTGTGTTACTGGAATTTGGATCCTCCTGTGACCAGCCTGCCTATCGCCCTCTTTGAGCCTCACATACTTCAGTGAGATCACCTCTCCTTTTCACTCCCAACCTTATTTCGTCCCCGCCAGTGAATTGATTCCAGGTGTTCAGGGCTGGCAGAGGTACAGCCACCTCGCAAAGGATGGGTTCAGCAGCAGAGGTTTGGCTACCGGCCTGATCCAGCGGCCTGCTCCCACCTCCAAAAACAGTGATTACTCGACCTAACAAGGCCCACAGAGTGGAGCCTGGTCGCCAGTCTCTCCGAGTTCCTGACCTCCGGGCCGTCATCATGGATCACCGTGCACCCAGAATATTCTTCCTCTTCTTGTTCCAATCAGATTAATTCCCAGAATGCAGGTGTTACAGGCTAGGCTGGCACTCATTAGCAGGAAGGCCATGGGATCTTTGAGGTTCACCATGACGTTGTCTGGATTAGAGAGTATTGGCTTCAGGAGAATTTAAAGCTAGACATACAGCATAGTAACAGGCCTTTCCAGCCCAGAGACCCCAATTAACCTTCAGCCCCTGGATGTTTTGAAGAGTGGGAGGAAACCGGAGCACCTGGAGGAAACCCACGCAGACACAGGGAGAACGTTCAAACCCCTTACAGAAAGCATCGGATTTGAACCCTAATTACTGGTGCTGTAATAGCTAACCATGCTGCCTGACAGGTTGGACAAATTGAATTGTTTTCTCTTGAGCATTGGATGCTGAAAGGCAAGCTGATCAAAGTCTATAGAATTGTGAGAGATAGCTGGGTGGAAATGACAAATTCTAGAGGGCATCGGTGTAACATGAGAGGGGAGAAGTTTAAAAGAAACAAGTGAGGCAAATTGTTTTTACACAGAGAGCCAGTGAGTGCCCAGAATGTTCTACCTGGTAGAAGGAGATATGATAACAAGGCATATATACAGGCACATGAACTGCAAGGAATGGAGGAAGTTCCATGGCCCCTGCTACCCTAACCTGGGAATATATCTCTGATGCTACATGCTCACTGGGTCTTGCTGGGTGTCTATGCATATCTCTTTAAGAATCCTGATGGGAGCCTATAACATCACTCCTATCACCATCTTTGATTAGCAACCAATCCAGGCATTGGACATATGCCTACTTACCTGCCCGTAGAATTCGGTCAGTGCCCTGTTTCTGTGCTGTGTCTCTCAAATCTTAAGAAAGGCTGCCTGCTCTCCCCAGTGGATGTAATAATGCTCCAAAATGATTTTAACACTGATAATGATGTCTGTGGAGAAAGGTTTGAGGATGGGACTCCTCCTCACCTTCTCACTGCTGTTTCCATCAGCCTGATCCTGATGTGCAGGGATTGAGTACAAACTTCATCTTCTGTCTGGGCACCCTCAATCAATTAGCCTTAACATCGACCTCCAGATTCTGTTAAACAATCCCCCCTCCTCCCCCACTCCTCTTCTTCTTCTTCTTCTTCTTCTTCCATCTATTATCTTTCCTCCAACTCTGTCTCTCTCTCTCTTCCCCTTTCCCTCCATCTCCTTTCACAGAGGCAAAATCAATAGTCCCTTTCCTTTTATCATATCCAATTGACACCTTTTGTTGGTCTGGACTCCTCCCCTTCCCAGACTTGTTTTTTTATTCTGACATCTTCCTGTTCTTTGCTTATTCCTCAAAGAAGGGCTCAGGCCCAAACGTCGGTAATACAACTTTACCTCCTATGGAGTTCCTCCAGCATTTTGATGTGTTTTCAGTACAAGTTATCTATTCATCAGAGGTCATTGCAGGCCACTTTCCCTCCCCCCAATGCCATCTTCCCCTTTATCCTCATTTTGTGGGATCTTGCTGTGCCCTCTTAGCAGGCTGGAACACAAAAGTCTACAGACGTTGTTATAGTAGTAAAAACACACTGAAATGCTGGAAGAACTCAGCTGGTCTTTCAGCATCCATAAAAATCAAAGGTATCTTTCCGACTTTTTGGGCCTGAGCCCTTCAAGAAATAACCTGAATGAGCAAAAAAACAGCAAATCTCAGAATTCGGACAGTGCCGGCTGGAGGAGGGGGTCCAGGCCGACACAAGGTGTTAACTGGACATGATAAGGGGAGAGGTGAGAATGTCTGTGTAAAAGGAGACAGGGAAAAGGGAGAAAGACCGAGCTGGGGGGAAGACGATGGGGAAGAAGATGGGGGGTGGGGGGGGGGCGTGGTTTAACAAAAGCTAGTGAAGTCAATATTGATGCCATCCAGTTGGAGGGTGCCCAGTCAGAAGATGAGGTGTTGTTCCTCTAACTTGCGGGTGGTCTCGGTCTGGCAGTGCATGAGTCCATGGACAGATGTGTCAGTTAGACAATGGGATGGGGAATTGAACTGGGTGGCCACTGGGAGATCCATCCTATTATGACAGACAGAGTCAAGATGCTAGCCACTGGGAGATCCACAGGGGCTTAATTTCATTGGTTTGGGGATGTGTTTATAAAATGTGTTATGGAAATACAGGCTATTGTTGTGTGAGTGAGATGTTTGTCCTGCACAAGGACTGATGAGGGAGGGGTGGCTTCCTGTGCCTGTGTAACCCACCGTCCTCTCCGTCTGCAGGACCCGGCTCTGTCTGCACTCATCCACGACAAGCTCCAGGTGCCCAACACAACCCGCAAGGCTTGGAATGACCGGGACAATAGGTGCGACATCTGTGCCACCCACCTGAACCAGCTGAAGCAGGAGGCCATCCAGATGGTGCAGACTTTGGAGCAGCTGGACCCGTCGCCTGGCTCGCCCCCCCTCCTAGTTGGCCCGCGCAGTCTGGGCACCCTGCCCCACCCCCGTGACTGGGCCTTCATGCCTGCTGCTTACGCTGGCTACCTGGGTGGCAAGCACACGGGCAAGCCCAACTCGCTGGGCATCGGGGGTGGGCCCGAAAGGAAGGGAGGCACCTCCGGACACCCAAGCACCAAGGCTGGCCTCCATGTGCCCACCAGCCCCAGCAACGGCAACATCCTGAGCACCGTCGCCATCCAGGCCCACCAGTACCTGGAGGGGGCCTGGTCCGTGTCACGGTCGAATGGAGTAACCCTCTACCCCTATCCGGTGAGTGATAACACATATAGAGATGGGGAGATGCACAGACAAACACACACATTCAAACCAATTACAAGATGAACTTCACGCCAGCAGAAGTGACTCTTCATTTGTATTTCATTGGGTCTGAGTAGTCTACCTGTGCTAATGAGACGAGGTCTTTTAATCATCCCCTTTCTCCACTGAACCTCGCTGTGCCTAGAAGTAGTCTTAGACCTCAGGATGTGCTTTTTTGCTGTGCCTGAGTGTGGGCTGCTCCTGGCACTGGAATACCAGTGTGCTTCAGACAGACCGAGCTGATAATTGGCATCAGTGTTCCAGTACGTGTTCCCTGGAAGCAGCTGCAGATCTCAGCATCGCAAACACCTCTGCATCTCCCTCACCGACTGAAGCAAAGAGGTGGCCAAGGGCAATCAAGGCAACCCTTTGCTCACACGTCAGAGAGTCAGGGTGAGAGAAAGCTGCATGACAAAGGCAATGATGGATCAACTTGCCCATCGATGCCTCCAGTGTGTGACAAAGACTGGGTGTGAACAATAATATTGATTCTCCAACATTGGTTGATGCACCAGAAGTACAAGGGAGACTGTTCGCTGTGATTGAGACTCAATTCTCCTTGGAGCAGAGGGGAGTGGGGTGGGGAGGGGGGTGCGGTTAGGTTTCTGATAGAGGTGCACAACATAATGAGGGTATAGATAGAGTACACTGGACACCTTTCCCCAGAGCAGGGCAATCTGTAGCTAACAGGTATAGAATTAAAGAAGACGCTTAGATGGGATCTTTTTTTTAACCCTGAAGATGGTTAGAAACTGGAACACACTGGCTGAGGGGGTGATGGGCAGATGAGAGAGGAGCAGGAAATGGGGAATCTCTTCATTGGAGAGGAGGGGTAGTGATGGAGAATGACCCCATGAAGGAGCAGAGGGAGGAGTGACCCTCCAGGAAAGGAGGGGTACTGAGGGGTTGACACCCTATGGGAGAGGCAGTGAGGGGGTAGTGTCCCACTAGGAGAGGAGGAGTACTGAGAGGTTGTCACTCTGAGGGAGGGCCAAGGGGGGAGTATCCTACCAGAGAGGAGGGATACTGAGGAAGAGTCACCCTGTAGGAGGGGCAGTGAGGGGGAGAGACCCTCCAGGAGAGGAGAGGTACAGAGGAGTTGTCACTCTGTGGGAGGGGCAGTGAGGAGGGGAGTGTCCCACCAGGAGAGGAGGGGTACTGATGGTCTCTCTTTGGGGGGACAGTGAGGGGGAGTGTCCTACCAGGAGAGGAGGAGTACTGATGGTTTCTCTTTGGGGGGCAGTGAGGGGGGTGGAGTGTCCCACCAGAAGAGGAGGGGTAATGATGGTCTCTCTTTGAGGGGCAGTGAGGAGGGTGTATTGTCCCAGCAGAAGAAGAGGTTTACAGAGGGAAATTTACCCAGGTGAGAGGGATCTTTCTTCCTAAGCCTCTGGAGCAGGACCAACCCAGAATCTTTTGACTCCGGAAATAATGTAGCTGGTAAGTGACTGCCTCACCACAGCTAATGCACTGCAGTAGCCTGAATTAAGCTGCTAAAGTGGCTCTCTCTCAAATTCTGTCTTAGCCAGGGGAACAAGCGCAATTCAACATTCTAATTACAGTCATAAACAGGATGGGTAGTACATGTGTAGCAATGTCCGTGATTACCTTGTAACAGAAATTATTCATTTTATTATAACTTCATGTTACAGCTCACTCTTCTGCTTTACAATACATCACAGATAGTTGCAGCAGGGTCAATTCTGTCATTTAAGAGAAGGTTGGATGTGTACATGGAGGTGAGGGGGTTGGAGGGTTATGGGTGGAGAGCGGGAGGGCTGAGCTAGTGGAGTTGTTCAAGTGAACTGGTGTGGAAGGGCTGACATGGCCTGTTTCCGTGCTGTAAACGGTTATATGGTTATATGGATTCTCTTTCATTGCAGTAGTTGTAAGGCCATCCAGAAATGAAACCCTCATTAACGCATTCCACTTACAGCCAAGAGTGGGACGGGGAGGTGGGGTGGGGGGAAGAGAGAGAGAGAAACCATTTCAAAAATCTCAGTGGAATGAAACATGAAAGTCTGCCGACACTGTGATTTTAGTCAAAACATAAAAATGTGTGAAGAACTCAGATGATCTCGCAGCTTCCATAAGAGGTAAAGTATTATATCCGAAATTTCAGGTCTGACCTTGGAAGAGCAACATCCTCCAACCAGAAGGCATTAATATCAACTTCTCCCATTTCTATTAGACCCCCCCCCATCGTCCTCTCCCTATCACCTTTCCTCTACCTCTGTGCATCTCTCTCTCTCTCCCCTTTTCCTTCTGTCTCCTTTCACAGAGCCAAAATTAATTCTCACGTTTCCTCTTAACATATCCAATGAACACCTTTTGTCTGTTGGTCTGGACTCCTCCCCCTCTATTTTCTCCCCTTTCTTACCCCAGCCTTTATTCAGAGGCTTGACTATTTTCACTCACACCTTGTGGAAGGGCTCAGGCCCAAAATGTTGGTAATATATCATTGCCTCCTTTGGATGCTGAGTTCCTTCAGCATTTTATGTTTATATCAGTTGATATTCTCGCTCACTTCCTAAAATGGTGGTGAGGAGCCTCTGACCCAAATCCCAGATCTCACATCCACATCTGGGAAGAGCAGGATAACCCATGAGACCTCAGAAATGCTGTGAATGAGACCATTTTCAAGGCTGGAGACAAGTGGCTGTGATGTCTTCAGAAGGATCTCCCATCTGGTTGCCACAAGGAAAGTTATCGCCAGGACCTTCTTCTCCAATCTCTTCCCAGTGCTACAAGAGCTGCTCCCCACATCTCTGTGTGGAACCTGACCATCTTGGGAAACAGTGAGCTAGGTCTTCACAGGATAACAAGTTAGGTTGAAGCTCCAGGCCCTATCTCCACCCCACTCAAGTCTTGAGTCCATGTCAGAAAGGACAGTTGCACCCACAGCACACTGGCCCTCAGCACATTGGCCACCCTCAACCTTCCCAAATGAGACTTTGTTTCTAGATGCAGGTGCAACAAAAGTGTGGGTGCAGAGAGACAAAAAGCAATACTTAGCCACCGATTAGCAAAGGCGAAATTCCCGACCATATTACAGCCTCTTTGGAAAGAAACCACACAGTAGGAAAGACAGTCACTCACATGAAATAAAATTAATTGATGCTGGGTTGACACTCCTCCTTTTAATGGAAAGTGTGAGCATTGTTTGGCTTCTGGGATTTTGACCTGTTTTACAGGCAGCTTGGTGGTGAAGAATGGTTCTTGGAAAATGTAGGCACCCCTTTTAGAAAGAATGGATTCCAGCCAGGACCAGAACTTTGTTAATCGGCCCTCACAACTGTGTCCTTCCTTCTACATGCTTCTGCCTCCCAACTGAGTCACCCCTCTGTCTTGGGTAAACTTATACCTCTCATTTTGTTCCTTTTAGATTGGTCACAGTGTTTGAGCTACCGAAAGAAAATAGACACACACACCGAGAGCAGTTCAGTTTATACAAATGTTTATTACAAATTCAAAAGCTGATTTCACACTACAATATGCAAGCCCTTCCCAACTATACTTATCAATGCTTGGACTGGTCCCAACTGCCGAAGTGAGGCAACGACTGCACACTTGTAGTAGGTTGTCAGGGCGACGGTAGCAGCTTCTCCACCTTCCCCGATCGGGACATTGGCTGGACTCTAGAAGTTCTTCTTCTTGCTGAGAGATGTTGCCACCTCTTAGAGAGTCTCATGCTCTACCGACTGAGCTAGCCGGCCAATGTCCCGATCAGGGGAAGTGGAGAAGCTGCTACCGGCGCCCTGACAACCTACTACAAGTGTGTAGTCGTTGCCTCGCTTCGGGAGTTGGGACCAGTCCAAGCGTTGATAAGTATAGTTGGGAAGGGCTTGCATATTGTAGTTTGAAATCAGCTTTTGAATTTGTAATAAACATTTGTATAAACTGAACTGCTCTCGGTGTGTGTGTCTATTTTCTTTCGGTAGCTCAAACACTGTGACCAATCTAAAAGGAACAAAATGAGAGGTATAAGTTTACCCAAGACACCCTCCAGTATATCTCTCCCCACCCTGATAGCCCAACCTCTCCATATCGATCAGTGTGGCATTCTGGGTAGTCCCAATTGCCTGCACTTGATTCATATCCTTCTCAACCCTTCCTATCCATAAATCTGCCCAAAGTTTTTTTTTAGTGCCAAATTTTTTATCTGCTTCTAGGCAGCGGTTCTCAACCTTTTTCAGTCTAAGGCCCACCTGGCTTCCGGCCTAACATGCCATGGCCCACTGGTGACAATGACTGAGCAATATTTTCAAGTCAAAGGCAGCTGTGTAAGAAACACATCATTATCTAATTTAAAGTATTTTATTTAACATTTTTAAAGACCTACGTGGAAACATGCTGTGTCCCACCAGTGGGCCATGGCCACCTGGTTGAAAACCAGTACTCCTCTGGCAGCTTGTTCCAGATACAAACCAACTCTCTGTGAAAAAGATGCTGCTCAGAACCGTCTTAAATCTCTCCTTAAACATATGCCCTCTTATTCTAGAATCTAGTGATGTTGATTGAGACGTTACGAAGAATTTCAAAGTAGCGTTAAAGGCTTCTTTTTGCACATTTAAAAGACTGGATTTTCACTTTTGAAAGACAGCACTGCACTGGAGCATAGATCTGTATGCAAATCTTTATTCTAAGCCTGGGTTCCCCTAGTCCATGATAGTCCGGCCTGAGGAAGATCTATCATTCTTGGAACCTTGCATGTCTCAGTGAGGTTACCTCTGATATGTCTAAATTCCGGCCAATCACCTTCGACTTCTGCTCAGACCAGGCATCTCATCCTTGCAATCAATTTATTGACTCCTAGAGACAGGTACTATGACTGAAAGTATGTCGCGGTTTCCCTCTGGAGACCAAGAGAAGGTTTTGCTGAAATAGAATTAGCTATCTGCATCGCCATGGGAGTAGATTGTCCATGGAAATGCGTGGAGATGGGGCTGAAGTTGTCACTTGTGAAGATGCAGAGTGACGGAGGGAGTGATGTTTGGGGCAAGGCTGCCAATCCCGATCTCTGGTGCTGTTTGTGGAGAGTTTGCAGGTCTTCCCTGTGACCTCGTGGGTCTTGCCTGAGTTCTCCCACATCCCAAAGACATGTGGGTTGATGGGTCAATTGGCCACAGATGAATACCCCTAGCGAGCGAATAAGTGTTAAGAATTAGTGCGGGGAATGAATTGATCTGTGAATTGGTAAAGTTATCATGGCCATGAGAAAACATGGAACTGCCATCACCAGTGAATGGCAGGTAGGCGCATTTTCTGGAAGGTTCTGGAGTTGGCTCCATTGCCAGTGGAGTTTCGCTGCAGAGGGTCTGTCTGATCTAGAGTGGTACACATTGTGAGGGCAATGTGCAGATGCAGGAAATGTGACGGGTTTACTGAGAGGCACTCTCACATATTGCAGCAATTATCTCAGTAGTCAAAGATTTTCACTCATTTTCTAACTGCACACACATCAGTTATATTATAACGATTCCCTTGCTTGCTATTTAAGGACACAGTGATTGGACATTGTTAATATTGCCAGTGACACTGTTTGTTCGAAGCTAAAAAGAATTCCTCTTTCCCTGGAAATTTGCCACGCCTGAATGAATATTCAGGGATTTGCACTGCGTGGGAGGTCATTCAGCTCACTGGTCCAGAGGTAGGCTTTGAAAGAACTACCCAATCAGTTTCCATCCTCCTCTCTAACCCCCTCGTCAGTCTGCACCCTCTCTCTGGCTCCTCCTCCCCCCACCCACCCACCCCCCGACTTCTGCAATATGTGGCTTCCTCTACAACAGTAGATTGGGTGGCCACTTCACCGAGCACCGGCAGTGGGTCCAAGTTAGATCTCTCGGTTGCTAACCCTTTCAGTTCCCCTCACCTTTGCCACACAGACATGAGTCCTTGGCCTCATCCACTGCCAGGTTGAGGCTGAAAGGGAGAAAGGCAGAGAAGGATTAGCTGTTGTGGTAGGCTATGGAAAGGGAAAGAAGAAGCAAATACAGTCGCAGAATGCATGAAAAGCTCCAAGGAGCAGTATGACAAAGGAGGATTAGGAAGTAGGAAGGAATTAGTTTTTTTTTAATAGGAATATTTAGGTCGACTCAACATTTCGGGGTAGCACGATTGGCGTGGCGGTCAGTGCAATGCCTTTACAACACCAGTGATCGGAACCGGAAATCCCGCACTGTCTATAAGGAGTTTGTATGTTCTCCCCATGTCTACGTGGGTTTTCCCCAGGGCTCTGGTTTCCTCCCCTGTGTTTGAAACCTACTGGGGGTGTAGGTTAATGGGGTGTAAATTGGGTGGAACAGACTAGTAACAAAATGGACTGTTACTATGCTATACGTCTAAATTTAAAAATGTAAACATCGAGGGCCAAAGGGCCTGTACCATGCTGTAGTGTTCTATGTTCTATGGACCAACTCATCCAAAACGAGAAGAGCAATTGATTGACCAAGATACCAAAAAATGACACTCTGCAGACTTTTTCCTCTCTTCTGCCTGCAAGATGGCACCTCTGCAAATGCAACAGTCCCTCAACAGTGACTGGAAGTGGAGGGTAAGAATTCAGTGCACATCTCTGGCAGCGGACTTGAACCCACAACTTTGCCCCGAGACACATTTGGTGTCACAACTGAGATGTAAGGAGAGGTGCAGCATTCTCACATGAAGAGAAAGGAGGTTGAGAGGCAACGAGGAGCCTCTGGCGCTCTGAGATTAAAAAGAAGGCTTAACAGTAAGTGTTTGCAATTCAAAAGCAGCTGGTCCACAGGCTGGAAATCAAAGCAAGTGTCAGCTCTGGTTAATGCACTGGGCTGTCCCAGGCAGTGATGCTCACAGGAGAATCCTTATGTCAAAGCTTTTTTTGGACACCATGCTGCTCTGGTTCTGGTCAGCACACTTTCAGCAGCAGGTTCCGGATGCGGTGCTCGGAGTAAGGCTCCTTCAGGGAGGGCAGGAGGGGTTGGTGACTGAGCTTCGGCCAAATCATTACCAAGGTCGTCACAGGGGATCTCCTCAGAGGAGGCTCTGGGCCATGGGGTGGGAGCAGAAGAAGAGGTGTGTGAGGGCAACAGAGTGGGTCTGTCCCTGCACGTTCTTCCGACTCCCAGGTTGTGTGGCGGGTTCAAGACTGGTGATGGCACTTACTCTACTGGCACCAGATGGCCACTGGGATGGGAGGGCCCAGGGTAACCACGTTGACCATTGACAGCTCGACCGTTGAGTCTGTCAAGAGTATCAAGTTCCTTGGAGTGCACTTGGCGGAGAATCTCACCTGGTCCCTTAACGTCAACTCCATAGCCAAAAAATCCCAGCAGCCCCTCTATTTCCTGGGAAAGTTGAGGAAAGTTCATCTCCCACCCTCCATCCTCACTACATTCTACAGAGGATATATTTTTGAGAGCATCCTGTGCAATTGCATCATCCCCTGGTTTGGAAGCTTTTCATAATTTATAAGATCCCCCATCATGGTTGTCAACTCCAATGAGTATAGTTCCAGGTAGAGTTAGCATCAGGAACAAATCTAATTGGGGGACATTAGGGTAACTGTGTGGGGGGGGGGGGGGGGGTGGGGGCACAAACTGTCGTTCGTGTGGCAGTTTCGTGTGCTGTTCATGCCGTTCATGTTCAGGTGGGTGGGACGCAATAACTCATTTGCGGAGCATGGCCTGCGACTGCTACCAACCCCCCCACCCCCACCACCCTCCCATGACACCGACCCTGGTCCCAGACCATTCAAATTCTCCTCATCAGAATCAACCTGGTGAACCTCCTCTGCACCACCTCCAAAGCCAGAACATCCTTTCTCAAGTAAGGAGATCAGAGCTTTAGGCACACAATACTCAAGGTGCGGCCTCACCGCACCTGTACAGTTACAGTAGAACACCCCCTGCTCTTGAATTCAGTCCCATTTGCCTTCATGATAACCTGCTACACATGCATGGATACATGATGCATGCACACCCTCTCTCTGAACCTGACCGTTCACTACCTTGGCATCAGACTTACACTTGAGTTGCAGATCTCATTTCTGTACCAGTTCCAAGGCTTCCTGTTTCCACTTCCATGAGATTTCGTTGGCCCAGCCTTTCCACCCACTCTCCGGCTGCTGAAACTCTCATGAGCGTCATTGCTACATCTGATGGCCATCCTCCTCCATATACCCTCCTAAGGGTGGAGGTCCTCCAGTCCGCCATCCACGTCGCAGTCGCCAGTGCCCCTGTTTCCTTCTCAGATTTCAGATTTATTGTCAGAGTACATACATGACACGACACACAACCCTGAGATTCTTTGTCCTGTGGATGAGGCAGAATTACCACTTATTGGTAGTGAAAAAGACTGAACTCAATGTACATAAATAAAGAAATATAAACAAAATGCGCAATACAGAGAGAAAAAAAACAATGAAGTGCGAAAGTAAGAGTCCTTAAATGAGTCCCTGATTTGTTGTTGCGGAGTCTGATGGTGGAGGGGGAGCAGCTGTTCCTGAACCTGATGGTGCGAGTCGTGTGGCACCTGTACCTCTTTCCTGATGGCAGCAGTGAGAACGGAGTGTGTGTTGGGTGATGTGGATCCTTGCTGATTGCTGCTGCTCTCCAGTGGCAACCTTCCCTGCAGATGTTCTCGATGGTGGTGAGTGTTTTTCCTGTGATGTCCACTACCTTTTGGAGGGCTTTACACTTAGGGGTATTGATGTCCCCATTCCAGACTGTGATGCAACTGGACAACACACTTTCCTTATCCTCCAGCTCTACAATTCTCCAAGATCTCTGGCTCCTTAACCTCTGGTCCCACCAGCATCCCACCAGTCTCTGTCATCTCTTGTGCAGCTTTCATTCTGGTCAACCGGCATTGCACTTTTTCTAAAGTCAATGTGTCTTTCTTATGGTGTGTCATCAGAACTGCACACAATTCGTCAGATGTGAGCTAGCCACATGCTGTGGCTTTTATCTCCTCTCTTAAGCCACTCCCTAGGTGCCAAGGCCAACGTGTCATTAGCCTATTTAATTATTTCATGTGCTTGTTAATAACAACATTATGATCATTGAGACTCCTGCACCTCGTCTTCCTGTGTTTTAACACAGAGTTGCATGCCCACAGAGGCCAGTGTTGACAGAGTTTGGATTTTAATGGATAAGGCGAAGGCTATTTAACTTTGTTTGTCAATTTATCTGTTGGATTTTAAACCTGCTCATTTCATTTGCAAGTAGTATGCAGTGGCAAATATAGAACATAGAACATTACAGCACAGTACAGGCTCTTCGGCCTATTATGTGCCAACCTATATTTACTAAAAATAAATCTAAACCCTCCCTACTTCGTAACACACTATTTTTCTTTCATCCATGTGCCTGACTAAGATCTCTTTAATGCCTTGTTCCTTCAGGGTAATTAGAAACCCAGCGAGGCCCCTTTCCCCTTGACAGAGGTGTCCATGACCAGAGGGCATAGGTTTAAAGTAAAGGGATCTTTTCGAGAAGATTTGAGGAAGAGTGGATGGAACCCACTGCCTGAGGTTGGTGATAGAGTCAGCTGCCCTCACAACATTCAGATGAGCATTTGACTCATCAGGGTATGGCGAGTAACTGATTGGGTGCTGGAAGATGCAATTAGTAGAGATGGCTAGCATGGCCATGGTGGGCTGAAGGGTCTGCTCTGTGACTCAAAAGCTGAAATCTGCTGACTCAGCTGCTTAGGATTAATGCAGGTAAGGTGCAAATTATAAAGGTGACTCACGAAGATCTCTGGATTATGACCGGAGTCACGTTAAAATGGGTGTGCAGATCCAAAGGATCAGAGAGTTGAATGGCTCAAGGACTGGTGTGGGACACAATGGTTTCTCCCCAGTACTGGGGAGAGAGGCAACAGTTTGGTTGTAACAGGTTTCACGTATATTTTGCTGGGATTAATATCATAACACAATCAATAAACCAGAAGCATTAATAAGGCTTTAAACCAAATAATGGGTTCCCTTCCAGCACTCCTGCATCCTCTGCAGTGGCACAGACCCATGTTCTGTCCATTTTCAACCTGAGCTCAAATCCAAACTGCTAATACAATCAGGAAGCTTTCAGTGACTTCCTAAGCCCTTCTTTCCCTCAGCACTCTCGAATCCTGGTTCTGATACCTGGTTCCCATGAGCCAGTCTCCAGCAGCCTGCAGTCTGTGTGGGTCTTTTGTCTGCAATTTGCCAACAGCCCCGTAACCTGTGTGTGTCCTTCAGCCGCTGAGCTCCTCGCTGGTCCGCTGCCGTGGTTACCGTCCTGTAGACTCGTTTCCGATGCTCAAGAAGGCTTATTATCTGAAGGCATACAGCATTCGAAATAAGATTAATGACACAAATGGAAAAAAATGGGTGTGATCTCGAAGAAGTGATAAGCAGAAAAAGATTGGTAGGGTTGTCAGTCGGCCCCAAACAGTAGTGGTGATGTAAGACATGGTATAAATTAAGGATCCGAGGTGCATTTAACAGCAGTTGTTCGATAATCACAAGGGACTTTATATATAGGCCAAACAATTCAAATTAGTAGTAATAGCGTGGAGGGCATATTTCTGGATTGTGATCAGAGATGGTTTGCTCAATCAGGCTGTTGAGGGACCAATGAGAGAGCTGGTTTATATTAGGCAGGGCAATCTACAAGAGATTAATCTGTTTGTTAGGGGATCATTAAAAAGATCAAATTATGAGATAATTTGAGGTGATGCCTTGCACTGCTTAACTATACCTTCCCTTTTTAGTACCAGACCCTGCACCAATTGTTTTATTGTAACACTATTCCACCACTAGGCGCTGTACTGCATCGAGGCTGATTTATCTGAATAGCATGCAAGTCAATGTTTTTCACTGCACACATGACAAAAACGATTCTCCTCTGGCTCTCTCTCTCTCTCTCTTTCCCTTTCCCCTTTTCACGAACCCCCCCACCCCAGCTCTGCATTCACAGAGCCAAACCCTTCATCTCCCCCAATCAATTCTCACCTTTCCTCTCTCCTGTCTTCCTCTCCATTATCCAATTAACACTTTTTGTCTGTTGGTCTGTATTCCTCCCCTTCCCTTTCTTTACTTCTTCTTCCCAGCCTTTTAATTCAAGCGCCTGCCTGCTTTTTTACTCATGCCTTGAAGAAGGGCTCAGACCCTTTACCTCCTTGGGATGCTGAGAGACCTGCTGAGCTCCTCCAGCACTGCTGTGGGGTTTTATTTTGGGGGAGTGTTTCATCCCACATGACTTCGGCAATTTAATTTAAAAATTAATTACTTAGTCCAATTCAACTCGAGAATCGTGAATCAAAGCAAAGTAATGGACATGACGAAGGAATAAGTTGTCAGTGGTAGATCAGGAAAGCACTGTGGTGCACTGTGGAAGCAGACGCAAAACACAGAAAAGACTTTAATCCACTTAAACTCTGTTGTACACCAGTATTAGTCTCAGTGGCTCCATGGGTGACTGGCTCAAGTCTATATACTGGTCAGTGATTGACAGCCGGCCAGGTAGAGTCAGCCTCCCAGGTAGTCTTCCTTCAGGTGCCCCCTGCAGTAGGCTGGTGGGCACATGGCCCAGTGCTGTGGTTGTTTCACCACAAGCACATTAAAATGTATAGCAGTGGCTAACTGGAAAACAACTAATCTATAGCTTACAACAAACATATCCCTTTAAGACATTTAAAAACTGTCAAAGTGGAGAAATGGAGAACCAAAGGCTAGTTACCCTGACATTAATAGTAGACAATGTGCTAGAATCTATTATTACAGATACAGTAGCAGAATAACATTGTTCAGAATCAACTTGGATGTATGAAAGGAGAAATATTTTTGACACACTTGTTGACTTTTTTAAAAGATTGTAACTTGCACATAGATAGGGGAAAAATGAATATGTTGCATTTGATCTTCCAGAAGGGGTTTGAACCAATTTAGAGGACAGAAAGTAGAGAGTAGACGTAAGTTGTTAATTTTGAGCTGGGAGGTGTGACATTTGGGGCACTACTGGGGCCACAGTTGTTCACAATCTGCGTCAGTGGTATGGATGAAGAGAACAATGTGTCCAAGTCTGCTGATAGAAAGCTGGGCAATAGGAGATGTAAGGAATATGCAGTAAAACTTGAGGGGATATGAACAGGCTAGGTGAATGGGCAATGTATTTGGGAAAATGGGAGGTGGAAAAAAATGAACAGTGGCAAAATCCAAATGCAACACATCAAAATTATCCCCTTATCTAGTCTGCAAGATACAATCTTTGAATAAAGCCTAAATGGCATGTCAGACATTTTTCACCTTTTGTTAATCCATGTTGATTCTGGACAATCCTATCCTTTAATATTCTAGCACGTTCCATGTTACTAATGCCAGGCCAGTGATGCCTATCTTCTCTTTCCATCCTGTATGAAGTGGTTGGGTTAAATCCACATGAGTAGACTCAACAGGCTGAATAGCATACTTCTACTCCTTAGAATCTAAAACTCTAAAGCTTAAAAAACATTTCACAACAATGTTACAGGGACTGGTGGACTTGAATTGGATACTCTGGGACATTTCTCCCTGAAGTGCAGGAAGATGAGAGGAGGATGGGGCTTATAGAAATCATGAAGGGTTTACATCAAGTATGATAGCCATAGTCATTTTCTCATGGAAGGGAAAGTAAAACTGGAGGGTGTGGATTCGGTGAGATGATAGTGAGAAATGGAAAGATCAAGTCAAGTTCATTGTCACCGATTGCACAAGTACAACGATGAAACAGCGTTCTCCGGTCCTCGGTGCAAAACTTGTAGATACACAACCAGATGTAACAAACAACCAATACATATGCAGGACAAGTATTTCATCTATACAAATAAATAAATAAACATTGTTTCCTAAATATGAGAGTCTCGGATGGTTAGTGTGAGCTGTTCCTTTGGTCGTTCAGCATTCTCACTGCCCGTGGGAACAAGCTGTTCCTCAGCCTGGTGGTGCTGGCTTTGATCCTCCTGTATCACTTTTCCGCTGATTTTGTACACCTTCTTCAGACAATGATTCTGTTAGATCATGTCGATGAGTGGAAGGATGAGGGGAGGGGAGGGAAACTCCAGTGATCCTCTCTGCCATTCGTATGGTCCTGTGGATTAACCTTCAATCCATTTAAAACATAGAACATTACAGCACAGTATAGGCCCTTCAGTCCTGAATGTTGTGCCGACACATATATTAGTTTTAAAAAAGTACTCAACCTTCCCTATCTTTTAGACATAATGAGGATATTAGAGGGATGAGGATTAAGGAGGAAGAATATAAAATTAATCTATTTGCAAACTATGTGTTGATATATTTGACAGAGCCTGAGAGATCATTGAAAGAGTTACAGGAGTGTTTATCGAAATTTGGAGAATTGTTGGGATATAAAGTTAATTGAGATAAAAGTGAAATTTTACCAGTTGGAGTAGAATATTATATTGAATTTAAAAATATTACAAAATTAAGATGGACAAATAAAATTAAATACTTAGGTGTGTTTGTGGACAATGACTATTAATCGTTATATCAATTAAATTATGTACCAATATTGATGCGGATTAAAGCAGATTTAATTAAATGGAAAGATCTTCCATTAACTTTAATTGGATGTGTTAATTGTATTAAGATGAATATCTTCCCTTGGATTCAATATTTATTTCAGTCAATACCTTGTTTGCTTTCAAAGAGTTTTTTTTCAGGATTTGAATAAAGCAGTACGGGAGTTTTTGTGGAAAGGTAAATTAGCTCGAGTAGCGTTGTACAAACTTACTTGGAAATATGCATTGGGTGGTTTACAATTGCCACATTTTCAAAATTATTATGAGGCAGCTCAGTTGAAGTTTATTAGTAGATTGATGGATTTGGATCAACCTCCTAGTTGGGCTAAGGTGGAGATAGCATGTCTACCTAGAATGGAAATACATGAATTTATATTCTGTTGGAATTTGATTTTATTACAGGAATATGATATTACAATACTGAAACATTTATTAAAGATTTGGATTAAAAATAAATAAATTTAGGGTCGAAAGATAAATTACCAATTTTAACTCCATTATACAATAATCGGCTTATTCCTTTTTCAATGTTTAATAGTTATTGAAAGATTTGGAATTCTAAAGGTTTAAAGACAATACAAGATTGTTTTGTAGAGGGACAATTTCTTTCTTTTATTCATTTGAAAGAACGATTTGAAATACCTTTAAATTCTTTATTTGTGTATTATCAGCTTAGGGCTTTGGTAAAAGATAATTATGGTAGAGAGGTATATTTACCTACTTTGTCAAAATTTGAATCTTTGACTTCTACTATACCAAAGAAGGGTTATGTTTCAGTTATGTATAATTTATTACAAGACAATATGGATAAGTCAGATTGGGAAAAATCTAAACTTAAATGGGAGACTGATTTAGTGTTTACTTTTTCTGAAGATGATTGGGCGACCATGTGTCAGGACAATGTAATTAAATTGACTAATATAAGATATGGTATGGTCAATTATAATTTTTTACATCAATTGTATTTGACCCTGGAAAAGTTAAAAAAAAATTGGGTTTAGTAATTCAGATTCTTGTTTTAGATGTGGTTTATGTATTGGTACTTTTTTACATGCTGTTTGGACCTGTGTGGAAGTCCAACCATTTTGACAAGAAATTTAAATAGTTTTGGAAAAAATTGTATTATTTTAAATTACCTTTGGATCCAACGACTTTTTTGTTAGGAGATTTGTATTCATTAAAGGGAAAGGGTTTGGATAAAGTTCAAATTGCTTTTGTACGTTTGGTGTTATTGATAGCGCGTAAATGTGTTGCTAGTACTTGGAAAGATGGTGTAGAAATTAATATAATACGCTGGCATAATGAATTGAAAGCTTGTATCATTATGGAAAAAATTATAATTTACATGATAATTATTCTTTTTTTGTTAAGTGGTCTCCATATTTGAAATATATGCAATTAGATGTATTTTGAACTGTTATTAACACATATATTTTTTTATATATATGATTTATATTTTTGGCTCCCCTTAAGGGGGTTAGCTGAAGGAGTGGGTGGGGGGGGGGGGAAATGGGTTTTTTTATTGTTCCTTCTTTAGATTTTTTTGTTTGTTGTGTTTTTTTAATATAAATCTTTGTAAAATTACTTTGTTTGAATATTTAGATTGTATGTTATACTTTTTACTTATCTTTTAAATAAAGTTTAAAAAAAACCTTCCCTATCTCATAACCCTCCACTTTTCCTCCATTCATGTGCCTGTCCAAGAGTCTCTTAAATGCCCCTAATGTTTCAGCCTCCACCTTCCAGGCACCCACAACTTTGCATTAAAAATCTTATCCCTCATGTCTCCCCTAAACTTCCCTCCCTTCACTTTATACATATATCCTCTGACGTTTGCTATTCCTGCCCTGGGAATCAGGGCACCCTAACTATGCCTCTCATAATCTTGTAGACCTTCATTAAGTCTCCTCTCATCCTTCCATCCTCCAAAGGGAAAAGTCCCAGCTCTGCTAACCCTGCCTCATAAGACCTGTTTTCCATTCCATGTAATAGCCTGATAAATCTCCTCTGCACCTTCTCGACAGCAACCGTTCCACTCTGTGATGCAGCTGGCCGGGACACTCTCAATAGAACTCCTGGAGAAGGACGTTGCAATGATGGCTGGTAGCCTTCCCCACTTCAGTCTTCTGAGGAAGTAAAGTCACTGTTGTGCCTTTCTGACAAATAATGAGATGGTTTGTGTCCACGATAGGTCACTAGTTAAGTGAACTCCTAGGAACTTAATGGTTTCCACTCTCTCCACCACTGAGTTGTTGATGTGTTGTGGACAGGGGTTGTTCCTGGTGCTAACAAGAAATTGACATCCTTGTGGACAATTCACTGAAAGTGAACAAACATTGAAGGATAGCAGAGAGTCAGGGAGGAAAATGATATGTTGGCCTTCATTTAAAAATTTAGACCCAGAGCAGGCTGTTCCGGCCCATGAGCCTGTGCTGCCCATATACACCCCGTATGTTTTGAAAGGTGGAAGAAAATTAGAGTACACAGAGGCAACCCAAACAGACATGGGGAGAACATACAAACTCAGGTCACTGGCTCTGTTATAGCGTTGTGCTAGCCGCCATAGTATTTGCAAACTGACGTATAAGCTATCTCAGTAGAGTTGGATATGGACCCTAATGATACCCTAGCTGGAATATTATGTACAGGACTAGTCTCCAACTTAAACAAGGACGTACTTGGCCTGGAGTGAGTGCACCAGATTCATTCCTGGGTTTGTTCCGTGACAGATTAAGTGTTCTGGACCTGTATCCCCAAGCATTGAGAAGAATGAGAAATAATCTCATTGAAATACATAAAATTCTTGTCAGGGTAGATCCAGGGATGACATTTTCCTGACTGAGCTAGAAGGGAATAAGAAATAAAAGTAGGAGTGACCATTTAGCCCAGTGGTTTTCATCCTTTTTCTTTCCACTCATGTACCACTTTAAGTATTTCCTATACCATCAGTGCTCTGTGATTAGTAAGGGATTGCTTAAGGCAGTATGTGAGTGTGAAGGGAGGTTGAAAACCACTGCTCAAGACCCAAATGTAACTGAAATATTTTGCTTGAGAAAAATTGTCATTGGCCCATTTCCTCTGGAGTTCTGAAACCGTGCACATAACGAGTCAATGAGGTACAATTAAAACAGTGGTTTTCAAACTTTTTCTTTTCACCCACATCCCACCTTAAGCACTCCCACAGAGCACCTATGGCATAGGGATTACTTAAGGTGGGATGTGAGTGGAAAGAAAAAGTTTGAAAATCATTGATTTCGCCCATCCCTTTGCTTTCACTTCAGATAGGACCTTTTACTCATCACAATTATCCTGCAGAAACTCCATTTCCCTTGACTATCTGAATAGTCAGGGCATCAAAGATGATGGAAAGAAGGCAGGGGAATGGGGCTTAGTGGAATAATGGATCAGCTCATGATGGAATGGCGGAGCAGACACGATGGGCCTACTTCTGCTCCTATTTCTTTATGGAGTCCCCTAATATCTAAAACACTAAAGCAGAAAATAAGCATTTCACAACAATGCTACAGGGACAGGTGGGAGACAGGGTACTGTGGGACATTTCTCCCTGAAGTGTAGGAGGATGAAACGAGGATGGGGGAATTATAGAGGTTTGCAAAATCATGAAGGGCATACATCAAGTACAAGAGTCACGACTCTTATCCCAGGGCAGGGAAAGTAAAACTAGAGGGCACAGATTTGTGAGAGGGGGGAAGGTGCATCAGAGACAACATTTTAACACCAAAGGAGATGGGTGTGAAGAACAAGCTGCCAGAGGCAGTGGTACAATTGCAACACTAAGATGACATGTAGATATGTACATAGATAGAAAAAGTTTGGAGGGATAGGGTTCGAATGCAGGCTGATGGGCTTGCTTGGATATACCACTTGCTTGGATATACCACTTGCTTGGATATACCACTTGCTTGGATATACCACTTGCTTGGATATACCACTTGGCCGGAATGAACTTTAAGATCAGCCATGATCTCGTTGAATGGCGGAGCAGGCTCGAAGGGTCGAATGACCTACTCCTGCTCCTATCTTCTATGTTTCTAAGTTGGGCTGAAGGGTCTGTTTCCATGCCGTAAAATTCTATGACTCGATAACTTTATCATTATTGACCTTGAATATACTTACCAGCTGAGCCTCTGCAATCCTTTAGGGTAGAGAATTCCCAAAGGAGGGATGAACGATGACAGAAGCAGTGTTACCAACACCTGCTTCTAAAATATCAAGATTAAATTCACTGGTGAGTTAGGGATTCCAGTCAGAAGATGAGGTGCAGCAACTGAAGCTTGTGCTGGGCTTCATGACTAGAAGGTAGAATGCAGCCAGAGAGAGCTGAATAGAATGGAGGTGAAGCAGAGAATTATAATGGTAGAAAAGCGTGGAGTTTCAGACTGGAGGCTTCTTAGCAAATACACTCACTCAACCTTGCTGCTTCCTGGAGCAGGATGGTTAGATCTAAAATATCAGCTGCTGCATCTCCAAACTTGCATGGGTCGATGACTTGGCAAGGGAAGTTGTGAGTGATTGAAGTGCCAGCCAAGGTGCCGTGGAGCAGAAAGCAGTGATTGGTAGCAGCATCTTACAACAGGGAGTGGAAATGGAAGAGGAGGATACACTGAAAGCCCCACAAGGGGACATCTTTATGAAGTAAATGAGTAAATGATGATGACCTTGAAGGCATTGTTAAGGATGGTTTTTAAATTTAAAGTTAGACATTCAACACGGTAACAGGCCCTTGGGCCCCAGAACCCTTGCCGTCCAATTACACCCAATTGACCTACACTCCAGTATGTTTTTGAATGGAGGGAAGAAACCAGAGCACCCAGAGGAAACCCACATAGACACGGGGAGAATGTACAAACTCCTTATAGACAGTGCCAGATTCGAACCCCAGTCGCTGGCTCTGTTACAGCATTGCGCTAACCGCTATGCTAACTGTGTTGCCCAGTGTTTTGCTGTAGCCAGATTCAGTGTGGTGTTCAAAGAAGAATTGTAAAATAATTCTTGGGCTATGGGCAAAGGTGAAAAAGATGGATTAGATTTCAGATTTCAGATTTATTGTCAGAAGACATACAACTCTTGAGACCCTTCCTGTAGGCAAAGCAGAATTGCCACTTATTGGTGAGAAAAAAACTGTACTCATGAACACATGTAAACAAATAAAGAAATGTCAACAAACTGTGCAATACAGAGAGGAAAAAAAGATAAATGAAGTGCAAAAGTAGAGTCTTTAAAAAGTATTGGTTATGTATTTTTAATCTTTGCTATATAAAGGAAACTGTTTGACCTGCTGAGTTTCTCCAACATTGTGTTTTTACTTCAGACATGGTGTCTGCAGGCTTTTGTGTTTTACTTCAGTCTTTAAACGAGTCCCTGAATGAGTTTGTTGTTGAGGAGGTGGAGGGTAGCAGCTGTTCCTGAACCTGGTGCTGAGAGTCTTGTGGCACCTAGACCTCTTTCGTGCATTAAGCAAGCATGGACTCAACTATAGTTCTGTGGCATCCTATTTATAATGGATATGAAACTCAAAACGTTCATAAACATTAGGCCCATTCACACTCCACCCAGTAATTAACTGCCAATCTACTGGTTAATGGGCCAGTGTGAATGCTCACACATTGGCATGTAGGCATCAGATTGCCCCAGGGAGGGTGTATCATTGCTGATTTGTGTTGGTGAACCGGCTAGCCCAGTGTGAAAGGGTCAAGGGATTTGTAGGATGTCACTGCTGGAGGGTAGGAGCCCCTTTGCACTGGGGTGCCAGCTGGTGAGTGTGAAAGGGTGCAGAGAACTGGTTAATATTGGTCCAGTATGAATGGCAAAAGCGCTATTTTGCACTGGTTCGTTGAGCCGCCAGTTTACCGGTTAGCCAATGTGAAAAGGGTTAGGAATCTGGACTAAACTGAAGATTTGCAGCAAAACAGCCACCCAAGTTGCATTTATTCAGATAATCTGTGGAGAAACAAAGAATCAAGCTCCTGCTGGCATTGTGCCTTTGGCTGGGAATCCAAAGTACAGCTCAATCAAGGACTTGCCAATGAAACATTTCTAAAAAGCATTGAGTAGGAAGGAATTGGCTGAAAACAATTCCCTTTTGGCATTACTACAGAGTCTGTGGCTTTGTGGACACTGCCAAGTATTTGCATGTTATCCCGGCATCTCTCTTGTTAAGCTGTCCGCTGTGGCTTTCTGTGTACCAGTATTCCTCTGAGTCAGGGGTTTCTGGTCTAAGAATTGATCACACACTCCAGACTGAGGGATCTCGTGCAGAACTGGGAGCAGTGACATTGCCCTCTTTCAGAGGGCAATGCGAGTCTACCCTTCAGGTGGAAATAGAAAGTTTGCATGGCCCAGTTTTGAAGGAGAGAAGGTCCATGAGTCTATCAGACGTAAGAGCAGAAATAATCTATTCACCCCATTTTCCATTTTCCATTTTCCCTACTCAGTCCCACTCCCCGGCCTTCTCCCTATAACTGATACCCTGGATAATCAAGAACATATTAATCTTTGCCTTAAATACACCCAATGACCTGACCTCCATAGCGTCCTGTTGCAACAAATTCTGCGGTTTACCGCCCTCCTGCGGAAGAAATTCATCCACATTTCTGTTCTAAGCAGATGCCCTTCAAATCCTGAAGTTGTGCCCTCTTGACCTAGAGACACTCCCACCACAGGAAACAACTACTCTGTTCATGCCTCTCATCATTCAGAATGTTTCAATGAGATCCCCCCCCCCCCATTCTGCTAAATTCCAACGAATACAGATCAAACGCTCCTCATATGATAACCCTTTCATTACCAAGATCAACCTTTTCCAACATCAGCACAACCTTGGTCCTCATCTAAGATCATGGTTCACCGTCTGGCTTGGTTTGAGGGATCTTGCTGCTCTCTCGGGGCTGGTGCATTTCTGACAGTTTAGCTGCAACTACACTGTGTGCAGTCTTCATTAAAACATTTGGGACATCCTGTCTCTTGTTTTCGTTCTCTCTTTATGGAGAATGTCAGACATCTCAGGTGGAAATAGAAAATTTGCATGGCCCAGTTTTGAAGGAGAGAAGGTCCATGAGTCTATAAGACATAAGAGCTAAATTCTTGAGTGACCCTCTTCACCTATGGGAGAGGCAGCCATTTTAAATTCAGCCTGCTTGCTTGCATCTTGTTTGACCATACCCAGAAGGAGTTCTGCAGGCCTCCTCACTGCAGGATCATTCCAAAGTGCCTATGCTCTTGCAGAAAGGAACACTCATGAATCCTGAAGCCTGGCTGAGACACGACTCATTGGGCAGGTCAGAGGGCCTTAGACTGTGAATGCTTTATCGCAAGTCTTGGCCAAGACCAGACACGTGCAGCACAAAAAGTAAGCAAGCTTCACTTTTGGAACAGTTCCAGAAAATTCCATTAATAGGGTCAAGTTAGTCAACCGTTGTATTCCGGTTTCATGCAGATCTAGGCTGAAGTGATTTATATCTCACACTGACGGCCAGGTTGAATGTTCACTGAAGGAATACAAAGCACCTTCAGCTATGAATTTTGACCAGGATCAACGAGGAGATGCCCGCAGCATGAGTTTTGGGTGGAGGTAACTGCAGCAAGGGTGCTGGGTGGAGATGACTGCAGAAAGGGTGCTGGGTGGAGGTGCCTGCAGAAGGGAGATGGGTGGAGATGACTGCAGAAAGGGTGCTGGGTGGAGATGACTGCAGAAAGGGTGCTGGGTGGAGATGACTGCAGAAAGGGTGCTGGATGGAGATGCCTGCAGTAATGGTGCTGGGTGGAGATGACTGCAGCAAGGGTGCTGGATAGAGATGCCTGCAGCAAAAAGGAGGTGGGTGGAGGTGCCTGCAGCAAGGGTGCTGGATAGAGATGCCTGCAGTAAGGGTGCTGGATAGAGATGCCTGCAGCAAGGGTGCTGGATAGAGATGTCTGCAGCAAGGGTGCTGGGTGGAGATACCTACAGCAAGGGTGCTGGGTGGAGATGCCTGCAGTAATGTTGCTGGGTAGAGATGCCGGCAGCAAGGGTACTGGGTGGAGATTCCTACAGCATGGGTGTTGGGTGGAGATGACTACAGCAAAGGTGCTGGGTAGAGATGCCTGCAGCAAGGGTGCTGGGTGGAGATACCTGCAGTAATGTTGCTGGGTAGAGATTCCTGTAGCAATGGAGCTGGATGGAGATGACTGCAGCAAGGGTAAATAATCCCAGAGACGCGGACTTACAAAGGGAAGAGGAACATGAGTAAAGAATCCCAGAGAACCGTGATTTATAAAGAGAAAAGGAACATGAGTAAAGAATCCCAGAGAACGGGGACATTTATGGAGAAAAGGAACAGAGTAAAGAATCCCAGAGAACGGATATTTATAAAGAGAAAAGGAATGGAGTAAATAATCCTAGAGGATGTGGACTTATAAAGAGAAAAGGAACATGTGTAAAGATTCCCAGAGAACAATGATATATAAAGAGAAATGGAACGGAGTAAAGTATCCAAGAAAACGGGGTCTTATAATGAGATTCTATGAGGACCTGGAAAATCACAGGATGTACCGACCTAAGAAAGCCTCTGCTTCCTCAGGAGTTTGCGGAGGAGCTAGTGGAGTTGTTCAAGTGAACCGGTACGGACTTGAAGGGCCAACATGGCCTGTTTCCGTGCTGTAAATGGTTATATGGTTATATGGGTGCTGGGTGGAGATTCCTGCACCAAGGGTGCTGGGTGGAGATGTCTGCAGTAAGAGTGCTGGGTGGAGATGGCCATAGCAAGGGTGCTCGATGGAGGTGTCTGCACCAAAGGTGCTGGGTGGTGATGCCTGCAGCAAAGGTGGAGGTATCTGCAGCACAGGTTCTGGGTGGAGATACCTACAGCAAGGGTGCTGGGTGGAGGTGCCTGCAACATGGGTGCTGGGTGGAGATGCCTGCAGAAAGGGTGCTGGACGGCACTGCCTGCAGCTGGGAGTGTATACCATCTCCATTGGTTCTAGGGTGGAGGACGGTGGGAAGCTCAGCAGAGCCAGTGGCTCCGTTACCCAACAGTGTCAATCAAGCTCCACCTACACTTCCACCCTGGTCCTCTTGTTTCTCCCCATTAATGGTGACAGACATTGAGTGTGAGGGTAGGGAAGAGTGCTAACAGAAAGGGGTTGTACCTCCTGTGAGGAGTGTAACCCAGACTAGGAAAAATACTATCTGTCCACATTTCTCAAGAAAGCAAGTAAATGGGAGCAGGAGGTACACTGTGGCTCTCAGACCAGCCCCACCATTCAATAGGATCATGGCTGCTTCACCCCAGGCCTTATCTCCCACACAATGTTAGTTTCCTGAGCCCTCAATTCCTCAATCTCTCAATTCCCCACATTTATCTACCACTTTTTTAAATTCCTCCAGTGATCCAGCATCCATAATCCTGCATGTGGAAAATTCCTGAGATTCACCACTCTCTCTGTGGTAAGAATCTCAGTTTAGGATTGCAGCCACTTACCTTGTGACCACATCTTCTCTCACCTGTAGACACATCTTGGCATTTAACCTGTCGTACCCCTGAGGATCTTTTATGCTCCTTTAAAATCACCATTCATTCTTCTAAACACGAAAGAATGAAGATCTAATAGCTTCAGCTGCCCATTTAGGGATACCCTTCTCACCCCAGGAATCAGTATCATCAATATATTTTTGCATTGCTTCCAATCTCAGTATAACTCCTGAGCGAACATCTCACGAGTAAGATAATGTTGCCTTTGCTCTATTTTGTCTGATCTCACTCTGTAACTCTGCACTCTGTCCTCTGTTATGGGTCAACTAGCTGGACTGCTCGCAAAACGTTCTCACTGGTCTCAGTACATGTGACAATAAACTTGTAACTTGAATCTATCTCTTTCTAAACTCCAACCTTCTTGTAATGAGGCCCAATATGCCATTACCTTCCTAACTGTTGCTAACAAAAGATTAGCAGGTAGATTCAGCCAACAGTTAGGAAGGTTTCATACACAAGAACATTTTCAATGTTCTGTGTTTCGCTCGTTTGTAATCTTTCTCCACTTAGATACATTTAGATTCCTTTTACCAAAGTGCATGACCTGATAAACTCTCACATTGAACTCTATTTGCCTAGTTTCTGCCGACCTATTCAACCTATTTATATCCTGTTGCATGGTCCAAAAATCCTCATTACAGCATGCCCTTGCAAATATTTTAGCTCCGCTTGGATGCAATATGCTCTCTCTCCTCCTCCAAGTTATTAATATAAATGATAAATTATTTGAGGGCCCTGGAGTTATGTTCTTCCTGCCTGAAAAAGACCCACTTATCTCAGACTCAAAGTATTTGTGTGGCCAAATGTCTGTGGGATAGCTGAGGGCCATGGTCCAAGATAAGCATCATCTGACTTTGGGTACCACAATCAGGGCTTTGATCCTGTTTAGATCAGATCCCTCCCATGCTCTACTGAGGCTTTTTGTGAACTGGTCAAACATTATCATTCCTGTCCATGCAAACTCAGCAGAGGTATCGGGCCAATAACACTCTCCAAGCAGTAAGCGTGGTGGAGTGACCCAACACCTTCTTGGCCATCAGCACAGCGGGAGCACCTTCGTCAGTCCAAGAAGGCAGCTCACCACCAGCTAATCAGGGGCAGGTGGGATCGGGCAGTAAATACTGGCCTCAGTGGTGACATCCAGCATGAGTGAATGCTCGGGGAACCAGTCACTTCTCCATGATTTAATACGTTGTGATAGCTTGAAGTGTTAGCACTTGAGCAAGAGTCGTTGATTGGCACTTGAGGGATTGGCAGAGGCAGTGTTCTCAAACATAATAAGTGTTTATTCAAAGAATACCAAGTGTTGATAAAAAAATGTTTAGACAGCATCTTATCACATCTCTAAGCATTTCAAACAAGTAATTTTGAAGTGCACTGTTTGTAGTTATGTAGGAAAATTAGTTGTACTTCCAGTGATGGCAACCAAATCTTTCTTCCTCTACATGAGCATATAGGCCATTTGGCCCATTGAGAACCATACTAGCTAAGCTCTGATATCATGCTAAATTTAGCATCACATTTTCCATTTCCTAATAGCCCTCTAGACAGAACTATAGGACCATAAGAACCCTAGAGCATAGAAACAGGCCCTTTGGTCCATCTAACCTGCTGAACTATTATTCTGCCCAACAACATTGGACATCCTAGATGTAACTTTAATTCTGGCCCCTCCAGCCAGGGAAATTTCAACCCTGCAATGCCCCCCCCCATAACAATTCTGTACACTGCAACAAGATCACCTCTCTCTCCAAACTCGAGGAGGTAGGCCCAGCCTGCTTAATTTTCCTATTTATGGCAAAAACAGCAGACCAGGAGGTAACCTGATGAATTTATTGCACCCCCTCCAGCAGGAGTGTCCTTCCTAAGTTACATACACTATACTCCAGATCCCACAGTAAAATAAAATCCCAGGTCCTTCCAGTATGTGCAGTATGGGCAGCAGGTTAGCGTAGCGGTTAACACGAAGCCTTTACAGCGCCAGCAATCGAGACAGGGTTTGAGTCCTGCTGTGTCTGAAAGGAGTTTGTACATTCTCCCCATGTCTGTGTGGGTTTTTCCTGGGGGCTCTGGTTTCCTCCCACCACTTGAAACATACCAGGAGCATAGATTAATTGAGTGTAAATTTAGTGGCATGGACTCGTGGGCTGCAATGCCCGGTTACCTTGCTGTATGTCTAAATTATCAATGACCTTCCAAGTAAGTCTTGGTAAAGAATCCTAATCTGAAATGTTAACTGACCCATCTCTCTCCACGGATATTGCCTAACCTGCTTTAAATACACCCAAAGTAGCTTCTTTTTGTTCACTCGAGATACCAGCACCTACAGCACTTGTGTTTGTCTCACCATTCAATAAATGTGAAATCTATCCACACAGCCATGTGAAGTAAAGGTAGTATCTCATTGGCGGAGACGTCGCCGCGACTGCCGCGACTGATCAGTCGTGGCAACTCGGGCGACTCGGGTGACCAAAAAATGGCTTGCACTCTCACCAAGGCGATGCCAGGGTGACGTCTTCATCAGTTGCGGCGTCTAATGTTGTCCGTGACTGGTGATACATCTCTGCGACCTCTCCGCAGCATAGCTGCGACCTCTCCTCAGTCTCCCTGGTCTCCAGCAGGTTGCGGCGATGTCGCGGAAAGGTCGTGGAGACGTCGCGGAGACCTGCTGGAGACTGGGAAAAGTCTCCAGAAAAATCAAACGTTCGATTTTCCATCGACTCCCCGGAGACCCGGTTAGTCTCCAGGAGACGTCACGGAGACATCTCCGCAACCAGTGGAGACTCGAGTCACCAGGCCAATGAGATAGGCCCTTAACCCACAAACAGCAAAAGGACAAGTAGAGATTGGCAATAATCGGGCAATAGCAAACAGAAATACTGTTGTTTGATTTTGGATAGCCAGACAGGATAACCTCACCTATAAGAACATAAAAATAAATGTTGCAATAACTTAACATGATAGCTGGCATGATTCCACTGTATTGGGAAGCTTCCCTTTTACTTTTGAAGAGCTGTATTTTATGTGTGAACCTGATCAGTGAACAGCAACTCTAGTGATGCTCATCATTCCACTTCATAGCCTGAATACACCTGGGATTGTCTGTTCTTGGAAGCTAAGGAGGCTCAGGACTGGTCAGTTCTCGGAGGGGAAAGCTACACCAGGTGCTGTAGATTTCAGTGAGGGGCGCTGGACAAAGTGACGACTACCTGTCTGCCTCACAGTAGACAAAAGTTAAAGAATTTCATGTATGTTACATGCTAAATGTAGTATTATGTAACAATAATGGAACCTTCAACCTTTACCTTTTACCCCACATTCTCCTTCTGAAGCCCATCCTTTCGATATACTTAAGTTCCCCTTTCGCCCATCACTCAAGTGCCCAATTTCTCTCAAAGAAGGCTATCCCTCCTAGATGTCAACACACCCAACCCCACCCCTCCTTTCCATTCATCGATCATGGGGTACCTTCCCACTTACCAGTTCCCTGCTTTCCATGCTCCCTGGAGGTTTACTGAGCTCACAACTGAAAAATATGTTATGTCTATGTAACATCCATTGTTCTGGAAAATCTGCCAGCCTGAGCCCTAAGTCCTGAGCATGCCGGATTATCGGACCATTACTGTAAATGTTAGACGGCCAAAAGCTTTTTGAATTGATCATTTTTATGGTGTATCCTAAATGAAGGAAAGAAATAGTGAAAGGGTTAGAGAAGGTATACCAGATGCTGGGGCCTCATTCACCAGAGACATGGCGACCTCTGGTGACCCAAGGTTCTCAACGATAAACACAGGTTGGTAGAGGTGATGGACATGGGAGGAGTGAGCAAAAGCACTCAGATGAGAACTTTGAAATGGTAGATAAACTCTCCAGTTTTTTCCCTGCAGTTATCAAACTATTGAAAGGACTCCTCAGGAGCGAAATTGTGCTGCTGGTGCTTTAACTGAACTTTGAAACAGCATGCTTTGCACATTTGTTTTGTGTTGATCGATCTGCTGTACTGATGTATGAGTTGACTTGTTTTGGAAAGAACGCAGAGCAAAAACTTTCACACCATCTTAGTATATTTATTTTTTTATATTTAGAGATACATCGCATTGACAGGCCCTTCCATCCCACGAGCCCATGCCACCCAAACATGCATGTGACCAATTACCCTACTAAACCCATATGACTTTGGAACATGGGAGGAAATTGGAGCACCTCAAGAAACCCATGCAGACACAGGGGAATGTACAAACTCCTTGCAGACAGCACTGGATTCAAACTTGGGTCGCTGGGGCGTCGCTAACTGCTATGCTAACGGTATAACAATAAACAGTTCAATTTAATATTTGAGATTTTTACAGAGGAAAGGGTGGTACTGTAGGGGAGTGGGTGGTTCTGCTGCTTTACACTTCCAGTTACCCAGGTTCAATTCTAACCTCCAGCAGGAAGTGTGCACATTCTCCCGGGATTTCCCTGGGTGCTCTGTTTTCCACCCACAAGCCAAAAGGATGTGCACCCATGTGTCATTTGACTACTGTAAGCTATCCTGCTGTGGGGCGGGTGTTGGTTTGATGAGAATCAGACCGAGGTGTTGGGCACATAGGGGAGTATAGGGAAAAGGGAAGCAAGAGAGGCTGATGGGATTGCTCCGAGGGCTTCCTTCAACTCAATGGCCTGAACGACCTCCTTCCCAGTTACAATAGAAGATAAGTCTTTTACTTCATCTGAAAAGCAAAAAAAAAAAAAAAAAAAAATAACAACTGGCAGATGCCAGAAATCTGAAATAAAATTTGAAAATGCTAGAAATACCGAACAGGCAAATGAAAGGTCAACTCTATTTTTCTTTCCTCGGATGCTGCCTGACCTGCTGAGTATTTTCAACGTTTTCTCTTTCTGCTTCCTCATCTCATTATTTGGCTGCTGTATTTCACAGGCAAAGCTAACAGGCAGAAGGAACCTGGTTTTTGAAGGACATTGGGGATCTGGTTAAGAAGAAGAGAGAGGTGTGTCGCAGTTGTAGGCAACAAGGAGCAATATACTCCTGAGGAGTATACAAAATCATGAAAAAATGAGAGAAATCAGGAGGGCTAAAAGAAGACATGAGGTTGCTTTGGCAGATATGGTAAAGGAAAATCATACAGGCATATTAATAGCAAACAGACAATAAGGGATAAAATTGAAGATCACTCTTGAAGATCAGAGTGGTCGGCTACGAATGGATCCATCAGAAATGGGGGAGATCTTAATGGTTTTTTTGCATTTGTATTTAACCAGGAAACTGGCAGAGTCTAGGGAAATGGTGCAAACAAGCAGGTCATAGAACCTATACAGATTAAAGGGGAGGAGGTGATCACTGTCTTAAAGGAAATAAGTATGGATAAATCCCCAAAAACTGGCAAGATATTCCTTTTGTCTTGAGGGAGGCTAGGACAGAAATTGCGGGGGCTCTGGCAGAAATATTAAAATGTCCTTAGCTACAGGCAAGGTGCTGGAGGATTTGAGGATAGCTCATATTGTTCTGATGTTTCAAAAGACTCAAAAAATAGTCCAAAAAATTATTGGCCGGTGAGCCTGACATCAGTAGTAAGTAAGTTATTCCAAGTATATTCAGATATTCAATTATTTGGATAGTCAGATACTGCTTTGGGTGTGGTAGGTCACATTTAAACAATCATAGAGTTTTTCAAGGAAGTTATCAGGAAAGTTGATTAAGGAAAAGCTGTGGATGTTGTTTACATGGACTTTGACAAGGTCAGAAAGATACAGCTGTTCAGTATTCCTGGTGAGGTCATAAAATGGATTAAACAGTGGCTTTATGGATGAAGCCAGAGGCAGTGGATGACTGCCTCTCTGACTGGAGGCCTGGGACTGGTGGTATGCCTCAGAGATTTTTGTTGGTCATCTATATCAATGATCCAGATGATTGTGTAGCAAAATGAATCAGCAGGTTTGCAGATGACATAAAGATTGGATGTGTTGCTGAACCATCTGGAAAAATGGGCAGCAAAATGGCAGGGAATTTATTGCAGACAAGTGTGAGGTGTTGCATTTTGGAAGAACAAACCAAGAAAGAACAAACACAGTAAATGGTAGGGCACTGAGGAGTGCAGTGAAAGAGGGATCTGGGAATGCAGATATATAATTCCCTGAAAGTCCTGTTACAGGTGGATAGAGTTGTAAAGAGAGATTATGGCACATTGCCATTCATAAATTGAGTATATGAGTTAGAATGAATTTGTATAAGACATTGTTAAGGCCAAATTTGGAGTAATGTGTGGAGTTTTAGTCACCTGACTACAGGAAAGATATCAATAAAATAGAAAGAGTGCAGAGAAGATTTACTAGGATGTTGCCGGAACCTGAGGAACTGAGTTGGAGGTTAGTATTTTATTCCCTAGTGTGTAGAAGAATGAGGGGAGATTTGATCGAGGTGTACAAAATTATGATGGGTCTAGATAGAGTAAATGCAAATAGAAGGATGCTAGGTGAAAAGTTTAGGCGGAACATTAGGGGGAACTGCTTCACATGGAGTGTAGTGGGAGTGTGGAACGAGCTGCCAGCTGAATTCATGAATGCTGGCTCAATGTTAACAGTTAAGAAGAATTTGGACAGGTACATGGATGGGAGGGCTATGGAAGGCTATGGACTGGTTGGAAGTCAGTGGGACGAGGCAGAATAATTCTTTGGCACAGTCTAGAAGGACTGAAGGGAGTGATTTCTGTGCTGTAATATTCTATGATTCTATTCTAACAAGAATGAGAACATGTGGACTTGCAAAGTTAAGATGTGCTGAAGGGGATTTAGATGATGGAGGACTAGCTAGGGTTAAGTAGTGCTGGCTGGCTATGTGTTTGAAATAGTCTATTAATAGACAGTTGCTTATCTCTCCGCTAAATGAGAGTACTGTGGAGTGTGGCTGGCCTTGAATACTGATGATCCATTCTGTCTGAGGCCAGCTGCTGGAACCATTCCTGTGCACCTCCGACCTTGGCATCTGCTGAGAGATGAGATGTGCTCGCGGCCAGTGAGGATACTCTTTGCAAACGTGCGAGAGAAGCATAAAGGGGCTTAGACCTGAAATGCTAATTATCCTTTACTTCTTACAGATGCTGCATGACCTGCTGAGTTTCTCCAGCAAATTGGTGCATTGCACTACACTGTAGCATTAAATTTAAATGTAGAATACACTGCATGGCCCACAAGCCCAAGCTGCCCAAATAATTCAATTAACCTTCACCCTCCATTCATTTTTGAAGAGTGGGAGGAAACCAGAGCATCCAGAGGAAATCCATGCAGGCATGGGGAGAGTGTACGAACTCTTTACAGACAACGCCAGATTTTCCGGCGCTGTAATAGTTTTGCGCTCACCGCTGCGGTAACCATGTCGCAGACTTTCTCATTTAACTGAGGATACTCTTGCCGGCCTCTGCAACAATGCTGGTTTTCTCCTGATGCCTGAATCATCACCTTCAAAGTGGCACAGGAGCAAGGGTGGAGTCGTTGAGCTTCTTCCACCATCAGATAAAATCAGGGCTGACCTGTGACCTATCGCCATGCCATCATCACGGGTGGCACAGTTAGAGTAGTGGCAAGATTTGATAGAGGTATCCAAAATTATGAGGTGTATCGACAGAGGCTTTTTTCCACTGAGGGTGGGTGAGATACACACCAGAAAACATGGATTAAGGGTGAAAGGGGACAAGTTCAGGGGGAAACCTCTTCACACAGAGAGTGATGGGAGAGTGGAACGAGTGGCTAGATGAACTGGTAAATGCAGGCTCAATTTTGACATTTAAGAAAAATTTGGGAGGAATATGGAGGCATATGGTCCAGGTGTAGGTCAGTGGGACTGGGGAGCATGAGTTCGGCAAAAACTAGAAGGGCCAAAGGGCCTATTTCCGTACTGTAATGTTCTATGGTTTTATGATAGCACCAGTAGCCCAGGAGTGAATTCTGTGTTGTCTGTAAGGAGTTGTTGCATTATTCCTTCTGATCTGCATGGGTTTCCTTTTGGGACTCATTTCCTCCTATTTTCCAAAACGTACCAGGGTTGATAGGTTTAATGGCCGTAATTGGGTGGAACTGGTTTCATGGGACAGAAGGGTTTTCTACCATGCTGTTCCATTAAAATTTTTAAAAACGTCCCAAATTGCTTAATATCTTTTGGTTTTCAAACTAAGTTTTAAAATTGACATCAGTTCATGCCCAACCATGAACTGCCATTGTTAGAAGAGGGTTCGAAAAGCTAAGTTGTCGAATTCTCCCTGAGAAGAGTTCCCCTCGACTTGAAGCCACACCCTCTGATCTAGATTGACGGGTAAAAAAAAAATCAAACTGTTCTCTGTGACATTAAAATAGAAGAGGCCATTTGGCCTCTGGAGCCTTGTCCACCAGTCACCATGACCAGAACTGATTTTTTCTGAACACTCACTCAGATTTGAACAGTTCTCTTTCAACAGCCAGAATACTAATGGACCCACCCTCCCATGCCGGACACACTCTCTTCTCCCCCTTTATATTGGGTTTGATAACTCATACTTCCAGAGTCGAAAACATTATTAATCTCTTGAACAGACCTCCCTTTTTTTATTTTAACACTATCCCCTGCTCTTTTGCCTTTATTCTTGCACTAACTGTTGTACTAGGTGTGATAGTACAGATCTATCACCAATATATATAGTGTATATAGTTACAGTATCTAGTGCTTACAGCGATTGGCTGAGAGCTAAGCCACGCCTACTGTCTGGGCCTTAAAGGGTTGTGTCCCTAGCCAGGTCGGATCATTCTGGACTGGTCGGCCACTTGTGAAGAGCTCCCATCTTTTGCTAATAAAAGCCTTGCTTTGGATCAACAAGTCTTTGGTTCTTTCGACGAGCTCTACACTATGTATAGGTTTATTTTCTTGGATTGCATGAAAAACAAAATTTTTCACTGTGTCTTCATTCTCAATATTTCCTTGAAGCATAGACTGAGGCTATTTGGCCCATTAAGTCTAAGCAACCTCTCGGAGCGTATTCCCAACATGACTCACTGTAGCATCATCCTGCTCACATCCCCTTCACTCTCCTCTGAGGCTCCTGCCACCTGCCCACACACATGGGGCTATTCAGAGCGCTCAGGTCGTCTGCAACCCAGCCAGCTCCTTGGGATGTGGGAGAAAACTGGCACCCAGACAGTGGCTGAGGTCAGGATTGAAGCTGCATTTACTGTAGTGGCTAGTGTTACAGTGCCAGCAAACCCAGGTTTGATTCCCCTGCTATCTGTAAGGAGTTTGTCGGTTCTCCTTGTGTCTGCACGCGTTTCCTCCGGGTGCTCTGGTTTCTTCCCACCCTCCAAAACATATGGTGGCTATAGGTTAATTGGGGTGCTTTGGGTGGGAAGGGCCTGTTGCTGTGCTGTCTGTACGTATGCTGCACCACCATGACACTTCAATTTTTTGGATGGCCCAAGTCTCAGCTTTCTTCGGGGAGTTTAGTTTCCTGAAACAGCTCTGCTCTAATTTTAACACCCCATCCCTTATTTTTGGCTCCCTCCAATCTGTCTCTCCATGTATGGTAGCCAATCCTCTAATCACCTCAAAGACCATCATTAGATTGCCTCTTCTCTGTTACGCTCAAAGGGAGCTGGGTCTCGTTTATAGAAGGCAAATGAAAGCAGAAAATGATGGAAACACTTGGCAGGTTAGTTTTGTGTCTGTAGAGATGGCATCGACATTTCAGGCCTATGACCTTCCATCAGAGCTGGCCAGAGGTTAGCAATTGGGTGTGGTTTAAGGTGCAGAGATGATGGGCAAGTGGGGAGAACAAAGGAAATGTCTGAGATAGGGTTGAGGTGGAGAGAAGTTACGGGACACGTAAAAAAATTATTTACCGTATATACACGTGTAATAGTTGAATTTTGTTGACCAAATGGGGACTAACTTTTACACGATGTATGGAAAATACCAGATTTTTGGGCCAAAATAGGGGGTCGATGTTTACACAGTATCGATTATTACTCTTGTATATAAGTACAACCTGCAGTAGAAGCCGATTCCAGCCATTTAAACGCGTGCCATCCAATTACACCAAATTAACCTACAACCCTGTAAGTTTTGAAGGGTGGCAGGGATCCGGAGCACCCAGGGGAAACTCATACAGACACAGAGAGAGCATATAAGCTCCTGACAGACAGCGCCGGATTCGAATCCGATTTGCCTGTGTCGTAATAGCTGGCTGAGAGATGGCAATGAAGGCTATTTAGTGGCAGTGCATTTCTCTGAAGGAAGTGTGAACAGGAGGAAATCTTTTTATGTTTCCTCACATCAAAGAAAGGTAATTTGGCCCATTGAATGCATGCCAGTGCCCAGAGCAAACCTGTCAATCTCATTCCTTTGTACTTCCTTTTATCTATTCTTAGATTTCCATTGACATTTCCCCCCCCCACCCCCACCTCCCCTCACCCCCCACCCCACCAAAAACTGCCATTGAGGTGATTTACAGCAGCCGATTAACCTGCTAACCTGCATGTCTTTGGGATGCGGGAAGAAACTGGAGCACCCAGAGGAAGATCGCAGGGAAAATGTGCAAGCACTGCACCGGAGAGGTCAGGATTGAACCTGGGTTGCTCCCATTCTTTTGACACCCTTTAAGACTGGCTTGGAAACCTTGTATTCTCATATTTGAAACTTCTTGTTCTGACCAACACTTGTACCGTGAGGCAAACTGACTCAGTCCCTGGGGATAACCCTGCCAACGTAAAGACTCAGGAGGAGCTGCAGTGGGAGAGATGGTGATGGAGCCCGTGCCCACTCCAGGGTCACCCCAGTCTCAAGCACAGGAAGACTTACTGAGTTGAAGGAGGCTGAACTTTGAAAGATTAACCCTGCACCATTCACAGGCTCAGATCTTCACTGCCAATTGGACGTAGTCATTGCCATGATGCAGGAATCACAGCTGCCAATCTCTGCACAGCAAGATCCCACACACTGCAACATGATGATGACCTGCTTTGGTGGAGTTGATTAAGGGGTTACTGGGCACTTGAGGCTTAACACTGGCATCATCGATTCTTAAAATCTCATCGGGCTGTTAGCCTGGTTCATGTTCCGAAAGTTCGTGCAGCGGGATTTGAACTGGCGACCTTTTGGCTCAGGGATAAGAGTGCTGCTCACTGAGGCATGGTGAACCTTAGTTTTCTATCTGAGAGGATATGCCATCACACTGTCACCTCCGCCCAGGACGGTTATCACCGGAAAACAGGGTTTGCCTGCCTTTAGTTCACTTCTGTTCTAACTTTCTAGTACTAGACATGAGACCTAATTTTTGACGAGATGTTTGGCATTGCGGATGAGAAGAATGTGGCAGGTATGATTTCAAACACCCAAAAACATCCTTGATGCTAGAAGGAAACAGAACTCCAGGGAGTTACTTTAAAACTGTTTGATATTCTGGGCTTCCCCATTGAATTGCATGTGTATATTTTTGCGAGCAAAGGTGTGACCATGTGTCCGTGGAGATGATGCCCCTTGCACACTAGTATGGCTGTGTTATTTGGCGGCTCTGGTATCTGTGTGATGTTGCAGGAGGTGCTGACCCCATTGTGAGGGCCCAGGTGCATTAACTGTGGATGAAACACCACAGACATGGTTCCCCTATCCTCTGCCTGCCAGTCGTTACTCAGGAGCTGGAACTGGTTCCATGTTCTGTACGGTTTTGATGCATCAGGCGAGTTGTTGTCAGATCTCAAGCTTAAAATCAAGGAGGGGGGGGGGTTTCCCACATCCCTTTGTAACCATGGAAACTGGCTGTCATGGAAACTGGCCCTTCATAGCACCAATGCTGTGCTCCCCTTCACTAGTCATACAACACAGAACAGGCCCTTCAGCCCAATTTGTCTATGTTGGCATTCTGTGCTAGGCTTATTTGCCTAAATTTGGTTCATAATCCTATCAATATATCTGTCCAAATGTCTTTTGAACATTGTTATGGTACCTGCTTCTATTTCTTCTGAGTGTAAAAGTTACCCATCAGGTCCCTTGTAAATCTCTCCCCTCTCACCTTAAACCAATGCACTCCAGTTCTGGAATTGTCTATCCTGTGGAAACAACTGTGAGCATTCACTTTATCCACACTCCTCATGATTCTATATAATCCTTGGACACTCCAGAGAATAAAGTCCCAGCCTATACTGTCTCCACTCAAATGCTCCAGTGCCAGGCAACAACCAGGTGAACCTCTTCTGCACCATTTCCAACTCACTGATATCCTTCCTACTGATGGGCAACCAGTCAGGATGCAGTACTCCAAG
Source organism: Narcine bancroftii (assembly GCF_036971445.1). Classification (NCBI taxonomy): domain Eukaryota; kingdom Metazoa; phylum Chordata; class Chondrichthyes; order Torpediniformes; family Narcinidae; genus Narcine; species Narcine bancroftii. The sequence continues at coordinate 17,362,037 of NC_091472.1, forward strand.
TGAGGTCTCACCATTAATGCCAACTTTATTCTCCCCACATTCCTATCAACAACTTCCCCACACCTCTATGTTCTTCTTCCAAGTGCACTGCAAAGTCCATGGAAGGACAGATAGTGAGGTGCCTCCTGTGAGAAATAATGCCTTCAACTGTGAAGGACACAACTGACAACACACCAGAAGGTTCTGTCTAGAGTAACTTCTCCAATCACATGAAATATCCCTTCTGGAAGAGTACTCTAGATTTATCTTATAGTTACAGAATGAAACAAACAATAAACCATCAAATTAAGGGCTTTCATATTGACTTGTTAGACACTTGAATCTTCAAGAATTTGCTGGGTGCCAGGCCTTAATAGCTTTGTGTTGACAAAGCTGTTCAGCTCATGTTAAGATCCCATCATTAACTCCTGTCTCACGACAGAGTGAACAAGTGTGAAATAGCTGTCCACACTGGGTGGAGTGGACAAGTGTGACAATAGCCATCCACACTGGACAGAGTGGACAAGTGTGACAATAGCCATCTACACTGGGTGGAGTTGACAAATGTGACAATAGCCATCCACACTGGGTGGAATGGACAAGTGTGACAATAGCCATCTACACTGGGTGGAATGGACAAGTGTGACAATAGCCGTCCACACTGGGTGGAGTGGACATGTGTGACAATAGCCATCCACACTGAGTGGAGTGGACAAGTGTGACAATAGCCGTCCACTCTGGGTGGAGTGGACAAGTGTGACAATAGTCGTCTACACTGGGTGGAGTGGACAAGTGTGACAATAGCTGTCTACACTGGGTGGAGTGGACAAGTGTGACAATACTGTGCATGCTGGCAGAGAGGAAGACCAGTGTGCCTCACTTGCCTTAAATTCCCCCTCTGGGCTTCCTTTCCCAGCATGCTCCATGGTACCAAACATCAGAATGACAGGCCTCTCTGTATTGCTTGGGCACTCGGAAAGCAGCAGCACACAATTATTCCTCTTATTTAGCTCACCATCCAGTTGAAAGTATTTTAAACAAATCCAGACTCACATAAGCGGAGTCCTGCTCCAGGAGCATGTTTACTTGCTGACTTTCACAATTAGGGTTGAGTATTTATGCTCACTGTTGACAGGAAGAAACATAGTTGGAGACCTCAGGAATGTTTGTAAGAAAATCTCAGTCACTGAGGAACTTTAATGAGCTGAACCTATTGGAAAAGCCCTTGAGTGGGAGCCACAGGCCATAGAGAAAGCAATAGGCAGCAGGAGCAACCCTCCCAGGAGCCTGGCAGACTGAGGCTGGGGTGAACCTAAACATGACCCTGCCTCATATGTTCATGCTCCCTGTCTCTCCAAACAAGTATCTGAAGTCTCTTGAGGTTTCTATCTCTGATTTCTTTTACTCCTTACTAATGACTCCAGAGAGGGAAAACAAAAGGTGAATGATCCAGTGATCATTGGGGGATCAGAAGTGGAGAGGGTGAGCAAATTTATGTTCTTGGGAGTCACTATCTCGGAGGATCTTTCCTGGACCCAACACACTAATGGCATCATGAAGAAAGCACGTCAGCGCCACTACGTCCTCATGAGTTTGCAGAGATTTGGAATGAAATCAGAAACCCTGGCAAATTTCTACAGATGTGTGGTGGAAAGTGTGCTGACCAGCTGCATCATGTTCTGGTATGGGGATACCAATACCCCTGAGTGTAAACCCCTGCAAAAGGTAGTGGACATCACAGGAAAAATCCTCCCCACCATCAAGAGCATCTATAGGGAATGCTGCCATCAGAGAGCTGCAGCAATCACTGAGGATCCACACCACCCAGCACACGCTCTGTTCTCACTGCAACCATCAGGAAAGAGGTGTAGGTGCCACAAGACTCACACAACCAGGTTCACGAACAGCTGCTCCCCCTCCACCATTAGACTCCTCAACAACAAACTCAATCAGAGACTCGTTGAAGGACTCTTACTTGTGCACTTTATTGCTTTTTCTTTGCGCAGTCCATTTGTTTACCTTTCTTTATTTGTTTACATGTGAACGTTGAGTACATTTTTTTTGTGCCTCCAATAAGTGGTAAGTCAGCCTGGCCTGTAGGAAAAAGAATCTCAGGGTTGTATGTGATGTCATATACGTAATCTGACAAGAAATCTGAGATCTGGATGCTCCATTGCGGTTTCTTCGGTCAGCTAGCTAGGACACTCACTCTCTACTCCATTGATGTATCAAATTAGTGTAACCCCAACCCACCCCTCCCTCCAGGACAGGACTCCTCTCTCTGTCTCCACCGTGGGAGCAATGATGGGCATCTTCACTCACACGGCAAATAGCACAGATTGAGAAATCCTTTCACTAGGAAATGATAAGATGAGCAGAAGATTTTGTACAAAGTGAAGGGAGAAAGGTTTAGAGGAGACATCGGGGGTACTATTTTTATAGAGTTGTGAATGCCTGGAATGCATTGATGGGTGGGGGTGGGGGCACGGGCAGTGAAGGCTGGAACAATAGGGGGATTTAAGAGACAGACACAAGGATAAAAGATTAATAGAGGGTTATAAGCTGGGGAGGGTTTCTTTTTTTTGGTAGAAATATATGTGTCTGCACAACATCGTGTGCTGAAGTACCTGTAATGTGCTCTATGTTCTATGATTGGCCAATGCACAGGTGGCTTCAGCTGCAGTGTAATCCAGGTGTTAGCCATCTGACCTGGTTAAAACACAGGGTGTGATACGAACAGACCTGGGGGAACTTGCTGAGTGTCTCTTCTCAAAGCGGCGATCAGACATTCACACACATCAAGGCCCCCTCAAGTTCCTCATTGCACCGACCGATTCGAATGTCTGAGGAACATACCCGGTGGGTGGATCTCCTAAATGGTGCCACAAGCTCTTAACATAAGCACTGGGCCACGTAATCATACCACAAGCTACGGATGCATCATCTTCAAACTGGTTTAGTCTTTACCAAGAGTTACATTGAGAAAATATTCATTGCTGGAGGAATATTTACATGAAATTGCAGGTTTTCTTTTAGCCAGATCAATTGAGGGTTAAATTTTGAGGAGCGGTAGAACCATTGTCATTCCATAGGGACTTTGGCCCACTTGAGTCCAGACTCTCCGGCAGTTTGTTTTTCATTCTAGATTCCAGCATCTGCCATCTATTTTGTGGCCCATTTTTTTCTTATTCTCTCCACTTCCGTATCAATTTCCCCCCCCCTCCCCCCACCACATGGACTTGCACACTCGAGGGAATTTACAGCACCCAGTTAACATATCAACTCACAAGTCTTTGGGGTGTGGGAGGAACCCAGAATAAGTTCATGGGGAGGAAGCATGAAGGTCAGGATCGAACCTGTGTCACAGGAGCTGTGAGGCATCAGCTCCACTGGCTGAATGAAAAGTCACAGAAATGGTGGTGAAACTCAGCAGGTCAAACAGTGCCTTTATGTAGCAAAGGTAAAGCTACATCCCCAACGTTTTGGGCTGGAGCCCGTCATCAAGCTCCACTGGCTGATCTGTGCCACTGTGCCATAGTTGTACCTTGGTTTAACAAATCAGTTAAACGGGAGTGTGCAGATGCTGTGATTGTAGAGCCATACACAAAAGTGCTGGTGATACTCAGCTCATCACTCAATGTCTAGGCCAGTGGTTCTCATCCTTTTTCTTTCCACTCACATACCATTTTAAGTATTCCCTATGCCATAGGTGCTCTGTGATTAGTAAGGGATTGCCTAAAGTGGTATGTGGGTGGAAAGAAAGAGTTTGAAAACCACTGTTTTAATCATCCCTAATTGACTTGATATGTGCACCGTTTCAGAACTTCAGAGGAAATGGGCCAATGACAATTTTTCTCGCGTAAAATATTTCAGTAACAATTGGGTCTTGAGCAGTGGTTCTCAACCTTCCCTTCCCACCCACGTCCCATCTTAAGCCATCCCTTACTAATCACAGAGCACCGATGGCATGGGGATGACTTAAAGTGGGACGTGGGTAGGAAGGGAAGGTTGAGAACCATTGGTCCTTAGGAAGCAAACTTACCCTGACAAAAGGCTCAGGCCCGAAGTGTTGGTTACTCTTTTCTCCTATGTGCTACGAGACCTATTATGTTCCTCCAGCAATTATATTCATTGCTTAACGAGGGGCGGCACGGTTAGCGTAGCAGTCAGTGCAACACGGTTACAGTGCCGGTGACCCGGGTTCGAACCTGGTCCTGTCTGTAAAGAGTTTGTACATTTTCCTAATGTCTGAGTGAGATTCCTCCTGATGTTCCAGTTTTCTCCCACCCTTCAAAACATTCAGGGGTTGTAATTGGGGTATCTGGGTGGCAGAAGGGCTTGTTATTGTGCTGTAGGCCTAAATTTTAAATTCTAGCAAATTCAAATTCTAGAAAGTCAGCTGATCAAATGGTATCTCCACTTTGCCTTCATGTATTATCTCAATGCCGTTTCATCTTATGTCGAGGCTCAAACTCACGTTTTGACTGTGATTGGAGAGGAGTCTCAGAATTGCTGTGTAAACCCATTGATTTTTTTAGATTGGATTTCAGGTTTATTGTTAAGAGTACATACATGACATACAACCCTGAGATTCTTTTTCCCTCAGGCGAGGCAGAATTACAACTTATTGCTTGTGCAAAAAAAATGTACTCAATGAACATATGTAAACAATTAAAGAAATGTAAACAAACTGACTGCAATGCCGAGAGAAAAAAATCAATAAAGTGCAAAATTAAGAGTCCTTAAATGAGTCAGTGATTGAGTTTGTTATTGAGGAGTCGGATGGTGGAGGGGTAGCAGCTGTGGCCGGACCTGGTGGTGCGAATCTTGTGACACATATCTCTTTCCTAATGGTAGCAGCGAATACAGAGTGGGCTGAGTGGTGTGATCACTGCTGCTCTCTGACGGCAGCTTTCCCTGAAGATGTTCTTGATGGTGGGGAGGGTTTTGCCTGTGATGCCCTGGGCTGTGTCCACTATCTTTTGCAGGGCTTTATGCTCAGATGGTATTCGCGCCCCCAAACTAGGCCGTGATGCAGCTGACCCGCATACTTTTCTCCACACATCTATAGAAATTTTCCAGTGTTTCCGATCTCATACTAAACTTTTGCAAACTTCTGAAATTACTCAAGCAAGGGAACTGCCTCACTCTGTCCAGAACAACGTGCACCTTGTAGGCAGAGAACAGGCACCTCCCTCTCACCACAAGTGTTGGAATTCTGTGGCGTAACCAGGGCAGCATAGTTGTGCAGCTAGCAGAACCATTGCCTCACTGCTCCAGTGGCCTGGTTTCAATCTTAACCTTTGGTGCTGTCTGGGTGGAGTTTGCACATTCTCCCTGTGACAATGTGGGTTTCTCTGCAGGGCCCAGTTTCTTCCCACAATCCAAAGCCTTGTGGTTTGGTAGGTTAATTAGCTATTGTAAAATGCTCCTCGTTTGTAAGGGAGAGGTAGAATGTGGGAAGATTTGCTGAGATAGTGGGGAGAATAAAGAATAGGATTGGTGTAAATGTGCGGTTGATGGTCCATACAAATGTTGCAATCTCATGATGACTCTGACTGTGCAATGAGGATAAAAACAGAAAAAGATGACAAATTTACAAGCCTGGCATCTTGAAAATGATCCGAAAGTTTCTACTGATCTTCAATCGGTTTGAAATTTGCTCAGGAATCCTGACTGATTTGGAATGGTCTCCGGGAGGATCTGGTTTAACCCGTGCCTTTTGTTCCATTGTAGATATCCCAGCTGATGTCTGAGAACTGCCGAGAAGGATTGACCGAGGCCGTCCTGAACCGCTACAACTCAGACAAGCCGTCGGTCTACAGCTTCCCGAGCTCCCAGGGCACCTATGTGACGAGCGTGGCTTCAAGTGGGACCTCAGCAGCAGCCTCGTTCTTTGTCAGGTAAGACTCTCCTTTTGTGACCACTGTGGCTGAGATTGAGTGAGAAGAAACTCAGCTGGGGTTCTGTGTTGACAGAAATGTTGTGTGGCTATGGTAGCTCGTGTGGGCATTGGACCAGAAGACAATGCAGAGGATCATCAGAGGTCTCCCTTTCCTCTATTGAAGACATTTACTAGGAATGTTGCTTAAATAGGGCTCAAAGAATCACTGAGGACTCTTTCCATCCAGGCCACAGTATCTTTGGCCCATTACCTTCAGGAAGGATGTACAGGAGCATTAAAATCAGGGCTGCCAGACTGGAAAATAGCTTCTTCCCGCAGGCTGTGAGATTGATGAATGGTATCCTGTAGCCAAGTGAATTATTCCAAAATATTTTGTATCTATTTTAGATGTATATGTGATTATTATGTGTTGCATATTGTATGTGTATGTGTGTGCACCACTCTTTCATCTGGTGTAGTCAAATGATAATAAACTAATGAACTTGAAATGAAACCTTTCCTGTAGCCAACAGGGCTAAAACCCTGAAAGGTGATGGGCGTACACAGTAGGTCACCTGCAGAGAGAGGAACAGGACAACGCTTCATCAGAACTGGTCTTAAAATAGGATTCATCAGGAAGCACGTAGGAGCAATGTGAGACTGTTGTGATACATAGACTGAAATGGCCCAATCTCCCATCTCCAGCCTTTGACCAGATCCCTCACCCATAACTGGCCTCAGCACCTATTGAAGAAGGGGAAAATATGTCCAGCTTTTTGGAGCATAATTCCAACCTGGAGTGTTCCTGCTAGGGAGCTGTGCACTTGGAATCTATGAGACGCCCTTCTTGGTTGAATATCCTGTCAACCTCCACTGCCCAAACCCACGTAGAAGGAGCATTGGCCCAGATATTTGTAGCTGGGAGTTTACTTCAGGATGACATCCCCTCTTATGTTTGATGGCTCTTGGACTGTAATCCTTGGAGTTCAGAAGAATGAGAGGGGACCTCACAGAAGCATTTTGAATGTTGAAAGGCCTGACAGAGTAGATGTGACAACATTGTTTCCCATCACAGGGGAATCTAGGACAAGAGAGTGCAACTTCAGGATTGAAGGGTGCCCATTTAGAGGAATTTCTTTAGCCAGAGGGTAGTGAACCTCTGGAATTTGCTACCACAGGTAGCTGAGAAGGCCAAGTCATTAGGTGTGTTTATGGCAGTGATTGATAGGTATCTGAATAGTCAAATGTTTTGGGGAGAGGGCAGGGAAGTTGGGCTGAGTGGGAGAATGGAAGTGAAACAGTGAAGCAGACACGATGGGCTGAATGACCTAGTTCTGCTCCTATATTTTACGCTGTTACAGAGCATCCGTTTCGGTTTCTGTTTTAATCATGGATGATTCTAGGCTGAGATGGGACTCAGAACAAGCAAAGAAGGGAGGAGCACAAGAGCAGTCCCCGACCTTACCTTAATAAAGAATTAAATCAGAGCAATTCATTGATCTTGTGTATCTACTTACTACCAAGTGCAAATGCCTCTTCCATAAAACAGTCCAGAATAACTCTTTAATACATAAAAGTGCTGAAGAAACTCAGCAGGTCCCCCAACGTCCATAGGAGGTAAAAATATATAACTGATGTTTTGGACCTGAACCCTCCGTCAAGGAATGAGCAAAAGGCAGGCATGTGCCTGAATATAAAGGCAAGGGAATGTAAGAAAATGGGGCAGAGGGAGGAGCACAGGCCATCAGCCAAGAGGCCATAGGTGGACATGGGTAGGAAAGATAATAATTGATCAGGGGAGGGGGTTGCTCTGTAAATGCACAGCTGGAGGAAAGGATTTAGATGGAGAGGGAAGGAGGGGGCTAGAGGACAGGAGACAGAGGGATAGGGAAAGAGGGGGAGAGAGAGAAACAAGGGGAAGGGAGCTGGAGGAAAAGAGACATGGGGATGGGGAAAGGAAGAGATGGGTGGGAGGGGTGGTGGTGTTAATGGAAACTGGAGAAATCCATGTTAATGCACTTGGTTGGAGGGAGTTCAGACGGAAGATGAGGTGTCGTTCCTCCAATTTGTGAGTGGTCTCAGTCTGGCAGTGCATGAGACCATGGGCAGACGTGTCAGTAAGGGAATGAGGCAGCAAATTGAAATGCTGTGGTCCAGATTGTGCGAAGTTTGTGGGTTACTCAGAGAGGAGGCCAGCCTGGAATTTCTCTCATGTTTAAAGCCTCCATCCATGAAAATTATATTTATGGCGTTCTGGGAATCTATTTTTGCCTCTAATATGTAATGAAATCCGAGAGCTAAACCTGGTGAGAAGTCCAAGGATGACATTTCTAGGTTGTGTGCAAGTCCATAAGTGATGCTACCACGAATCTTCCAGCTGCACACCTCCCCCCCCATCCCCCCCACCCCCAACTGCACTGAATGGAAGTCCAGCTCCATCCAACCCATTTTGTTTCTGAAGGTTCCACCATGCCCCCCCTGTACTTACCAAACCTCCTCTTTGGTTTTGTGTATCTCCTTGACAACAAAAAATCAGTTATATTCCAATCACCTTCAGTCCTCCCAATGGACCTTATCACAGTGCTGAGTAAAGAAGCAATGACTTTAAAAAAAAATTACAACTAAGGGGATTTTAATGCATAAAAATATGTCAAACCTTTTCTCTAAACTCTAAATGGCACTGGTGTGTCTGCTGACAACGGTGTCATTTTGCCAGTGTGTGGTTCTGTAAGGGATCATTTTCCTTGAGATATCAGTTTGGTTCTTTCTTAATCAATGCAGAACAAACTTTTATCTTGCATTTTCATGGTTACCTGTTGATATGATAATAATAATGAGAATGTGTTTATTGTCATACACACAAGTACAATGCGCAAGTTCTAACTTGCTGCAGCCAAAGAGATACGTTGTAAAAAAAAACTGCAACAATATACATGAAATCATTAAATTAGTCAGAAAGGGATAATAAGTGTAGATGAAAGTAGATCTTAAATATTCACGATTGCAGTTAATGCAAGAAAAGTGGTGTTTTGATCGTCCAGACAAGCCTATTTGGATGGTTGGAGCCGGTGAAGGATTTGGCTAGGTTTGCTACTTTCTGCAACCTTCTGAGTTTCAAGGCGCTCAAATTACCAAACCACCCTTCCAGTACATTAACGCCTGCAATAGGCCATTAACGGCACACCTTCTATTTCGGCTCTCCCTGATGAATCAACTCATTAATGGCATCCATTTTCTTCTTCTTGATTCTGGTAAATGCTGTAAGCCCTCTTCTGAGGAAAAGGCTCCACACCACACTCTGGTATGTGTTGCATATCTTGGTTGTGGTCATTCTGTATCTCCCCATTGATACTGTGCATCATTTCTCTGGTCTATACACTATGGCATATGCTGCATATCTCCCATTTGGGTACCTAATGCAATGTAGTGTCTGGTAGAGACCCTATAATCACCATAGTATATACTGTATACCCTCCTCTATGATAGATTCTGTGTGTCTCCACTGTGGTATATATTACAGGTACAGTACCCCTTATCTGAAAACATGAAATCCGAAATGATCAAAAATCCAAAACTTTATTCGTCCCGTAAGGTAATACATCATAGAGTTCCAATCGGAGAACAGGACGTAGCAGACGTAAGTAGTGTAGATTTTTCAACATATGCCTACTTCAGTTAATTTGTGTGTATGTAAATATTGCATTGTCAAGTGAATGCACATAGCTTTAGGTCTGAGTGAATGAGTGCATTCTTTAAATGGTGTTCTAAAATCCAAAACCCTTCTGGCTCCATGCATTTCAGATAAATGGTACTCAACTTGTATTTCATCACACTGTTGTTAAAGTGCACTGTGATATTATGTATATTGTAAGTAGTGCATATCCGACAATATGTTGTCAAAAAAAAACTACAATGGAGAGAATTAGAATCAGGATTTATTGTCATGAACAAGCCACAAAATTTGTTGTTTTGTGGCAGCAACGTATATTGCAAACATTTATATAAGTCACCTTACAAAAATAAATAAAATTAGTGCATGAAAAGTCAAAGTGAGGCAGTGTCTTTGGTTCATTGATCATTCAGAATTGGCAGCGGGGAAGAAGCTGTCCTTGTGCCGCTGGGTGCTCGTCTTTAGGCTCCTGTACCTTTTTCCTGATGGTAGCAGAGTGAAGAGGGCATAGCCTGGGTAGTGAGGGTCTTTGAGGATCAAGATTACTCTCTTAAGACACCACTTCTTGTAGATGTCCTCAGTGGAGTGGTCTGGTGCCCATGATGTCGCAGGCCAAGTTAACCACCCTCTGGAGTTTTTTTCTTGTCTTGAACGTTGGCACCTCTGTATCAGAGAGTGATGCAAGTAGCCAGAATGGTGTCCACGGTACACCAGTAGAAGTTTTAGGGAGTCTTCGGTGATGTACCGAATCCCTGCAGAACACCTCACAAAGTATAGCCGCTGGCAAGCCTGCTTCTGAATGCATCAACATGGAGGCTCCAGGACAGATTCTCGGAGATGTTGACATCCAGGAATTTGAAGTTCTTGACCCCCCCCCCCCCTACTCCACTACCAAGCCCTCGATAAGAACTGGTTCATGTTCTCCTGACTTCCTCCTAAAGTCCAAAATCATCTCCTTGGTTTTGCTAATATCGAATGCAAGATTGTTGGTGTGACACCACTCATCGAGTCACGGGTGTATAGTGAATAGAGCAGTGAGCTAAGCACACATCCTTGAGATGCGCCTGTGTTGATAGTGAGGAGAAGTCATTTCCAATTCCTACTCACTGTGGTCTTCTGATGAGAAAGTCAAGAATTCAATTGCAGGGGTGGGGGTGCTGAGGCCCAGGTTTGTGCACTTCCAATGCTGTTGTATGCACTATATTTCCCCATTGTTGTATGAAATAAATATTCCCCATGTTGTTGTATATACTGTAGATTTGTGCTGCTATATATACTGTATGCTATCACTATAAATACTGCTGTTCCCCATAGGGTATGTACTGTGTATCATCACTGGTATTTACGGTGTACCCTGTAGTAGGTTCTCCATGATGTCCTCAGTGAATACTACTTTGCCCTCCAACTGAAAGTTCTTTATTGAATATTTTGAGAGCAGCATTAATAGCTACTTGTTAGATTTGGCTCAATGTCAAACGGAAACCTAATCCTATTATAAACTTTGGCAGTCAATCATTCCAGTGTATGTGCTTTTCTCCACTCCTGCAATTACTGTTTCACCTCGCTTTCATTCAACACTTAATCTTTGTTGGGATGTGGTCTTAAAGCAGAAATGGGCTCAGCAGTAGACAATGTGGTCCTCTCTTTGACCCGTCCTGCTGCCATTCCATCACATCCCTCCATTTCTCTTAGGACTGCTCATTGTGTAAGTAGCACCCAACATTGGCAAGCCATCTGAAGGCATTTGACAGATGCACAATCAAACAAATGTTAACAACTGGCCGCATTGCTATCTGTGTGGAGCTTGCACGTCATCCCTGTATGGGATTCCTCTTGAGTACTCCAACTTCCCCCCACATCCCAAAGATGTATGAGTTGGCAAATGCGGGCTCAATTTTGACATTTAAGAATGAGGGGAGATTTGACAGAGATGTACAACATGATGATGGGTAAATGCAAGCAGGCTTTTTATCCACTGGGGTAGGTGAGATTAAAAACTAGAGGACTTGGGTTAAGGGTGAAAGTGGAAAAGTTTAAAGGGAACATTAGGGGAATTTCTTCATTCAGAGAGTAATGGGAGTGTGGAATGAGCTGTCAGCTGAATTGGTAAATGCAGGCTCGATTTTAACAGTTAAAAAAAATTTGCACAGGTACATGGATGGTCCACGTGCAGGTGAGTTGGACTAGGCAGAATATTAGTTTGGCACAGACTAGATGGGCTGAAGGGCCTGTTTCTCTGTTGTAGCATTCTATGGTTGGTTAATTGAACATTGTAAATTATCCCTAGTGTGTAAATGAATCTGGGCGCAGTTGATTGAAACAAGAGAGAGGTTAGGTTACTGGGAAGGAAGTGGGGGAATGGGGTTATTCTGAAAGCTAGAAAAGCTCAGTGAGCTGAATGGGGCTCCTTCAATGTCACAGCACATTTTGCAAATAATAAAGGGTGCCTAATTAGATTTTCCCCGGGGCTCAGTTTCTCTAAGTCATTTGCACAGGGGTTTCCAATGACTTACCCAGTGGCTGTTCCAGGGGTGGGTGAGGAACTGAAAACCCTGAAGCTATGCGAGCTGACGGACAGCCCACTTGTAAGGAAGCCTCGACCCACATGGAATTCCTGGAACTGGGGAAGCCATGGATCTGGACCACTCAGACGTGACTGGAAGCCTGCGAGGAGGAGAGGTCGAGAAATCTTAGCAAGGGAATAAACCGCAGTGGTCCATCAGAAGGTGGTAAAGAGCTGCGGTCTCCCAAGAGATGTTAAATCATTAATGAAGCAAGCCCAGCTTTTGCTTGTCATTCAAAATGCATTGCTACTGGAGTCATCCTGGTAAACAAGTGGAGAATTGTTTTGTTATTTCTGCATCGGTGTTGAAAGATTGCAATTACACTGTTTCCCTCCTCAAAGCTTGAAGTCCTGAGAAAGACATGCACATGATTGGGAAAACTTACTGTTTTCTATAATATCATTAAAATGTTTATTGCAAAGCAATTCCTTCCTGTGTGATGCAATAGCAGTAAATGACGACAATGTATGAAGTGATTACTACGGTGAGGAGGACGTGTAGATGGAGCATTATACCCAACATCCTGGGTATTTACAACACACAGGAAGCTGATTTCTTGAGGAAGGGCTCAGGCCTAAAGTGTTGGAAATATATTTTTACCTCCTTTGGACGATGCAAATCCGGCTGAGTTCCTCCAGTATTTCAGTCTGTTCGTACCCTGTGGATCTGAAGCCTTGCAATTTTATTGCATGATTTTACTGAAGGACGACTCAGACCTAACTCAGTGCAGGCGAGATGCTTAGAGATGAGGTGTTCTGATACCATGGCCTTTGATTTTATTCAACCTTCCTCCTTCCTGGTCAACAAGAGGGCGGCAAATCCAAGCGCCTTCTTGATGGGGTGTGTCTGCTCGGTTCATTAACACCCCATGATATCCTTGCGTGGTTCACTGGATCTGATTACACCCCATTAAAGCATGCTGTACAAATGCCATCTTTTGCAGGGAATCACTGTGTCCGGGGCACCTTGCATCTGGTGCCTTTTCACCAGATGAGATAAAAGAGGTGGTGCCTCAGGCCTTTAATAAATCAGGTGAGAGAAGTGCCAGGTAAAGGCACTCCACATCAGACCTGCACACTGCTGCCCCCTAGCCGTCCCCTCTCGCCAGTGCTTCCCCTAATAGTTAAAGGACATTTCCACCAGGGTTGGGACAGGGGATGTAATTAATCGTGATGCCTGTTAAATTCTAAATTAAAAACATGGTGGAAGCCAATTCTGGACATTTAAACTTAATTATACCCAATTAACCTACCAAGCTTGTATGTTTTTGGAGGGTGGGCAGAAAACGGAGCACCCAGGGAAAATTCACTACAAAGTCCTGACTGACGGCACCAGATTGGAGCCAGGGTCGCTGCCACTGTAATAGCATTGAGCTGCTCTGCTAATTGTACCGTGTCTAAATTCGAGGAGAATGGGTAGGGCTCCATCCCTTCTGTCCAACATCTTGAAGAAACTAGACATTAAGGGATTGAAATTGATCCCAGGAAGTGCCTTTACTCAGTTTGGGGCACAGACAATGGAGGACGGGAACTTTAATCCTGGGGCCTTGCCACCTCTGTGTTGGTGGGGTCTAACCACTCGCAAAAATTGAGCAGCACGTTTGGAAAGATGGCAGAGGGCCAGGCCACATGGTCGGGCAAGGGCTGCCGTGGATCCTCTGAGTGACCACTTCAGAAGGTCAAGGTCACTGGTGGTGAGTTTGAACTTCTCCCACAGCAATTATTACATCAGGGAAATGAAAGAAGGCCGATTGTCTCTTAACGGTGCTGAATATTTCCGAGCTAATCTGATCACATGTCAACAATGATATTTTAAGGATCTGTTGATTGGAATTTTATTTTCCTTCAGGTGGAATGTATAATTTGCATTCACCGGTTTCAAATCTTCTTTTTGACCAGTCCACACTCCAAAAATGATCTGTAAAATGGTGGTGCTGAAGGGCCTACTCCAGCTCCTATTGTCTATTGTCTATTGTCTATTGGAACTGAGTTACAGTGAAAGATTAAACAGATTAGGACTTTATTCCCTGGAGCGTAGAAAAATGAGGGGCGATTTGATAGAGGTGTTCAAAGTTATGAGGGGTGTAGATAGGGTAAATGCAAGTAAGCTGGGGTTAGGTGAGATACAAACCAGATGACACGGGTTAAGGGTGAAAGGGGAAAAGTTTAGGGGGAACTTCTTCACAGAGAGTGGTGGAAGTGTGCAACAAGCTGCCAGCTGAAGTGGTGAATGCGGGCTCAGTTTCAGAAGAATTTGGACAGATACATGAATGGGAGAGGTATGGAGGGCTATGGACTGGGTGCAGGTCAGTGTGGGACTAGGCAGAAAAATAATTCGGCACAGACTAGAAGGGCAGAAGGGGCTGTTTTCTGTGGTGTAAAGTTCTATAGTTCTATGGAAGGGGACAAGTTGAACAAAATGAATGGAAGTCACGGTATCAGAACCCTTGGTCTCTAAATTCTTACCCATTCTCCTCGAATTTAGATGCACTGACTTACCTCTGGGTTGTTTTTTCATAAAATCATGCAATAAAATTGCAAGGCTTCCTAAATAAACCCAGTATTCAGAATCCAACCCATAATACATTGGATGTGCCCTTTTTGATGGTTGGTTGAGAAACAGCTCACGGGATGTTATGTTCCGAAGTTCACTTACTGCTATCTCCTCCTGATGCTTGCTGTCTGAATAATGTTCCTTGAGGGACAGGGGATACATTCCTGGAAGACATTCTGAAGAATGGAATGAAATGAGCAGTTCTATTAACATAGTGGTTAGAGCAAAGCTGTGACAGTGCCTGCAACCCCGGTTTGAATCCGGTGCCGACTGTAAGGAGTTTGTATGTTCTCCCTTGTCTGCATGGATTTTCTCTGGGCGTTCCAGTTTCCTTTCACCCTTCAAAATGTCCGTGGACTGCAGCTGGATTGGTGTATTTGAGGGGTACAGGTTCATGGGCTGGAAGGGTCTGTAGCTGTGCTCTATGCCTAATTTAATCATTTATAAACCAAAAAGGGCTCTGGGCTATTTTCAGCGGGAACATTGCTGGATGTGGGGAGTATGTTAGAGGGAGAACTACTGCACACACGAGAAGAGGGCCACCATTTGATTTACTCTTGGCTGATCTATCCCGAAGCCTCGACTCCTTCTCTGTGCTAGATCCCCAGTCTTCACTCCACTGATCTTTCAAACATTTACATTCCTCCACTTCTAATGTTCCAGCCTCCACACCTCTGCGGGCAAAGAATTCCAAAGATTCACCACCCACTGCAAGAGGAAATTTCTACATATCTCTATTTTAAATGGACCAACCCTTTATCTTGAAATAATGTCCCCTCGTTTGAAATAGATTGCCAGTTGACCATGCAGCCAAAGAATCAACGGCATTATATTATCAACTGTTGGTAAATCGAGAAACACCAGCAATGATGTGACTGCAGAGTGTACCATCTACACAATGCAGTTGGTTACTTGTTCCAACTAGTCCGATAGCTCCTTGCGAGACTGTAACCTCTGCACTGAGAAAGAGAAGGGCAGCAGGTTCATTGAAGCATTACCCACAGATTTCCCTCCAAGTCCCGCAGCATCCTGACTTAGGAACGTATCACCAATTCTTCATCACTGAGAACACTGGAACTCCCCGTCCCACAGTGCAGTGCCCAAAAGGACCCACATCACCACCTCCTCAGGGGCAATTAGGGATGGGCAATAAATACTGGCCTTGTTGGTGAAGCCCACATCGGGAATATGTGAATAGTCACATGCACAGAGAGGGATACTGGTTACTTGACATTGACTATTTTGACCAACTCCTGGTTGTCAGTGCAACATTGCACGGCCTTCAGTGACATGCCCAACGTTCAGGGAGGTAGCCTAGAAATTCACACCCATCTGTTTCCTTTCCTCTAGCTCCCCACCCCCTTCCTTGTTCATTTAGAGAGCTACCCCTTCCCCCATTACCTCAGCTTTTTTCTCTTCTGCCCTCCCACCCATATCCACCTATGACCTCTTGCCTGTTGGCCTGTGCTCCTCCCCTCAGCGTGGGCTGCTGATGGTTTCAACTGAGTGTGCAGCTGTGGGTGCTGCGGAAGAGCTGGAGCTGAATCCACGGACACTCGGTAACTATGAGGGGACTTTCTTTTACTTCTCTTTCTCTGACTGCAAGGGGCACTTTAGGCAATTTCTGATGATGGCGAACCTGTCTGCCTTACTGCAGACAAAAACAAATTCCATGTAACATTGCACTGTCTTTATTACATGGCAATAAATTGAATCTTGAATCTTCTTCCCTCCTCCCCCCAACCTTTTTTATTCAGGGGCCTCCTGCTTCCTGCTCATACCTTGATGAAGGGCTCAGGCCAAAATGATAGTTATATACCTTTAATTCCTATGGATGCTGTGTGACCTGCTGAGATTCTCCAGCACATCTGTGTACAGGTACTTCCCAACTTGTAACCAATGCGACTTACGTGCATCAGCACATACAACAGAATTTAAAAACTATATATAAGAAAAAATAATAATTTATGCGGTTTATCTTGTATTTGACAAATTAGAAGAGGGATACAGGGCATTTAAGAGCCAAAATGTGCTACTTACTTTGTTAGTCGGCATTCTGGGTTACGTAGGCTGGGCGCGGCCATCTTGATTCCTGTGTGCATGCGCGAGTCTTTGGTTGGCACACACATGGTGGGTTCGTGTTTTCGAGTTCGGTTGGCACATGCACAAGAGTTAAGGGCGCAAATTCAATATCGTCAGGGCGCTTAACTCTCGTGCATGTGCCAACCAAATTCTAATACGCAAACCTGCGTCAACCGAAGACTCGTGCATGCGCGCAGGAATCAAGATGGCCGTGCCCAGCCTACGGACCTCAGGACACCGACTAACAAAGTAAGTATGTACATTTTGGCTCTTACACGCTCATTTGATTAAAAATCTTGCTATAAGACTCGGCACTCCATGCGCATGGACAAAATTCCGACTTATGTCCATTCTGAGATACGACTGATGCTTCGGTCCCAATTACGGTCGTAAGTTGGGAAGTACCTGCATTGCACAACATTTCAAGGTTGCAGTTTCCCTATTCAGTTGCAGCCTCTGGCCACTAGGTGGCACCATGGGGTGAGTTTCCAACTCTCTCCATTGCCATCTTGAGCAGTGGATCAGCTGGGCCTTGAGTTCATCCACTGTCTGAGAAGCCCACTGCCCTGCTGGATTTATCTTACTGAACCTCTGCTCAATCAGGACATCGGGCCTTGGCTGTTGGGATGACAACCTGAATCAAAGTCGACTTCACAAGACAATTGAGCATTAGGGCTAGTAGGCACATTGGAGTTGAGCTGGCAGATGCCATGGGAATAGTCTTCTGACTTGAGATTTTATAAGGCACTGGTGAGACCTCACTTGGAGAATTGTGTGCAGTTTAGGGCTCCTCATTTAAGAAAGGATGTGCTGACATTGGAGAGCGTTCAGATGAGGTGCACTAGGATGATTTCGGGAATGAAAGGGTTATCATTTGAGGAGCCTTTGACAGCTCTTGGCCTGTACTCGTTGGAATTTAGGAAAATGAGGAGGGATCTCATTGAAGCATTTTGAATGTTGAAAAGTGTGGACAGAATAGATGTAGAAAGGTTGTTTCCCCTAGTGGGAGAGTCTAAGACAAAAGGGCACAACTTCAGGATTGATGGAGTCCGCTTAGAACAGAGATGCATTGGAATTTCTTCAACCAGAGGGTGATGAATCTGTGGAATTTGTTGCCACAGGCGGTTGTGGAGGCCAGGTCATTGGGTGTATTTAAGGCAGAGATTGATAAATTCTTGATTAGCTGGGGCATCACAAGTTATGGGGAGAAGGTTTGGCAATGGGGCTGAGTGGGAAAATGGATCAGCTCATGATTAAATAGTGGACCAGACGATGGGGTGAATTTCTGTTCCTAATTCTTCTGGTCTTATGGACTCTTGTGCCCTCATTTGGGCATCAGTTGGTGGGTGGAAGGGTTGAAATATAAATGTGTAAGTAAAGGGAACAGAGAGAGGAAGAGATTCTGAGCAATGCCAGTAAACGCTGGTTGGATATGTTAGGAAGTTGTGCAATAGCAGAGCTTCCAGGAACTGGAATCACCCATTGGGGAATGGGCAACTGCTTTATGGAACACCTGCACGGGTCGGACCCTAAGACACTTTAATTCTCCTGCCCATTCCCACTCTTATTGGTCACTCTCACTCCCACTGTTACAATGAGGACCAATGCAAGCTTGAGAAGCAACACTTCATCTTCCGCCCATGCATCTTGTGGATTGCGGTACTAAATGTTGAATTCTCCTGCTCTAGGTAACTCACTCTCTCTTCCTGTATATACCTGCCTTGCATTTTTTTGGATCAAGCTTTCTTTTATAGTATATAGTCTGGCCTGCTGGGTATATCCCATAGATTACCATTAGTAGCACATTACACAGATAAAGAAGCTTAAGTTGATTTTATTTGCTCCTTTACTGCCACATAAGGTCACATGGTCTCACCCTATCAGAGATATTCCCTTTGTTCTACCCATCCATTCCCACCTTCTCTGCTACATGAAAGTAACTTCCATCCTCTCTTCCACATTCTGTTAAAGGATCCTAGACCTGAAACTTTAACTGTTTCTCTCTCCACAGACACTTGGCTGAATGTTACTTGCATTTCCCGTTTTTATTCCTGACAAGCCGTTTTCACAAGCCCTTCAATTGCCTGACCACCTGATGGATCATTTACAGTAGCTAATTAACCCTGCCAACCAGCAAGTCTGTGGGATGTGTAAAGAGAGAGGAAGCCAGAGCACTCGGGGGGGGAACCCACACATTCACAGGAGGAATACGCAAACTCCACCCAGACAGCACTGGAGGTGAGGATCGATCCAGAATTTATCCAGGGTTGACCAAGCAGTGACCATCTGGAGGTGACCCTCACCTCTTGAGCAAACTACATTCAAACCATGAGGCACTGAGTTTGGAAATTTCATCTCATTTATTTGTCAGAAAACTTGAATGTCTGCATAGCGCTGTTCTCAATTAAAAACCTGAAAATCCAGTAAAAACAGAGAGGACATAAATAAATGGCTTGGGATCGGTTGGTTAAACAGGCAGATGAAATTTAATATAGAGAGATGTAAACCTTGGTAGAAAGACAATGGGGACAAAATAAGAAAGTTTTAAAGAGTGGACATGAATGGAGGGAGAAGGATGTACATCTGAGAGTGGCAGAGCTCATCAAGTAAGTGGTGAATAAAGCATGCAAGATCCTGGGATACAAAAATGGAAGCAGAAATTCGAACAACAGGGAAGTCATGTTGAACCTGCCCAAGGACACAACTGGAATATTTTGTCCAATTTCACTCACTACTTTTCAGCAAGGATCTTGAGAGAGTGCAGAGATTTATCAGAGCTCTTTCTGAGATGTGCACTCTCAGCTCCAAGGTTAGACATGAGAAACTGGGGATGTTTTTCTGTGTGGAAGGAACTCAAGTTCAAGATCAAGTTTATTATGATCTGCCCATACATATTCAAGCGGAAGAAACAGTGCTTCTCTAGTCCATGGTCTGTGCGCACACACACACACACACACACACACACACACACAAAATACATAGCACATAATTATCACATATATACATAAAAAGATATAATTTGAAAACATAAAATATTTTGGGATGATTTACTTGGTTACAGCATACAGTTCATCAATCTCACAGCCTGCAGAAAGAAGCTATTCCATCTTGGCAGTTCGATGGGCTGAATAGCCTATTTCTGCTCCTATGTCTTAAGGTCTTCTGATTTTGATGCTCCTGTACCTTCTTCTTGGTTGTTGTCAGTCAAAGATACTGTGTAGTGGATGAAAAGAATCCTCAATAATTCTTGGAGCCCTATTTAAGCCCAGTTTGGTCTAATAGGCCATCTTTGTACATGTTGCAATACTAAAGACTGGATAGAACATAGAAAATTGCAGCAGAATTCAGGGCCTACCATCCACAATGATGGCTCTTGGACTGTACTTCTTGGAGTTCAGAAGATTGAGGGGGGAATTCATAGAAGCAGGATTGAAGGGCACCCATTTAAAACAGAAATATGAAGGAATTTCTTTAGCCAGAGAGTGGTGAATCTCTGGACTTTTCTATCACGGGTGGCTGAGGAGGCTAAATCGTTGGGTGAATTTAAGGAAGAGATTGATATCTTCTGATGGAATGGCTTATGGTCTTATGGTCTAGATGTGGCAAAGTTGTTTCCCATTGTAAGGATGTCTAGGCACAACTTCAGGATTGAAGGGTATCCATTTAAAACAGAGACACGAAGGGACTTCTTCAGCCAGAAAGTGATGAACTTCTGGAATTTGTTGCCGCAGACGCCTGTGGAGGCCATGTTGTTACATGTATTAAAGGAAGAGATTGATAGGATTCTGAATAATCAAGATATCAAAGGTTATGGGGAGAAGGCAGGGGAATGGGGCTGAGTGGGGGAATGGATCAACTTATGATGGAATGTTGGAGCTGATTCAATGGACCAAACAGCCTGCTTATGCTCCTATGTCTTATTGTCATATACCTCTTGAGTTATGGGGAGAAGGCAGGAGAATGGGATTGAGAGGAAAAATACATCAGCCATGTCATGAATGGTGGAATTGACTTGATGGACCAAATGGCCTAATTCTGCACCTGTGGCTAATCCTGGTCCAAATGGTACAGGGTTTAATGGGCAGCTTGGATGGCATGGATGATTTGGGCTGAAGGCCCTGTTTCTGTGCCGTTTGTCTCAATGACTGGGTCTGACAGGATGGCCCCACATAGATCTGGGATTGAATTAATGGACCAAATAGTGCTGTAACATATCTCCAATTCTATAAATGAAAACAAGACAGACACAGGTGAGGAATGTAACACAGCCTCGATTCCTCATCGGTATAAAACTCAAGAGCCCACATACTCTCTTGCTGGCACATGTTAACCGGAGGAAGAACACAATGATCCTGTACAACCTTGTGAGAGATTAAATGAGGGTTACCCTCTGATAAAGGAAGAGAAAAGAGAAATGGGTTGTGATCAAGCACATTGGGAGAAGGGGGTTCATGAGATGGAAGGATGAAGATTTGAGGACGGACAGGTGGCATGAGGTGGAGTTTTCAACATAGTTTGATGGAATGCGCTGCCCAATGGGATTAAAACCAATGTGGTTTACAAAAGGGAAATACCTCAAAATATCCACCACTCATTGGGTAAAATATTGTTTTCTCGGCTCCCTTCTAATCCTTCAACAATTTCCCCTTGCTTCGCAGTTTACTGAAGTTTCTGACACAGTCAAAACTCAGTTTCATTGTGTGGGGGGAGATATTTGCCTGACTGAATATTGGCCTCCTGTGTGGACTTAGTTAATGACCAAAGTTAGTCACCCCATTAACAAAGACAACCAACCCTCCCCTCCATCACCAACCTCTTGCTTCTTATTCTATTTTCTCTGTTTGTCTGGACTTCAACATAGAAACTGTGGAATTTTGTGGTTAGATTGTAATTTTCTTGCTCTTTCTCTTTTGCATTTTCTCTCTTTCCTTACCCTTCTCTCTTCCTTTTCCCACTCTTTCTATCTCTCTCCTTCCTCTCTTTCTCCCTACCCTGCCCTTTTCCTCTTTCCCCATTATCTCTCTCTGAAATGGGTTGTTTTCATTGCTGATGTTGCACTCTCTCAGAGATTGTCTTGAATCCTCTCTCTCTCTCTCTCTCTCTCTCTCTGTTTGTCACAGTATATAATCAGAGAGCTTGCTTTTTACAATTCCTCAAAGTGTCCTTCAGGTTTGACTGTTAATCTAGCATGTGTCCTTGGCTATTTATGTCTCTGTGGTTTCTTTATCCAGCAGGATGGAGAGTTGCATTCTGCCTAGTCTCCGGGGTTTTGGTCAGTAATGCCATGAGGTGTACTGTGCATCAATTTCCATAAAGCCACAGAGTTACTCACATCAACTTTTGGATGCAAGCTCTGTTGTAATGTTGAGCCTTTTATTTGTGCAATCTTAGTGCAGTAGACTTCCAAATGTCCTTACGTCATCTGCTGAGTTCTGGCCCCCAAACGATCAAACGTTAGCTGTCAAATGCAAGTGTTCTGAAACTTTATCCACATAGATTAT
This sequence comes from Narcine bancroftii, assembly GCF_036971445.1. Taxonomy (NCBI): domain Eukaryota; kingdom Metazoa; phylum Chordata; class Chondrichthyes; order Torpediniformes; family Narcinidae; genus Narcine; species Narcine bancroftii. The sequence goes on from NC_091472.1 coordinate 17,384,270, forward strand.
TGGAGAAAGCTGCCAGCAAGGGAGAGCACAATGAAATGATTTCATGTCTTTGATCAAAATAAACTCAAACTAAGGGGCTTGCTTGAGTCAACCACATCACTGTGGGCCTGGAGTTACATCTAGAGTAAGATACAATTACAAATGTTGAAAGACATTTAAACAGGTATTTTGATCGGAAAGGAATGGAGGGATATGGTTCTAATTCAGGCAACTGGTATGAATGTAGATAGGAATCATGGTCAGCATGGATGAGCTGGGCCATAGTGCCTGTTTCATTGTTGTTCAGCTTGAAATCTCTATATCCAGACCGGAGAGCAGACATCGTTCCACTGATTCTCCCTCTCTGTTTCTCCCCCCTCCATTTCTCCCCACCTGTTTTCACCCCCCCGTTTCTCTCCCACTGTTTCTCCCCCTCTGTTTCTTCCCCTGTTTCTCCCCAGTTTATATCCCCCATTTCTTCCCTCCATTTTCCCCATTTCTCCCTCTCTGTTTTCACCCCATTTCTCTCCCATTGTTTCTCCCCCACTGTTTCTTCCCCCTGTTTCTTCCTCTGTTTCTCCCCCTGTTTCTCTCCCATTGTTTCTTTCCCATTGTTTCTCCCCTCTGTTTTCACCCCCTTGTTTCTCTCCCATTGTTTCTCCCCCACTGTTTCTCCCCCGTTTCTCCCCATTTCTCTCCCATTTCTCTCCCATTGTTTCTCCCCCATTGTTTCTCTCCTCTGTTCTTCCCTATCTGATTTCACCCCCCTGTTTCCCCCATTTCTTCCCCTTTGTTTCTCCCCCTCTTTCTATCCCTGTTTCTTCCCCTCTGTTCTCCCTGTACTGATATGTTTTCCTCCACTGTATAGCCCCTACCAGTTACTGTATATATGAGGCTGGCCCACCCACTAATGACTCATCCCTTAAATCTCTTCCCCTTTTGCCCTGGCCATAAAGGTCACGTTACCTCCCCCTTTCCTGCAGTCCTGTACCTGGATCCGGGCCAGTCAAAGTCTTGTGTGCATTAAAGCCTATTGTTCCTGCAGCCTGTCACTCTGTGGTTATTGATAGAGCCTATCACTCCCCTTCTGTTCCTCCCCCTCTGTTTCTCCCCCTCTGTTTCTCTCCCTTTGTTTCCTAAGTGAACTGGATGCTTTCTTAATGACAATCCAGTGCTTTTAACCCATCTGAATTAACTGTTTTTATTTAAAATTCCTGTTGTATTCTTTTCTATTTGAATTACAACTTTCATGCTGAGAATTGAACTCATCTCTTTGTACTTAGTCCGGGCCATTGTTAATATAGTAGGTCCAACTGTTGTCTGACACTTGCTGCTGAACTGAGGCCAGTTGAGTAAAGTCCGAATGCCAGCATCAAATGATGTCATTTCACACTGGGGATTAACCACCTCTATCCCTCCTTGTATCCCCAACATTTGCTGATGTCAGCGTACTGATAAAACCAGTGTAAAAAGGAAACCAGAAAGTCACCTATTTCCGGTTGAAGGTAGAACACTCCGATCCCTGGGGATGAGTGTGTTCAGTGGAAAAGCAATTAGTGTCCTAGTTAAGGGTGGTCCAGTGGAAACGGCACAAAAGGCTTCCTATCCCGAGACACTGCACAGCCAATTAACTGGGGTGCCAGTGGAAAAGGGGCTTGAGGGTCCCGATGGTCAGTGTGAGCAGTTCTTTTGGTCGTTCAGTGTTCTCATTGCCTGTGGGAACTAGCTGTTCCTTAGCTGATGTGCTCTATCTCTTCCCAATGGGAGCAGCTGAAAGATGCTGTAGACAGGTCTTTAAACAGGATGTGACTCTATTTTAAAAGCCCCTATTCTACCAGCCTCCACCACTGCTCCAGGCAATCCATTCCAGGCACCCACCACTCTGTGTAAAAACCTATCTCTGATGTGTCCCCTAAAACTTTCCTCCACTCACCCTTAACAGATGATCTCTAGTACATGCTGTTGTTGGTCCAGGAAAAACGTGCTGTCTGTCCACCTTGTCTGAGCTCCTCATAGTCTTAGACACCTCTATGAAGTCACCTCTTATCCTTGCTGCAAGACATTTTATGAACAGTGGCGGAGTTGGTTTGTTGTGGGTATTTTGTTCTCTGGAACTCTGCGGAGTTGGTTGTTCCTTAGCAGCACTCACCTCTTGAGTCACTTGTTTTTGGGTCCAAATTCCTATGGAGAAATGGGTCAGGAAATCGTGGACTGATGCTCTAGACTAGTGCGTAGGGGCCTGTGCTGTTGGACTCATTGTCCCTGGTATGGGACATTGGATGAAAGTCCATCTGCCCTCTCAAATTGTTATGAAATACCTTCATGAGATATATCCCCATTATCCAGGTCAATATCTATCACCGACCTTGTTAATATTTCATTACTGCTTGTGGGAGCATTCCATCCACAACTTGTAGTTCCTCATTAGAACAGCAATAACATTTCAAAAATAGTTCAGTGGTGCAATGGTACCTCACTGATGAACTAACTCTACACCCATGACTGTGTGGTGACGCACAATTCAAATGCCATCTACAAATCTGCTGATGACACCACGGTCATCAGTGGAATCACAGACGGCAATGAGGAAGCCCACAGGAATGAGATAGATCAGCTAATTGAGTGGTGTCACACCAACAAGCTTGCACTCAACCTTAGCAAAACTAAGGAACCGACTGTGGACTTCAGGAGGGGGAAATCAGGTGAGCACGAACCAGTCCCCATCGAGAGGTCATCACTGGAAAGGATTAAGGGTTTCAAATTCCTGGACGTCAACATTTCCGAGGCTCTGTCCTGGGTCCTCCACGTTGATGCCGTCGCATAGAAAGCTCACCAGCAGCTTTACTTGATGAGGAGTTTAAGGAGATTTGTTATGTCACCAAAGACTCTTGCAAATTTCTATATGTGTACCATAGAGAGCATTCTGACTGGATGCCTCACTGTCTGGTGTGGAGGTGCCAATGCACAGGACAGGAAAAGACTACAGCGAGTAGTAAACTTGGCCAAGGCAATCATGGGCATCAGTCTTCTCTCTATTAAGGACTTAGACAAGAAGTGGTGTCTTAAGAAAGGACAATGAATCACGGACAATGCCGCACCTTCTCTTCTTTTACACTAACATATTTATTAAATGTAATTTACAGCAATATCTGTACTTGTAATGCTGCCACAAAACAATTATTTTCATGATGTGTTTATGACCATAAATTCTAATTCTGATTCGAACTCAAAGGTAGAAGGTTCCAACAGAAGTGATTTTTTTTCTTTCCTCGTACTACATCAAAGGTGAGGTCACTTTGTTTTTTTTCCCGAATCTGGGTGTCAATGGCATGAGCCACAGTGATTGCTCATCCTTATCTGTCTCTGAAGGAAAACAGTGGGATTTACTTGGAGACACATAGGAGGCTGCAGACGCTGGGATGTGTAGGTAAATGCACAATGCTGGAGGAACTCATCAGGTCAAGCAGCATCCATAGGAGACAAAGAGTGGTTGACGTTTCGGGTTGAAACTCTTTAAGGGGATGGGTTACATGCAGTAGAGAACCAAGTGCAAAATTGCTTGGAGGCCGGTTTGGTAATGACAGCAGGCTTGCTCCCAGGGATGACAACAGACCCAATCAGAGGCTCAATTAAGGACTTTTATTTTGCACATTATTTATTATTGAATATTTATTTTCTGTATTGCCTAGTTAGTTTCCACTTCCTTCTTTTTCTCCTTTTCTCTCTTTTATATATGTATATTTTCTTAAGTACAGTTTTTTTTTGCACTACCCATAAGTAGAAATTCTGCCTGGCCCGCAGGAAAAGAATCTCAGGGTTGTATATGTGATGTCATCTATCTACACACACAAAATGCTGGAGGGACTTAGCCGGTCCTGCGGCATCCATAGGCAGTAAAGATATATTTACCTTGAAGAAGAGCTCAGGCCCGAAATGTCAGTTTTATATCTTTACCGCCTATGGACGCTGCGAGACTGGCTGAGTTCCTCAAGCTTTTCTGTGCGTTTTTACTATGGACCACAGTGTCAGCAGACTTTCATGTTTGACTCCACTCTGACAATTAATCTGAATTTTGAACTTTGATCAGTCCTGGCATTTTGTGGTCACCATCAGTAGCCAGAGATTTTTTACTCTCAGGTTATTAACTAAATTTAAATGCAACAAACACTCTCTTTATGATCTGAACTCAGGTCTCTGAAGTTGTTAGTCTGAATTACTCGACAAGTAACAACCGTCCCATTTGCACCGCATCCAGTTTTGAATATGATACTGCAGCTCAATATCCAATTACCATCGTTAGCTTGTGGAACGATTCTTCCAAACTACATTCAATTGTTCATTTGATTGAAAAAAATGGCATTAAGAGCAGAATGGGCTCTCAAAACGAGGTTTTAATGTGAAACTGCTGTGAAAGCAGTTTTCTCTTGTAATGTTTAATCCTAGTTTTAGAGCTCGAAAATAAAATGACAGTATTAAATGTAATAATGCAATTTCGTATAGAGTCTTAATTATCCTCCTTCATATATTTAATTAACAGAGTCTAAATGAATGCCTAAGCTTTGATTAGGCACCGATAATATAGGCAGATCTAAAGAGTGGAAGGTAAAAGTTTATATTGAACACTATTGATATTGAGAAGGTTTGATGTGACTCTTGATAATAAAGATTATGGACAGGAACAATAGTATTTGCAAAATTTACTCTCCAGTGATTGATTTACCCATGAAAATGGATCAGCTTATATATTGACAAAAACCAATATCCTCCTAATGATAATTGCAGCACATGGTCAATCTCCCATCATTCGTGTCAAAGATAAGCTATTAATGCTTTACTGCTGCATTATGGTGTTAAATGGGGCATTGTTAACATTAATGTGTCCAATTAAGATTTAAAAAGTGGTATTGGTGTTGATTGCATATTATTGGTTCTGATGTTGCAAGTATTGATATTTTCTACAGGGATGTCTCGTTATTGATGAAGGTAATGCTCTTGATATTTAGGGTGTCAGTGATGTGCTAACGGTGCATTTTATCAGTGTTAATTAGCACAATTAATGAAAGGCTGGTAAGATATTAATATTAGTAGTGTGTGACCACTGATGCATAAATGATGTGCCGTTATGGCTTATAAAATTGCCAATGTTTGCTTCCAGTGTTTTATTCTTCCACATTGAACCTTCGCCACAAAGCCACTCACTGAGTTTCATCTGTCGGGTACTCCTTCTAAATGACCGTCCTGCACTAGAAAGCCCAGGTGGGGAAAGTTGACTGACAACTTAGATGTAGGAGGGCATCGAATATGAGACTGGGCATCTTCCAACGAGCTTTGACTCTTGGTGACCTTGTTTCTGAACAATTAAAGATTCCCCTTGATGACCTTGCTTCTGAACAGCTAAAAGAATAGTACAGGAGGATCGGCAACTACCATGGAACTGCATTTACTGATAAGAGATGTGACAGGTACAGCCACTAGGAGATATGGTATATAGGGACATTCAGGAAGCTTTTTAGCATGGAACCATAGAGCATGGAAAGGAGTTATAAGTATGGGGTCTTCAACTAGTATTCAGAGGTCAGGAGATGAGAGAATCAGAATATAAATGCAGGGCAGCTTAACTTCAAGAAATTAAATAAAAATTGGTTAGCGTAAGTATTGATGACCATGAAATGACTGGATTGTCCTATAAATATCAGTTTCACTTGTTCTTCAGGGAAAGAAATCTGCCATCTTTACCCTATCTAGCCTGTCTGTGCTTTTGAATTGACTGTGCCAATCAGTTTAAAGATGGCCAAAGCTGGTCTTGCCAGTAGTATCTGCAGTATAACATTGAGGCAGGCCATTGGGCCTGTTCCATCTGTGCTATGACCCAACATGCTTCCCTGTGCACTATTTTCTCTCAGATTTCCAGCAGCTTGCTCCAAATTCAGCTGCCACTTGCCTACACTAAGAGTAGTATACCTTGTCCAATTAAACTACCAATAAGCACATTTTTGGGGTGCAGAAGGAAACTGGGGTGCCCCGGTGGGAACCCACACGGGGACATGGGGAGAAGGAGCAAACTTCCACTGACAGCATTGGATGCCAGAATCAAAGTTCAGATTTATTCTCAAAGTACACATGTGACATCGCATACAACCCTGAGATTTTGCAAACCAGGAAGAATTTCGACTTATCGGTAACTGTAAACTGTACTCAAGAAGAAAGATGCATGTACAAAAGAAAGAAATGTAAACAAACTGGATAATACAGAAAATTGATCAGTAATAACAATGTGTAAAATAAGAGTCTTTAAATGAGTCTCTGATAGAAGTTTGATAGTTGAGGGGTTGTGATTATTTGTGAATCTACTGGTATGAATGTGGCATCTATAATGTGGCATATTCTGGGTGGTGTGGATCCTTGATGATTGCAACAGCTCTCTGTCGGCAGTGTTTTGTGTAGATTTTCTCAAACTTGGAAATCAAACTGGGGTCCCTGGAGTTAAGAGAAAGCAGCACCTGCAACACTCTCATCCTGTGAAACAATGAAATGACGTCTGGCTAGGGTAATGAATTAGACCAGAAACCAACCGGAAGAGAACAGAGTCCTGGAGTTAAGAACAGAGGTGTTGGAAATGGTCACCTGTTCTTTCTGCATTGTAGCTGGATCTTCCCTGCAAGAGACTAACATCTACACAATGGGCCCAACTTTGAAGGCTATTTGGATAAAACAATAATGCACTGAACACTGGTGGCCCATGTGGTTTAGAATGACACAGCATAGGGGATAGAACATTGAAGTTCCAGTTTATTATCATCTGACTGTATATATACAACCAGGCAAAATCAGATTTCTCTAGACTACTGCGTGCGCGCGCGCACACACACACGCACACACACACACACACACACACACACACACACACACACACACACACACACACACACACACTCACACACACACACACACAAACACACACACACGCACACACACACACACACACACACACACACAAACACACACACACACAAACACACACACACACACACACACAAACACACACACACACACACTCACACACACACACACACACACACTCACACACACACACACACACACACTCACACACACACACACACACACACACACACACTCACACACACACACACACACACACACACACACACACACACACACACACCACATAATAATGACATATATACACGAAGACATAATTTAAAATAAATATATAGAAATATTTTGTGATGGTTTGGAACCATAGAACTATATAGCACAGAAACAGCCCCTTCAACCCTTCTAGCCTGTGCCAAACTATTATTCCACCTAGCCCCACTGACCCGCACCCAGATCCTATGTCTTCATACCCCTCCCATCCATGTACCTGTTGAAATTTTTCTTAAATGTCAAAGTTGAGCCTGATTTTACCAATTCATCAGTCAGCTCATTCCACACTCCCACCAATCTCTGCGCAAACAAGTTCCTGCTAATGTTCCCTATAAACAGTTTCCCTTTCACCCTTGACCAAAGCCCTCTAGTTTTTATCTTATCTAACCCAGTGGAAAAAGCTTGCATTTACTCTGTCCATAATTTTATATTCATCTATCAAATCTTCTCTTATTCTTCTATGCTCTGGGGAGTGTAGAACTTGGATACAGGACAGCGTTCATCAATCTCGCAGTCTGCGGGAAGAAGCTATTTCCCAGCCTTTTGATGCTCCTGTTCCTCCTTCCTGATGGCAGTGGGTCAAAGATACTGTGTGATGGATGGAAAGGGTCCTCAATAATTCTTTGAGCCCTATTTAATCAACACTCTCATAGCTAGAGAAAAGGGGAGGACCCCAGTGATCTTCTCGACTGTTTTGTGTCCATGTTATTGAAGAGTGTGGAAGCACCAGTCAGATACAGTGGAAGCCACCATTCAACCGAGAGGTGCCATTCTCCTGCTGTTGGTAAACTCCGTCAGAATGTATCACCGCAGAAACATTTTTTCCAGAGTACTGGAAATGGAAATCCGAGTGGTGAAGAGAGCAAGGGTCAGCTTGTGCAGCAGTAACTCAGCAGTGGTCAAACTACTCCTGGAACTTTTGTATTGATTGCGGCTCCTGAGTATATGTGCATAATGGCTCAGTTGTCAATTAATCACATTTACTTGCTGTACAGAGGAAAACATTTGTACAGCTCGTTATTCTTTCAGCCATTAAGTTTGGGTAAATAAAATTTAAAGCATTTCAGATGGCACTGGTCTGTTCTAAAGGACCACAGAGGTACCTTGGGATTACATAATTTCCTTCGATGGCCAGACGACGATCACTTCCACTGTCAGAGAGCATCTTTGATACTTGTTAAAGCACTCTGTGAAAACCATTGCCAGTGAGCCCGCTAGCACGTCTGAATGCAAACACAGTCGGGGAAAGAGAATCCTGGGGCATGGGCTTAATGCAGGAAGGTGTTGTAGTGATCGATTAGCAGACTGAGTGCAGCAGGCTAGATGGAAGGGAGAAGGGTAGGGGGGAGGGTGATCATTTTGGGTCAAATGGATCAACCCTGCATTGATTTCTTCTGTTCTACCAGGGTAATGCAGTTCCCTATGTAATGTCTTCTGCATATTATAAAAGATGGGTGGTGAAAGGGTAATGTAATGCCCTTTGGTTTACCTTACACCCATTATACACAGTGCCCATTATTAACAAGGTAATACATGCCCTGTGTAAATTATACACTGTACATTGTGCTAGGATATTGCAATGCCCTGTGTGATGCCCTGTACATATTATACACAGTACACTGCCAGGGTAATGCAGTGCCTTGTGTGTTACCCCATGTTTATTATATACAGTGCCAAGGTAATACATGTTACATTATACACAGTCCACTGATTACCCTGGACAACTGAACACTTTTGGGTGTATTTTATGGATTTTGGGCTGTTGATCTCAAAGATCACTTTAAAGTTTTCCTATCAAGTATCGCTTTTTCGATATAACCTATGTTTGTGATTTCCTGTCATATTTTAAGTCTACTAGTACATTGCCCACAAAGCAAGTTGTTTTGTAAATGAAAATTCATTCTCTGCATTTGCACTTGGACTTCTTCCCTGCTGATCTTGGTGTAGTCAGTGAGGAACATGGTGAAAGGTTTCACTAGGCAATGCATCCATGGAAAAGCAGTATCAGGGCAACTGGAATCCGTCAATGCTGGCCATAGGAACATAGGAACATAGGAAGTAGGAACAGGAGTAGGCCAAAAATGGCCCATCGAGCCTGCTCCGCCATTCAATACGATCATGGCTGATTAATTTATGACCTAACTCCACCTCCCCATATCCCCTAATTCCTCTATCATGTAAAAATTTATCTAACCGAATTTTAAATATGTTTAATGAGGCAGCCTCAACCACTTCCCTGGTTAGAGAATTCCAAACATTCACTACTCTCTGGGAAAAACTATTTTTCCTCATCTCTGTCCTAAATCTACTCCCCCGAATCTTGAGACTGCGTCCTCTCGTTTTAGTTTCCCCAGCCAGCTCAAAAAGCCTTCCTACATCTATCCTATCCGTACCCTTCATAATCCTATATGTTTCTATAAGATCTCCTCTCATTCTTCTGAACTCGAGCGAGTACAATCCTAGATGATTTAATCTTTCATCATAAGTCAACCCCTTCATCCCAGGGATCAACCTAGTAAACCTCCTCTGGACCGTCTCCAAAGCCAGTATATCCTTCCACAAATATGGAGACCAGAACTGGACACAGTACTCCAGGTGCGGTCTCACCAGTACCTTATACAGTTGCAACATGACCTCCCTACTCCTGAATTCAATTCCTCTAGCGATGAAGGCCAACATTCCATTTCCCTTCTTAATAACCTGCTGCACCTACAACCTAACTTTTTGTGATTCATGCACAAGCACTCCCAAGTCCCTCTGCACAACAGCATGCTGTAGTCTTTCATCCTTTAAATCATATTCAGCTCTTTTATTTTTCTTGCCAAAGTGGATAACCTCACACTTACTAACATTGTACTCCATCTGCCAGACCTTTGCCCACTCATCCACCTTAACTATATCCCTCTGCAGACTCTCCACATCCTCATTACAATTTGCTCTTCCACTCAATTTGGTGTCATCCGCAAACTTGGCTACACCACATTTTGTCCCCTTCTCCAAGTCATCAATGTAAATGATGAACAGTTGTGGGCCTAACACTGACCCCTGTGGCACCCGACTTACCACTCTCTGCCAACCTGAAAAACTCCCACTTATCCCGACTCTCTGCCTCCTGTCAGACAACCAATTTTCAATCCAGGCCAATAGACTTCCCCGGACTCCACTTTCCTGGAACTTACTGAGAAGTCTCTTGTGCAGCACCTTATCAAACGCTTTCTGGAAATCCAAATATACAACATCAACCTGTTCCCCTCTATCCACCGCACCCATTATATCCTCAAACAATCCTAACAAGTTTGTCAAACAAGATCTTCCCTTTCTAAAACCATGCTGAGTCTGCCTGATTGAATCCTTACGTTCCAAAAGTTTCATTATTTCATCTTTAATGACGGCTTCAAGCATTTTTCCAACTATAGACGTCAAACTAATTGGCCGAACATTGTTGGACACTGACACAAGAGGCATCAGATGCTGAGCACAAATGAATATCAGCGGCAAACATTTTTAGGTCAGTTGATCTAAAGCAGTGTGCCAGCATCATTATGTGATTAAACATGCTAAATTCAATCAAAGTTCATTTAATATTTCTTCAACTTCCTACATGATACAGAAAATCTGAAATTATTTTGTATTCACTACAAAATGTCATGATCCCCAATTTTTTTTCCCAGGAAGCAAACCTTTTGAAAATATTTGTTGTCCAGTGTAACCAGGGTAATGCATGTCCAGTGTGTTACATTATACTCAGGCCACTAATTACAAGGGTAATGCCTGACTGGTATGTTACCCTCTGATCCTTGAATACCCCGTGTTTTACATTGTGCCCATTATACACAGCAAACCAGGAAAATATCGTGCCAGTGAGTTATCTGGTGATAACTAGATTATCAGGGTAATGTGGAGCCTGAGTATTACCTCATTCCCACCACACACAGATTACATGTTACAGATTGACAAGATGCCTGACCTGTACCTATTATACGGAGAGCAGTGACTGACAGTTAACTTGATCCTGGAGGGTTTAATACTTACAGGACATTAACTGTCTACACAATGCACTGTAACTGTGTGTTCCTTATTTCTAAGACATGAAGCTAGTGTAAAGAAACGGTATTTTTATATTGTGCCATTCTCAATATGAAAGTCCCAATAAACTAAATTTTAAAATGTTTATAAGCAAATAAATTTAAGTGGTAGATGACAGATAGCTCTGGGTAATCCCTGTGGATTGAACGCAGGTGGGGGGTAAAGATGTACCACCAACTTCTCGAGCCTGAGCCCTTCTTCAAGGTGTGAGACCGGATGAATTTCTCCAGCACTTTTTGTTTTCCATTCTAAACCTGTGACCTCCTGCACTGTTGCAGTGGGGCCCAGTGAAAGAATGGGGGACAGCATCTGGCCACGTTGCAGCCTGCAGGGCTCAGTGTCACAGCCTCGAACTTCAGGTAACTCCCTTTCCCTGTCCATATCAAAGCCAGCCATTTCTGCCATGAGTCATCAATCTGTGACAATGGCTCCCCTTTCCTCTCCCTGTGAGGACATCCTGCCCTGTCGGGTGTATCCTCCAGCCCTGCATTTTGCACCTCCTCATACTCCTTGCTCTGTCTTCTTGTTCTCCAGCGGCCCTCAACTCACGGCTCTTGCTTCACTCTTCTCTCATTCACCATTAACCTCTACAACTTATCCCCTTGACAACCTTGGCCTTAACCTGTCACAGGTATTCCCTTTGTCCTATCCATCCCTTCCCCTCCCCCTCTCTGCAACTTAAACTTAACTTGTTTTCTCTCTGAAATGATTAACTGATTTTGTTTCACTGCCTGACCTGCTATTTCCAGCATTTTCTGTTTTATCAGAGTCAGAATTTATTGTCATGAGAATATTACATTTCAAAAACAAATAAAACGTGCAAGAAAATAGGAGAAAGTAAGGTAGTGTCTGGGGTTCATTGTCCATTGAGAAATCTAATGGCAGTGGGGAAGAAGCTGTCCTTGCACCACTAAGTGCTCATCTTTAGGCTCCTGTACCTTTTCCCCGATGATAGCAGAGTCAAGAGGTCATGGCTGGGTGGTGGGGGTCCTTGAGGATACAGATTGCTTTCTTAAGACACCGCCTCTTGTAGATGTCCTTGAAGGAGTGAAGACTGATGCCCATGATGTCGCTGGCCGAGTTAACAACTCTCTGGAGTTTTTTTTTCCTGTCCTGTGCATTGGCATTTATTTCTGGTTTCTTTCTCTTCTTTTATATCCATCTTGCTAACCCCCCAGCCCGCCCCTTCCCAAATAGTGCTAGACAACCAATTCTGGTGTATGACTTGCAACCTCTATTGATTTAACGCCTTCATAACAACACAGAGACAGGCAACTTGGTCCATGCCGAACACCTTCTAACAATGAACATTATTGCATGGTACAAGCCATTCAGCCATTGAGTTGTGATGACCTGTGTAAACCTACTCCACAATAATCTATTCCTTTCCGACCTCACACCTATAACCTTCTATTTACCTTGCTTTATCAGGTCTTTGTGTACATTATTTCCATTTACTGGCCTTTGATCAGTATTGTTCTTTCCCAATTACACCTAGACTTTGTTAAATTAAAACTCTTTGTTTTAATGTATCCTTATCATCTCCTCAAGGTGTTTCCAACTAGATTCTGAGGCAGTTTGCTCCCTGATTGCAACCACCCTCTGGGTGAAACCAGAATCCCCGGTTCCTCTCAAACCTCCCTCCTCCTCCTCCTCCTCCTTGTCTTACACCCACATACTTTCATCGTAAAGTGTGCTTGTTGTGGAGAAAGATTTCTCCCTGTCCACCCTCACAACCAGATGAACCTCCTATCAGGTTCTTATCAGCTTTCCTGGCAGCAAAACACAGCCTATTTAGTGAAATACTTGAAAGTCTGCAGATGCTGTGATTGTGCTGGAGGAACCTCAGCCAGTCTCGTAGTATCCTCGGGGGGGGGGGGGGGTAAAGATGTACCACCAACTTCTCGAGCCTGAGCCCTTCTTCAAGGTGTGAGACTGGCTGAGTTTCTCCAGCACTTTTTGTTTTTTTACAGCCTATGCAGTCTCTCTCCAGATCGCAAAGCCTCCACTGTAGCCAATGTCCTGGTAAATCTACCCGGCACCCTGTCCTCCATAATCACATCCTTCATTCACAGGTTTCTAGCTTCTGTAATATCCACCCGCCCCCCCCCCCCCCCCCCCACCTCTGCATACATTAGATGCACAAATTGAGAACCAGGCTGATTTCAGGAAGTTCAGAGGTGAGCTAAAATAGGAACCAAGAAACAAAGAGAGGATGTTAAAGAAGACCAGCAGCGAACATAAGAAATGCTTTGCAGCCTTGTGAAGAAGAAGGGTGTAATGTGGAGCAATGAGGCCAGGCAGAGATCGCACAGGGAGCGACCCTGACGAGTGCTACACGAGTACACCAGTCTTCATCAGGCGGACAGTAGAGCAAGGGGAGGCCACTCGGTCCATCATGTCTGCCTTACCTCTCAATATGACCCGTCTCAGGCCTCCTCTTCTGATCAAGGAAGGGCATTGATGGAGGCTGAGCAAAGGAAGATGCCATTGTGATTCTGATGGGCTGAAGATTGAGAAGGAGCAAGGTACTGTATTAACAAACATGGCGGTACCTGAAGTGGCTAAATCACCGGTCCCCAAGGGATGGTAAAAATAACTGTCTAGGCCTTTAGCTCTGGAATTCCCATCCCACCCAAAGGACTGAAAACTCTTTGATCTAATGTCTCCTTATCATCTCGTCAAGGCCTTTTCATCTAGAAATCATCTGACGAAAGTGGGCTGTGAAACACAAGAGCTATAGATGCCGGACTCTTCAGCAAATAAAGAATTGCTGGAGGAACTCAGCTTTATTCTCAGCATAAAAGTATTTCTAACAGCTGCCTGCATTGATAGAGCATCTTTAAGTCACAGAAGCATCAAAAGGCATAGGAATAAAACTATATCAAACATCCTAGTAACCATGTAAATGCTTACGAGTAAATGGCTGTAAAATCTGCCTGATTTTACAAATCGGGGAAATCTGACACTCTCCCATGTATACGACCCTCTCCCCAGTGGTTGGGTGTCCACTGTCCATTGAATGGAAAATCAATTCAAGGGATGGGAAATAAAAGCTGGCCTCACCAACCATTACAGCCTAAGAATTGCTGGGTGAAGTCAATGGGTCAGACACCGTCCATGAGTAGAAACACTCAATCAACATTTTGGCTCCGATCCATGACTGTCCATTTCGACCCACAAATGATGTCTGACCCATTGACTTCCCCCCAGCAATTCTTGGGTTTGTAATAGTTGGAAAGGCCAGCCTTTATTGCCCTTAAATTGATTTTCCATTCAACGGACAGGGAACCATTGGGTAGGGGCATCACATACACAGGAGAGTGTCAGATTTCCGTCCGATTTGTTAAAACAGGTGGATTTTACTTGTATGAATTTGTCAAATATTATTTGATATAGATTTATACCTAGGTGTAATGCCTTTTGATGTTTCTGTGACTGATACTATATAAATGCAGGCAGCTGTTAGAAATACTTATAAGCTGAGAAGAAAGCTTAAAGCAGTGGTTCTCAACCTTCTTTTTCCATTCACATACCACCTTAAGTAATCCCTTATGAAACCACAGAGCACCTGTGGCGTAGATCAGGGGTGGCAAAATTGTGACTCGCGAGCCACATACGGCTCTTTGACATATAACGTGTGGCTCGTGGAAATATGTTGGCTAAGTCAGGAATCGTACGAGCCGGGTGTTAGCGGGCAAGGCTTGCAATCGCGTGATTGTTGCATGTGTGGCTGTGTTGCGGGCTGTGAAATTAGTGGAATGTTAGTGTGATCCAGGCTGTCCAGCCCCCGGAGCTCCCAACACACCGACCGTGGACTTTCACCTGGTCCCCGGCCGCCTGCCAGTCCGAGCAGCTTACACCCTGGTTAAAAATGTGTATTTAATAATTTTTTGTGTCTTACAACTCTCAAACATCTGAAGTTTATCGTTAAGCGAGTTTGGCCACCCTGGCATAAGTGCTCTGTGGTTAGTCAAGGATTACTCACACATACATGTGAGTGGGGATAAAAAGTTGAGAACCACTGGTGCAGTGATTGACTCTGTCCTGACAGGCGCAACAGAATGTGGAACTGGGTAAAGAACCTTGAGGAGGAGGTCTGTCATCCACCAGCCCTGGCCCAGGACGGTGGGACCATACACAACCCTTTAGAAAGCACTAGCCAGTCCTGGAAGCCATTTGAGCAATGGCAATGCAGACTGATAATGACTTTGTGTGTTCTCAGTCTTCTCCCCCACCTCCTTGTTTTTCACAGAGCAGCACACACCTCCACATAAATGCATTGTCTTATTCCATGTAGAGTTAGGTGAGTTTTTTTTCAGTGGAGATTTTAGACAAAGAGCTGCAGTTATTCGATTAGGATGGTGCCGTGACCTCTCCCTGGAGTATTACTTTAATTGGCTCTTGACTGCCTTGTTGGATAGGGCAGCAATGAGAGGTTCTGTGTCTGGATGGAGGGAGAGACAGACTTTACCTGATGCCCAGTCTGTCACCCTGTCACAAATTGGGGCTAAAAGTGTCTGCACGTCAGTTTGCAGCTTGTCACTTGGTGCCAGCTGTAGCAGAGTTGACAAGGACGCAGCAGAAATAAATGAAGCACAACAATAGCTCCTGTAAATGGCACCAGGGAAAGATCTGCTTACTAATCAACACTGCAGGACTTCTCCAGGGTCTAAGGGGAAGGTTATACACCATCAAGCCAGGCTACACTGCAAACAGTCATTACAGGGAATTCACACCTCAGGTAGCCGCAGTCATGGTGAAGCACTTCACCCAATTAATTATCTTACAAGATGACTGCTGACATCTAAGCAAGAGCATGAAACATTTTCAGCAGATCTAAATGCAAGAAGATGGATGATTGGTTAATCATTTCATCGGTTAAAGGGAGCATATGCTATCTTTTTATCTAAGGAGGGCCAAGACTAGAATGGGACAAGCAAGGCCTCATCTGAAGACCAGTGCCTCTGACAGTGTACGACCACCCCCTCCGCCCCCCGCCCCCCCACACTCCATCGACTCTAGGCCCAGATTATAAACATCATTAGTGTTGAGTGCATACTATATTGAGAATCTAGCACTTTCTCAATCCAATGTAGGGTGTCACAGTGCCAATGTTCTCTTTGGGTTTTCATGGGTTTCCTCTGGATGCTCCAGTTTCCTCCCACCCTACAAAACGTTTTAGGGTTGTAGGTCAGTTGGGTGCAATGGATGGCACAGGCTCATGGGCCGGAAGGGCCTGTTACCGTGTTGTATGTCTAAATGAATATGGAAAGATTTAGACGGAAGAAGATCAGGAAAAGGAAATTGCCCAGTTGCGTGTGAAAAGAAGAGAGCTGGAAGCAGCGCTGGGATAGTCAGAAGGACCTCAGAAAATGTGAAAATAGTTGACACTGTGGAATGAGAAACAGAATGAATGTTGCAGGTTGAAGACCGAACATCGGAACATGATTCAGTGTTGAGTTAAACAAGAAACTCTGCAGATGCTGGGGTCAAATACAATACACAAACATGCTGGAGAAACTCAGGAGGTTACGCAGTAACTATGAAAAGTAAAGGGTAACCAATGTTTTGGGCCTAGGCCCTTCGTCAGTGATGGTTCAGTGAAACTGGTAGGTTAGTATGATCAAACCATTTGCCAGAGACATAAAATGGTGAGTTTAAGTCCCATAGAGAGACGTGGGTGCATGATCTGGGTAACAGGTTCAGTGCAGCACCCAGGGTCAAATTGTGGAATGGGGATTAATCCAAGATTCCCTTTCCCATCCCATGTGAACACAAAAGATCCCAGTCTACAACTGAAGGAAAAGCACTGGAATTCTTTCTGTTGCCTTGGGAGAACGGCTAAATCCAAATCCAGCATTGATTAAGATTTCAGATATATTGTCAGAGTAGATACATGATATCACATATAACCTTGAGATTCTTTTTCCTGCAGGCGAGGCAGATTAACCACTTACTGATAATGTAAAAAAAACTGTATTCACCAATCACATGTAAACAGATTGTGCCATACAGAGAGAAAAAAAATTAGTAAAGAGCAAGACTCCTTAAATGAGTCCCTGATTGAGTTTGTTGTTGAGGAGTCTGATGGTAGAGGGGGAGCAGCCGTTCCTGAACCTGGTGGTGCGTGTCTTGTGGCACCCAGACCTCTTTCTTGATGTAGCAGTGAGAAAAGAGCATGTGGTGCTGCTCTCCGGCAGCAGTGTTCTCTGTAGATGTTTAAGGCAATAAAGGATTGTGATACAACTGAACGACTGAAAGAACTGCTCATACTAACCCTCCGAGATGCTACTATTTATGGGAAATATTTAATTTTTATATACATCCATATTAACTGAAAATGTATCACTTGTCTGTATGTGTGTTATGCCTGGTTGTGTGTTTACATGTTTTTGCACCAAGGATTGGAGAATACTGTTTCATCATTTGTACTTGTACAATTGGATGAAAATAAAATTGAACGATCTTGAACTTAAAGCAAATCAACCTTGCCAGTGTCATTTCAGAGAGCTTGCATTCCTGTGTTCTCCTTATTGAAACAGCGGGCTACACTCGTGATTAGTCCACGGACTGCGAAAGCCATTGCATAAATACAATTTTCTGTTCTAATCCAGAGGTCCACATCGGATGAATGAATGAGCCCTCAGAGGCATGCTCGAGTGGAACTGTTCTTGATCTCGGCTCCATTCCTTGTGATCTGAAAACAGACCTGATTGTGCTGGATTTGGACTGATGTGAGGGAGATGCCAAGTGATAAGAAGAGACAATCAGTCCCTGGTCCTCATCAGAGCCAGTTTTTGTTACATCTGCCATCAGTCTGGGAAGCCCAGTGGGGTGGGCTCGATTTCAATAAGCTTGTTATGCATAACTGAGCTCTTTGTCAATGTATTAGCCTCCCGTGAGAAGCAGCATGCTATGTTCACAGTGCTGGGACCCACCACCACCAGCTCAAAACTGTGAGCTTCAACTTCCTATCTGTGTTCCAGATAGGAACTGGTCGTAGTCTTTAATGAAAGTCAGGGAGTGTGATCCATGAAAGAGAGTGTGGACATAGAGAAAGGACTTGCACAACCCATCTTGAGGCCTTCAGTTTGCTTCCCATACCTCTGGGTCCATCCTCCTAAGAGACCCAGTTCCCACTGGTTTACCCTGACTCTGGATGAAGCACAACTTTGTTGATGAAACTTCTCGCTCTGAGTTTGCCAATCCCTCCCTGATGTTGGTCTTGCCTCTGTAACCCCATCCACCCACAAGCCTGCAATGTACCTGGTCTACAGTGGCCTTCTGAGGAGCCCCAATAGCTGCCAAGCCACAGGCTCTGAAACCCTCTCCCCAAACCTCACCCCCTCTTCATCCTAGTTGAAGACGTTCCTGAGTGTGGGTCTCCCCATTTCTGGTGCCCTGTGCCATTCTGCTGTTTCCCTACAGATTGCAACCCCCCTGTCCAGCACAGGCACCACCATCTTGGGCACAGACTCCGTGGTTGCAGGATTTCAAATAAAACACCGTCGACCCCTGCAGCAGGCAGTTTAAAGTCTGCACGGAGGCATCAACATCGGGGCCTGGCAGTAGGACCTTCCACTCCCCACTCTCCCGTGTCTGTGCCAGTGGCAGCTCTGTCAATTGTGGCAGAACATCCAGGAAGACTTTGCGCTTCCACAGAATCTGTAGTCGCCTCTGAAACCCAGAAACAGGAGTGGAACCAAGTCATCCTCAATCCAAAGGTAGAATCAAAGCAAACGGAACCTTGAGACCCAACCACATGATAAAATGGCAACTGGTACCCTCTCCCTCACTCAGTTTCTCCCAGGCATTCTCTCCCTGTCTCACTCCCTCCCTTTCTCCCCCCACCCCCATTAAATCACTTGCTTTGTCATTCTGCCTTCACTTACCACAACAAAGAGTCCATCAGCCCTTTACCCGGCCCTTCAATATTGAAGCTGACACACCATTAATCTATTTATCTTTTACTTAACCGTAATTAAAGATTGTCACTGAAATGGCAAAGCCCATTGTCGTAGTTTGGATCAGCAGTAAATTAATTGAAAAAACAGCCAGTGACCTTGTCAGTGAAACTCACTGCTGCAGAAGTCTTGAAGAAGATATAATAAATATATGATATTGGATCGCATGAGCAGATTTTGGATTCATTTTTCTAATCCTTGTGTTGCATGTGCTAATATGCCTCGATTGAATCCACAATGATCTAAGGTGATTACACATCCATCGCAAAAGCCCAGAAGCCAGACGCCAGCAAGGGACTAGACCCACAACTGCTTTTACTTGAACGATCCATTTCAAGCTCTCTCCTGGGAAAATTTTACCCAGCAGACTGCATCGCCCCCATTGACCCCTGGGAAACCTTAACCCATGTCTGCTCCAAGCAGAGAATAAACTTTTGGGACGGCTTTGAGAACCTCGATTCCATTCATTGGGAACATACACGGAAACTGACTAAGCAACAGAAGGAGTGCTCCGGTATCACAAACAATCCAACCTCCAGCTGCACCTCCCCCCCTCCCCCCCACCCTTTTGGACATCTCCTGCGTTAGAGAGAGGGCAGGAGTTTAAGGCCACCTGGTGAAACACACCTCGAGAGTGGTGAATTGAGCAGTGCTACTGCTTGTTTGAAGCTTTCCTGCCAGGCAGACTAATTGATATGTATCTACTGGTTGGACACATTCATCCTCCACCTAGGCGACTGGATCTACAGTCCTGTGGTGGTCAACCCTGAAATATGTGCTTTCTCATCCTTCACATCGGAGATCTCTATGTTTCAAATGAAAGCATCCTGATGTGCCAAGAATGTTAACTTGAGAATTAATTCCATACCTGCCTGCCCAAAGATATTTGGGGTGAAACAGAAAAAGTGGACTGGCATTTCTATGGTGCCTTTCAGGACGTTATAAAGTGCTCTGCACAGTAAGTCCTTTTGAAGTGTAATTGGTGTTCTAGTTTGTGTATGAAAATTTAAAAAAAACATCTTGCAAATCTGAAACAGCGGCAGAAAATGCTGGAAACACCCATCAGGTCAGACATCATCTGCTGAAAGAAAAACAGAGTTGATGATTCCGCAGATCCTGCCTGACCTTCTGAATGCTTCCAGCATCTTATGTTCCACAAATAGGAATGGGATGACTAACAGGAGATGGGATAGAAATGTGTCTCCGGCCACAGACTAAATGTGCGAACTTGTGTAAAAGTTCTGATGATGAGTACAAAGAGAAGACATTTCTATATCTAGGGTCCAATGGCTGTTTGTGTCGCAATAACTCTGAGGTGAGTTGATTGATGGGTGCATTGGCCATGATGCCAAGCATTACTCCTCTTCACCTCAGGTTGCTTGTCATCTCCCCACTTGAGAGAAATGACAGGACCATGAGCAATGGCTTACAGTTTGAGATTGGCCTCGTGACAATCCAAATACTGGAGAGGCAGCCCTTGTAAATTACAGTGGAGCAAAACAGAAGATTGGGACACTGGGAGGGAGGGTTCTGAAATTACTGTTGGGATGGGAGGTGGGGGGGAGATATTGCTTTAATACCCACCCTCTGCATTTGGATCTTTCTGGGTCAGATTCAATTAGCCAAAATTCCATGCCCAAGTTACCAATGAACCACCCAACATGGTAAATGGATAAAAAGCTCACAGCGGAGTTTGGTGGCCTGGGCTAGCGGGATGGGGTGTGAAGGCAGGTGACCAGAACTGATGGATTGCATAAACAGTGGAAATGATTGGCAGAAAATACTGGTGATCAAAGAATCCTTTTTCACAAAGACGACCGCGAGCTAAATAAATAACTGTCTGATCCAGGGTCGAGCTGGCTGGAGAAATCTCAGCCAGAAGCATGGCAACACATCACTTTATTTTTGTTGGACTATTGGAATTGACATGAAGCAGCCTTTAACTGGTGAGCAGTGTAAGGTAATGCTGATTCAGAAACTGTTCTTCCCCAGATCACTAAGCAGTGTTGGACCTCTCTGTCCCACTCTAACCCAATCAAGACTTCATCGTGCATTTTAATGCAGCATCTGATGGTGGAGGTGGGGGAGGGGACGCGGGGAGAATGGTGATAAAGGATGAGAATTTTTCTTAACACAATGAATGCTGACGATCTGGGACACACTGCCTGAAAGGCTGGAGGCAGTGGTTCAACAATCTCTTTCCAGATTAGATGTTGATATCTGAAAAGTAAGATCTTTCAAGGTTGTTGGAATAGATCAGAGATCTGGGAGGGCTCTACCAAAGAGCTGGGGGATCGATGTTGACCAGAAAGTCCTTCTTCTGTGCAGTGTAGTAATTCCACAAGCAAAAAGCTGATAGTCTTTTGCTCAAAGGCTTGGATCACATTTTGATTCTTTGAATCTCCCAGAATGATTCTCTCTGCATGAGTCACCTTCCCATGATTTATAGAAGTTCGTACTCTTCCTGTTACCTCCCTTGGGACTCTCACACCAGAAACAATTATTTCATATATTTTCATCGTTAAAGCAGTGAATATTTTTTAATCAAGTTGGCAACACCAGCACAATGCCACCTCACTGCTTCAGTGACCTTGCTTCGATCCTGACCTTGCATCCTGTCTAGAGTTGGCATGTTTTACCTATGACTGCATGAGTACTTCCCAGGTGCACTAGTTTCCTGCCGCATATCAATTTGGACTGGTGGGTTGGTAGGTTCATTGGTCGGTCAAAATTGTCCCACGAATGCAGTGGTCGCGAGAGCCTGTAAGGGGAATGGATGGGGAGGATAAAATGGGCTTTATGTGGATGCTTAATGATCAAAGTGGGGGAAAAGTGCCTGCTTTTATAATGTACGATGCCCACCAGCAGCTGTGAGAGGAGTGAAGGGTTGATTGGTATTAGCAGTGCAGTATGAACGAGAGGGCTGTTCTGGGGGCACCCCCTTTTCTCATGTGATGATGAGGGATCTCTCAACCCAGCCAAACTAGGGAGTGAGGTGGACACTGGACATTAGAAGTAGGTCACTCTCATGTCTGACCCAGAAGGGTTTGGGCTCAAATTCTTTCCCAAAAAACTCAAGCATGTAGTTAAGGTAGGAACTCAGTGCAGTGGAGAGAAGAGTAGAGCATTACAGCTACAGGCATGTGCATTGCACAGTGGATATGACATAATTACTTTCATTAATTAGAGGGAATGTTTGCAAAGGCAGGAATCTAAAACTGGAGCCAGTGGTCTGCCCGAATTACCCCTCTCAGCCAACACCATGAAAACCAATGCTGCTGTTCTGGCAACTTGTTATGTTTCCACATTGCAACAGTGGCCCACCCAGAAAGGACCACTCTCTTTGAGGAAAAGGGTGAAAGGTGCACGAGTAGGGAAAATATAATTTGCAAGACTTGGATTTTGGACACAAGAACATGATGATCATCTCCACCTACTTGCCTTTTCCCCATATCCCTTAATTCCCCTACTATGTTAAAATCTATCTAACCCTGTCTCAAATATATTCACTGAGGTAGTCTTCACTGTTTCAATAGGCAGTGAATTCCACAGATTCTCCAACCTCTTGGAAATTTCCTTCTCATCTCCATTCTAAATCGACTACCCTGAATCTGGACGTTATCCCCCTGGTTCTAGTCTCCTTACTACCTCAATGCCTTTCATAAATTTATACTTATCTAGAAGATCCCCTCTCATTCTTCTAAATTCCAGCGAGTACTGTCCCAAACAACTCAACTATACCTTGGTTAAAATGGGATAACTGGGTTTGACTGACATTGAACCCCCCCCACCTTCCCCTCATCCAAATCCCACTCCAGACTGTGATGTCACTGCCATGTGTTGATAACTGGTTCTGGGATGAGCTCACTCCCCACTCGCTCAGCTGAGGCAGCTCAGTGCCTCCTGATCTTGTCATCTGATGAGGTCAGCATGAGGGACTGGGAGGGTAATGAAAAGGTCAATGTCTCCCTGACAGCACAGAGCCAGCCAGAACGGGAAATGAATAAAGGAATTAACAAAAGAGCAGGCTGGTGTTAGGCAGGCACGGGAGAGGAGGGAAGAAAAGCAAAAGCTGGAGCCTTTCGTGCTCATCCGAAGGGAAAACAGTCTGTGAATAATGCTCCTGTTGCTTCTTGTCGGATCAGCACAGGCTGACATTGACAGTTGTTCTGTTCCAGCACGCTGCCTCCCAGTACAATGCAAGGGTAAGGTGTTCTAGCCCATGCAAACAAAGATGTTTCTTTCATAATCAAAGCCTCTCTCCTTCCTTATTTGTATAAATAAGGAACTGCTCTAAAATGTGTTCCACTGCTTAATACCCCCATCTCCTTCTGATCAATTCCCACAATTGTTCATCAATAGAGTAGATGGATTTATGGAAATATTGTATCATACTGCACAGAGACAGGCCTCTTTGGCCCCCTGAGTTCATGCTGACCTACCCATTTACCATAATCCTGCATTAATCCTCTACCAATTCCCCCCAGGTCCTTCCATCATTCCACACTAGATACCAATTGAACTACCTACCCAATCATCTTTGGAACGTGGGAAGAAAACTGCACACCCGGGGGGAAAATCCATGCAGTCACAGGGAGGAGAACATGCAAACTTCACACAGGCAACACATTGAGGTCAGGACTGAATCTGCCTGTCTGGCATGGTGAGGCAGCAGTTTTACCAGATGCACCACTATATCTCCACTGCATTGGATAGGATTGCCAGGGTGGTGAGCGTGGGATCCGTACTGAGTTGTTCACCTTATACAGACTCAGTGGACTGAATGGCCCTATTCCACAGTACCACCGTTCTGTGACTTTTAGTTCCCCATGGATCAATTCCTGAATGTCCACTGCTTAGAGTAGGGTGAAAGTCATTGCTTCTGCTCATAGAAACTCCCAGCTCCTGGCTGCAGGAGCAGTGAAGACCAGCAACAATGGTCATTTTAATGCATCTGTTATGTTACCTGTTTCCACCTGATGTTCTCCCTGCATCCTATCTTTTCCCCAATTTTAACATGCTGTTTAATTTTGTTTACTAAAAATAGACTTTATTCACAATAAATTATTTACAAAAGAAAAATGGTTCAGAGTCTGTTCCCACCTGTACTTTCATATCCATACATCCCTGTTTCTGTGCATTATATCCGATTCTATTTACACCATTACTACCACTGTGGCACCTTGTCGCTTTTCCACACCCCCCCCCCCCCACTCTGTTCGAGGGACAGGGCCCCTCAATGCCTGGTAAAATGATAGAGAGTATGCAGAAGAGATTCACCAAGATGTTGCTCAGAAAGGAGAGACTAGATGGACTGTGTTTATTCTCATTGCAGTGTAGGAATCTGATGGGTGAACCTATCAAACTTTATAAAGTTATGAAAGACACATAGGATATATAGTCTTGTTCATGGGGAAAGGAAGTCTAAAACTAGAGGGCACGGGAGAAATTTAAAGGAGCATGTTTATCTCTCAGAGGGTGGTAGTTATTTAGAATGAGCTGCCCAAGGAAGTGGTAGGGGCAGATATAATTACAGCCTTTGATCAGGTATTCAGATAGGGAAGATACAGAGGGACAAAGGCTTAATGCAAGCAAAGGGGATTAGTGTAAAAGGGCATCATGATCAGCTTGGAAGAGGATTCTGAAAGGGCCCATTTCTGTGCTGTATGATTCCATGAAAGTAGAGAATGGGTTGGGCTGGAGTTATTTAAACTACAGTATAAAGGGGTGGCCCGATTGGCATAACGTTTAACGCAACACCTTTATAGCACCAGTGATCGGGACTGGGGTGTGAATCCCGCTCTGTCTGTAAGGAGTTGGTGCATTCTCCCCATGTCTGCGTGGGTTTTCCCCCGGGGGCTCCGGTTTCCTCCCACCATTCGAAACGTTTCCCCCGGGATGTAGGCTAGTTGGCTGTAAATTGGGTGGCACGAACTTGTGGGAGCAATATGACTAATTTTTTTTAAAAAACATGCCGTTTAGAAGGCAGAGAAAAATGTTTGCCTGATTCACTTTGAATTCTAACAGAGAACTTGATCTGTATGGCTCACAAATGACTTGAAATGGAAAACTCACTGGCCGTCAATTAGATGGCCCTGATAATTAACAGCAGCAATTAAACACAGAACTTGACTGTGGCAATTAGGTGGTGTATCTTCAGTGGTTGCACAGGAAAACAAAATAACAGGTGTAAAAAAACAAACTGATTTTTGACTTATTGGGATGTGTGCACAAGGTAGAGAGAGCTCTCCCTCTGACTATCAGAAAATAATTAGCTCTACCAGAAGGGAGAAAAATAATGAGATAGGAGGGAGTCGTGAGCAGCCCAGGTATGGTACTGGCCGGATTTGTCCATGCAGGATGGACAAAGTGGCCTCCTCCTGCAATGAGACTGGAGGGCTTGAATTACAGGGCAAGGAAGATCCTCCCTGAAGCCAGTGGGTAGCTAGGTCATTCCCCAAAAGTGACACGCCCCCCCCCCCAAACTGTGTGCTCATTGCCCAGCCCCCCATAGCATACCACAGGAGTCCTGCAAGCACCCAGTTCAAAAAGGCACCCTGGGGGAATGGCTGTTCCCCCTTCCCCCCAGGAGCTACACCGCTACCTGGAGCTTAGGAGGCTGAGGTCACAGATAAGGTCAATTGTCATAGTCCCTTTCCCAGGGCTGGGGAATCTAAAACTAGGGGATGATGGGGAAGTCGGTCTAGGGATAAGGGGGTAAGACATTCAATACTGAGATGAGGAGAAACCATTTCACTCATCGACTTATGGATCTCCTTACCACAGAGAGTTGTTGAGACCGGTTTATGAGGTACACTGGAGAGGAAGTTGGAAGTGGCCCCTATGGCCACTGGAATGAACACAGTACTCCTACTCGGAGGCTGATCACGCACAATCCTATTGGATTAGGCTGGAGGGGCTGAATGGCCTGCTCCCGCTCTCCACCCCAGCATCTGCAGTCTTGTTCAGCTCCTGCGCCTGGGTTTTGCGGACCTGGAAAGCTGCAGCAAGTAAGCGTTCCCTTGAATCTGCAGGCAGCGTTTAGGCGCTTCCAGATAGACACGTGAAATATGAAGGGGATATTTACAAGATGCACGCAGCGGTTTCAGTTTGATTTGGGCATCAGGTAGGAGGGCCGAAGGGCCTGTTCCCGCGCTGGTCTAAAATACAGAACGCCGTTCGTTCCTTCATTGAAAATTACTAACCCACTCTTCTAGATTTTAATGGAAGGGATTCTATGGTAAGAATATCCTGAACCTGACTGGGTGTGAACTTTGTTCCTTCATCCACTTGTAAAGAAACTTGTGTCGGGGAAAATGAGTCCTGGCGGGAAGGCGAAGGGAGCTGGGACCTGGTGGCTGCAAATCACTGACTTGCCGGCGCTTCGCCGGGAAAGTGCAGGCTGGGGTGCGAAGAGGGGCAGCGGAACAGGGACCCCCAGGCAGCACCGTGGAGAGGGCGGCGTGGCAGGCGGGGGTCTTCCCGACAGGTGCCCGGCGACCGACACGACGTGGGTGGGGAGGGGGTTGAAGCAGAGCCCGGAAACATCCTTTGCAGCGAGCAAATGGATTTGGAAGGTGCAGTCAGCGGGTTCCTTCCCTCCGCTCGGGACGGTCTGTGCGGAGCAATGCAAGTGATGTGTGTGTCGGAGCTCGCCCGGGGATGAGCTCGCTCTCTCTCGGCTGGTTTCTGTGCGGGCTGGTTCTGCGGAGGATGGAGAGCGCGACGGTGTAAGTGAAGGCAGCATCGAGCCCCGCTCGGGGTGCGTGTCTGGGTGTGAGTGTCTCTTGTGATTGCGTGTGTCGGGGGGTAGGTGTGTGCGTGTGTCGGGGGGAGGTGTGTGCGTGTGTCGGGGGTTAGGTGTGTGCGTGTGTCGGGGGTAGGTGTGTGCGTGTGTCGGGGGTAGGTGTGTGCGTGTGTCGGGGGGTAGGTGTGTGCGTGTGTCGGGGGGAGGTGTGTGCGTGTGTCGGGGGTTAGGTGTGTGCGTGTGTCGGGGGTAGGTGTGTGCGTGTGTCGGGGGGTAGGTGTGTGCGTGTGTCGGGGGTAGGTGTGTGCGTGTGTCGGGGGGTAGGTGTGTGCGTGTGTCGGGGGGTAGGTGTGTGCGTGTGTCGGGGGTAGGTGTGTGCGTGTGTCGGGGGTAGGTGTGTGCGTGTGTCGGGGGTAGGTGTGTGCGTGTGTCGGGGGTAGGTGTGTGCGTGTGGGGGGGAGGTGCGTGTGGGGGGGAGGTGCGTGTGGGGGGGAGGTGCGTGTGGGGGGGAGGTGCGTGTGGGGGGGAGGTGCGTGTGGGGGGGAGGTGCGTGTGGGGGGGAGGTGCGTGTGTCGGGGGTAGGTGTGTGCGTGTGTCGGGGGGGTAGGTGTGTGCGTGTGTCGGGGGGTAGGTGCGTGTGTCGGGGGGGTAGGTGCGTGTGTCGGGGGGGTAGGTGCGTGTGTCGGGGGTAGGTGTGTGCGTGTGTCGGGGGGGTAGGTGCGTGTGTCGGGGGGGTAGGTGCGTGTGTCGGGGGTAGGTGTGTGCGTGTGTCGGGGGTAGGTGTGTGCGTGTGTCGGGGGGGTAGGTGCGTGTGTCGGGGGGGTAGGTGCGTGTGTCGGGGGGGTAGGTGCGTGTGTCGGGGGGGTAGGTGCGTGTCGGGGGTAGGTGTATTGTATGTCGGGGTATGTGTTTATGTGTCGGGGGGTTTGTGTGTGTCGGGGGGTTTGTGTGTGTCGGGGCCATGTGTGTCTATGTGTCGGGTGTGTGGGTTCCTGCAGTTGGAGTGTGGAGAGGGACGGGAAGGTGAGACTCCAGGAGCGGACACACTAGCGCAGTATCGACCCTTAGCCTCACTGGAGAGCGCGTATCATTGATTTCCGTGGTAGTATTGTGCCCCCCCCCCCCCCCCCCCCCCATCTTCTGGTGCAGGGTGTGTGTGTCGAGGCGTTGACCGGAGTAAATCTTGCCTGGAACGTGTAGTGTCGGAACGCCTGTATCTGGGATTGCCCCGGGCACTGGAGTGACTGCTTGGACCCC
This sequence comes from Narcine bancroftii, assembly GCF_036971445.1. Taxonomy (NCBI): domain Eukaryota; kingdom Metazoa; phylum Chordata; class Chondrichthyes; order Torpediniformes; family Narcinidae; genus Narcine; species Narcine bancroftii. Next base: position 17,412,473 of record NC_091472.1, read on the forward strand.
GCCTCGCCCTCTGGCTGCCAGGCATTTCGCGTTCCCTGTGACCGCGGGCCTCTCCGCGGCAGCTCGTCCCGTATTGGAGGTGCTTAGTGGAATCTGATGGAGTATGAAAGGCTCCGTGGGCTGGCATAGACTCGATGGGCTGAATGACTCGGGGCTAATCAGAGCAGGAGGACACTCGGGAGAAAAGAGCAGAGAGCCAGAGGTGGAGGGAGGCACTTCTCTTGGAGAGATTAATGCTGGAGAGATGAGGTCAGGAATTCCGTGGTTCAGAAGGTTGGAAGCAAACGCCAGAGGTTGGCATCCCAAGGTTGCTTAACTGGGAGTCCTGGACTGATGCTGGGTGAACAAGTTAGAACACGGGCAACAGGATGATGGATGACCTCATGCTGACAGAGCACAGGACGAGTTGGAGCGGAGAGGAAGGAGGACGGGAGCAGGGGGAGGAGCGCAAGCCAACAGGCAAGAGGTGGATACAGGTGGGAGGGCAGAAGAGAACTGATTTGGAGGGCGATCTGCTGGGATGGTCGGGTCAGGGGCGAGCAGGCGGAGACCAGCAGAGCAGCTGTGCTGAAGTGGAGCTGGACAGGCAGAGTGATGTGGGCGGGCGTGGTGCTTGCTGTCAGTGAGTCAGGTCTGGCAGCAAAGACAGGTTCAACTTCAGACAGTGAGCAGGGAGAGTGTCAGAGCAGGAGGACAGGTGTTTCTCTGTTCCCCTGAACGGACGATCTTCCCGCTGACCCAACATTGGATGGGGAGTCTATTACTCTCCAGGCAACAGAGCTCCCTCTCTTTCCAGTGTCAGAATTGTTTACTGTCATGTGTCCTGAGTACACATGAAAAGCTTTGGTTTGTGTGCTATGCAGGCAAGTCAACCTACAGTTAAAGTAGAGTAGGTTGTGGAATATTAAAACACAGATGCAGAATGTAGTGTTACAGTTAAGTCAAAAAGTTCAGGGTATAGTGTTGCAGAGTGCAAGGGGATCATCCTTCACTGACAAGAGGCCCGTTCAAGAGTCTGATAACAGGAGGGAAAAAAAAGCATTCCTAACCCTTTTGCGTCCTTGTGCCAATGAGGGTGTGTGCAGGTATGTGTGCACAGGTGTGTGTATGCGTGCGCGTGTTATAGCTGTAACTGTAGGCATTGCGAAATGAAGCTTACTGCCTGGAAGCAAGTCACGGAGTGGTGGGTAGAATCACGGGTCCATTGGGCTCCTGCAGTATCCCAGGTCACTGTCAGTCCTCTCAGAATATCACAAGTAGTGGATGAGGCTCAAGGTTAAAGATGCCAAATACTGCTGGGCTGAGATTAATCTCCTGTTTAGTGCTTCACTGTTGCCTGTCCATTGAGAATCAAAGTCTCATTGCCTGCATTGGACAGAGTGATTGGGTTGCTGGGGTTTCCTAGACTGGGAGATGGTGTGAGAGCTGGTGCTGAGTGTGAGAGGGGAGATGATGAAATGGGAGGGTGTAGAGAAGAGGCGGGACAGGGGGAACAAGTGATGAGGAAGGGGGTGTGGGTAGTTTGGACAGGAAGGGAGATGCGTGGGGTGCTGATTGCTAGGCTGGCGCGTAGCTGCATAGGCTGGATTCCTGGGGTAAGAGAGGTCATAGTCTGCCCTTCACTGAGTCATTCACCTGTGTTTGTAAAGTGCCTGGTCATGATCTTCCTGTTACTGCGTCAGAAATACAGCAGCCAGTCTGTGCACAGCAGGACTCCACAGCATAAAATGTTCCTGAATTAGAATATCAGTCACAATGATTTAACACAGAAACAGGCGCTTCTGCTCCATGCTGACCATCAAGCACTTGTCTAACCTTGTTGGTTGAAGGATTACCTATCACAGGGTAGGGAAAGTTTTATAATGTTCATCCTTGGAAGCCATTCTGAGGTAATCCAAGCAGATAGAAAAGATCCCCTGGGTCTATTTTGAAGAAGTTATTCACAGAGGTTATTTACCCCTCCCTCAACATCAACATTGGGGTGGCACGGTTACTGTAGAGGTTAGCACAACTCTATTTCAATGCCAGTGACCTGGGTTCGAATCCAGTGCTGTCTGTAAGGACGTTCTGCATGGGTTTCCTTCAGGCACTCTGGTTCTCTCCCACCATTCAAAATGTATGGAGTTAGTTGGTTAATTGATCACATGGGTGTATTTGGGCAGCGTGGCTCATAGGCCAGAAGAGCCCTAAAATTAAAATGAATGTAACATTGTCACAATGTGAGAGCTTGCTGTGAGCAAACTCATTGCCACGTTCCCAACATCATCGACCATTCATTAAGTACTTGAACAGTGAAAAGGGATTAGATGGTGGTGAATCTGTGGAATTCGTTGCTGTAGATGGCTTTGGAGGGGAAATCATTGGGTAGGTTTAAAGGTTGACCGGTTTAAAATTTTTCAATTTAAATTAAGACATGCAGCATGGTAACAGGCCCTTCTGGTCCACAAGCCCATGCCATCCAATTAACCTACAATCCCCTGAATGTTTTTAAGGGTGGGAGGAAGCCGGAGGCCCCAGGGGAAACCCACACAAACATGGGGAGAATGTATACATTCCTCACAGACAGCACTGGTTTTGAACCTGGGGCACTGACGCTATAACAGCGTTGCGCTAACCGCTATGGTAACCGTGCCACCCTTTATTCTTGATTAGTAATGGCGCCAAAGGTTATGTGGAGATGGTAGGAGAATAGGGTCAACAAAAGACGTACTGGAAGTGTAGGTTAATTGGGTGTAAATTGAGCAGCATGGACTCATGGGCCGAAATGGCCTGTAATGCCGAAAATTTAAAAAAATTATATAAAATTTATTTAAAAATTAAGAAAAACACAGCACCTATGATGGTATGGCAGAGCAGAATGGGCTGAATGGCCTAATTCTGCTTCCACATCTTATGATCTTAATGACCATAGAAGTGCACCCCTTTCTGTTACATGAGTGAAGAACAATGTGTGTACACTCACAGCAAGTTCCTATCCAAGGGGAACAGGGCAACAGACAAAAGTGTGGGCAAGTGCAGGGGCAGAGGTGGTTGAGGGGGTGCATGGAGAGTTTAATCAAGCAGCAGGGGTTAGGAATCTACTGTCTGAAGGCAGTGGATGCAGCATCAACGGTCACCTGTGAAAGGAGCCGAGCCTGGTCCCAGGCGGGGGAAATTTTCCAGTTGGAGTGGAAAGTGGAGTGGAATGGCTGGAGAGAGTGTTGTGCCTTTCAGTGAGTGGGAAGGGAAGCCAGGCAGAATGGTGTTGTGCTTCCACACACACCAATGATCCTGCCAGCAATTTAGGGGAGGATAGCTGAGCTGAGAGCACGAGGAAGTGTGGACTTTAGATTATTCCTGCCCAGGCCCACCCATCCACTGCACCAATTGGCGCAGGTTTCTGTGTCCCTGGGTGGGAATGCAGCCCGGGATCCTGTAGGTGAGAGGAAGCTGCACTTGGCTTCTCTATCTGGCTGTGTCCCATCCCCAGAATCTTCGTGCGAGGCAGCCCTGGCAATGGGCTTCCTTATTTCTGAATTCCTGAACTGGAGATTAACAGAAATAACTGGCGACAACAGAAGCAGATGGATCCTTTGGCATTTTCTAGATTGGAGGCATTTCAGATACACGGGACAGTGGCTTACCTCCAATTCTGCCGTCTTGAGCGTCGCGACCACAAAACCTCGCTGTCAGAGGATGGTTCCCTGTAATTTCCTCCCAAAACCCTTCTATATCCTCATCTCTTTTATAATGACTGATTTGTTCTTTTGTTGATTGATGTTTTCATTGCAATTTTATACTCTGTAAATTGCGCTTCCGGTATGGCTGTATGAATGTTGGAAATGCAAAACACAAACATGCAGGGAAACTCAGCACGGCACGTAGCATCCAGAGAAAGTAAAGGGTAGCCAATGTTCATCTACAATACAAAGGGTCCAGGCCTGAAAGGTTAATAGCTCTTAACTGCCCATGGATGCTGCGCGACCTGCTGAGTTTCACCAGCACATTTGTGTGGTCAAGTCAAATCTTGTCAGGTTTATTGTCATCTGGTTGCACAAGAATAACCTGATGAAATAGCGTTCTCCGGTCCTCAGTGCAAAACACAGACACTCTGCCAGACATAGCACACATACAGTCAAATAATACATATGTAGGACAAGTATTCATCTATACAAATAAATAAATATTGTTACATGAATAGGAGAGTCTCAAATGGTTAGTGTGAGCAGTTCCTTTGGTTTTCCGCTTTCTCACTGCCCATGGGAAGAAGCTGTTCTTTGCGCTCGACCCTAGCATCTGCAGACTTTTTGTTTAACTGAATGTTAGAGATAACTAAGTCCCCTTGCAGAAGAACCCTTGTCGCTCAGTATTTTGTGATAAACAAACTTAAACCCTATTCCTTTAACTGACCCAGCCCTGCCTCAGTCGATCCTGTTAAGCTCTCACATGCTTGTGCCCTTGTGGTAAAAATGCTTTGCTGCATTTAAAGGTGCTAACCAAAATAAAACTTACTGTGAAAATAGCATAAGTGAGATGGGTAATGCTCGTGTTATCAACGCTGCTTTTCAAGTCACTACGTTAACTTTCACTTAAGGTGAAATTCCAGCCAGGAGTGGGCATTGAATCTCAGAATAAGAATTTATTGTCATAAAATGTCATTAAATTCATTGTTTTGTGGTCGCATTTCAGTGCAAATATTGTTACAAATCACATTTAAAAATAAATTTTTAAAATAGCGCAAAAGAAGAGAAAGTGTGGTTCAATGTACAGAAATCTGATGGCAGAGAAGACAAAGCTGTTTTTGTGCTGCTAGGGGCTCGTCTTCAGGCTCGTATCTCCTTGCTGATGGTAGCGGTGTGAAGAGGGCATGGCCTGGGTGGTGAGGGTCTTTGAGGGTAGAGGCTGCCTTCTTGAGACACCGCCTCTTGTAGATGTCTTCGATGGAGTGAAGACTGATGCCCCTGATGGTGCTGGCCAAGTCCACAACTCCTTGTAGTCTTTTCCTGTCCTGGGCATTGGCACCTCCACACCAGACAGTGAGGCATCCAGTCAGAATTGCAAGAGTCTTTGGTGACATCCCAAATCTCCCCACAAAGTAGAGCCAGTGGTGAGCCTCTTTGTAATTGCATTGCATGGAGGCCCCAGGACTGATCTTCAGAGAGGTTGACACCTGGAAATTTGAAGCTCTTTACCCTTTCCACCGCTGACCCCTCGATGAGGATGGTTTATGTTCTACTGATTTCCCCTTCCTGAATCCACAATTAGCTCCTTAGTTTTGCTAACGTTGAGTGCAAGGCTGTTACTGTGACACCCCCCCCAACCAGTCTCCTACACTGGTTCAGTGCCTGTGGTATCCCACATGTTGCAGAATATTAGCTTTGTTCCTTGAAGATCAAGCTGCGGTGTCCAGGGAATTGTTTAACGTGTGATGTGGTCAGCAGTGGGGTGTCGATCCCCTTCCCCATCTAGACTGGAACATCCTGGCTGGTCTGCTGATTTCCAATTTTTCTTTTATCTTCCATTTAAAAAATGAGCATTCCTTGGCTATGTAAGGTTTCTGCCCGAATTAATGGCCTCTAATCATGTTTAGCATCCTTTATTGCGATATTCATTTCAGACAACTTAATCTTTGACATGACCTCACAATGCAGTCGCAGATCCTTCAATGGGGAGACAAGATACAGATGCCTGCTTAGTGCTTCACCAAATCGGTTGCCTAGCAACTTTGCCAGTAATTGAGATACATTTTGATGCCTGATTAAATTAATGTTACTTGCAACCATATTTAGTCTATTTTCCCCTTCCTATATTCGTCTAATGATAACGATTGATTTTATTTACTGTTTGTGTAGCACTGCAAGTGAATTTGTTCAACAGGCTTTTAAGTGGTGCGCATCTGCCTCATCGAACCCATTTAATAGCAGCCCACTAATCCAAAAAGCCCTCGGTCATTTTTCACAAGGCCAAGTGCCTCCTCTCTATGTGTCACTGGGCCATTTCATCTGTGGGTCAAGTGGAATTGGGTGACCCACATTCTCTGAGATGATTGACCCCTTTTATGATCGGGGACAGACGTCTGATCGAATAGTGTGCACATCTTGGTCTCCATTCCTCAAACTGAAGTCATCCAATCAAAGTGAGATACAATATAAACAGAGCCTTCATCCCATGGAGCCTGAGCTGTCCATCAAACACTCCCATTCTTCTGCTAATCCTCCTCTAGCTCATTTAATTCTCTGCTGCTTCCCATCAATTCTAGATTCTGCCACTTACACAACAGAAGCAACTTACAGTGGCCATTTGACGCACCAACCCAGGTAAACAAGAAAATCTGCAAACGCTGGGAACTAGCCCAAAAGTGCAGGAGAAACTCAGTAAGTCATGCCACATCCATGAGGACTAAAGAGGGTCAGTGTTTCGGGCCTGAGGCTTTCATTGGGACCTATCAACCCGCGCGTATCTGGGATGTGTGCGGAAACTGGAGCAACTGGCGCATGGTCCCAGGGCAAAGGTGCAAGCTCCTCGCAGATGGCACTGAGCTTCAGGATTGAACCCCTGTTTTCTGGCCCTGTGGAAGCAGAAGCTCCACCAGCTGCGCCATTCCGTGAAGTTTGACCAGGGCAGGATTTTCAAGGGACCTCTGGTAATGTGGGACTGGAGCCGATACAAGCTGGACCTGAACAAGGGACCTAAAATAATAGGGGACCTTCCAAAGTTAAATGAGTGCTTCCTGACTTTTGGCAGACCTCAGATCTGCATGCGCTATGCATGTTTCTGGGGATTGTGCGGGCAGCTCGTCACCAACTGAGCTCTCCCCGAATCCCAGCAAAATGTTTGGATGTCTCAATGTGTTTTATAGTCAACGAATGACATATTTATTGATGTGAAGTAGGAAACAAGGCAATTTGTTCATACATCGCTTTGTAGCAGTAATCAGAACAATGCATTTATTCCCCAATTAAATTCATAACCTATTGACCCACTATCTGGGAGAATTTGGCAGCCAGGCTGTAGATAGGGACAACAAATTAAATAGAACATGGCACGTTATGGTACAGGCTCTGGGCGGCATGTTTGGCATAGTGGTTAGTGCAATGCGGTTATAGCACCAGCAACTGGGACCAGGATTCAAATCCCGCACTTTCTATAAGGAGTTTCTACCTTCTCCCCTTGTCTGTGTAGGTTTTCCCAAGGCTCCGGTTTCCGCTCACCCTGAAACATTAGCCCCTGTTTCATTTTCCTCTGATACTGCCCGACCTGCTGAGTGTTCCCAATATTTTCTACTTTGATTTCAGATTTCAACCATCTACAGTTTGCTTTAAAGATTTTTACAGGGGGAGAACTTTCCTGACAGTGACAATGCCGGGTGATTGTGTCTACCGTCCGAGAGAGCCGAAGGGATGTTGATTAATGGCTCCTTTGACACACAACGTGTTGCTCCTTCAGCACTGCCCTGTCATGTTAGCCGTGATTTACAGTAAAAAGCCAGACTTGTGAAGCATTACCTCACAGCAGGTTAACTCCACATCTTCTGCATGACTGGTCTGGGGAGTAAGAGATAATCCACAGACCCACCACCCACAGTAGAGGACTGAATAGGGTTCCAGAAAGAGTCCAATGCACAAACGTGCTGGAGGAACTCAGCAGGTCACACAGCATCCACAGGAAGTAAAGGGTAACCAGCATTTCAGGCCTGGGCCCTTCGTCAAGATCGGAGCAAAAACAAGGCAGGCACCTGAATTAAAAAGGTGATGGGGGAGGTGGTGGAGAGGAGAGCAAAGAGGAAGGGGGCATGGGGAGAGAGCACAGGCTAACAGATAAGAGTTCGTAGCTGGATACAGATGAAAGAGTCATCCTTAGAACTGTGATTAACTTCAATGAGTTCTTCACAAATCCAGGACTTGAAACCTGTGTGTGTGACACTGTTTGATGGGCCAATGTCATTTGTTCTCTGATGCTTTGCTGGAGAGCTGGCTGCCTGAAGTAAATTTTAGAGTATTTGCATTGTTTAATTACAGCTGACTAAAGCTCAATTGGTAGCAAAACACACAGGTCAAAGCCTCTTGACTTAATAGGGGAGAACTCATTAAAACGACAGCCCCCATTGTTAGGTGGTATGTTCACAGCTTTCGCCGCCTTTGCCACTCGCTGTGTTTTGTCTCTTACCATCAGTCATTTATTAATGTTGGGTGATAAAAAGGCAAATGACACGAGCCTTTAAAGCCACGTGTAGCTTCAATGGGAAGCGACATTGAAATGATTCCCCGAAACCTGACGTGGCTAATTGGCAATGATTGGACAGCCATGGGGAAGCACTTGGGGTTAACCAAGAAAGTTTGCAGAAGCTGGGACTGAGTGTGGTACACAAACGAGCTGGAAAAACTCAGCAGTTGGCACAGCATCTGTAGGAAATAAAGGGTAAGCAACATTTTGGGCCTGGGGCCTTTGCCATGATCCAAATATCCATCAGAAATAGCAATTGAGTCAGAGCTTTTTTTGAAAAGAAGCTGGTTACAAATGGAGCTCAGAGATTGATAGAGGCAATCAACCACTCAATGGACAATGGTGATGGGACAGAGAAAATGCTGAACTGAGTCACAGGCTGGACAGAGATCGGATAGATTGTTGATAGAAATCTACAACATAGCACAAACCCTTCAGCCCACAGAGTTGTGCTGAGCCAATAACAAGTGTCTAGAATGTCCCTACTCTACAACCTCCATTTTTGTCAGTTCCATGTACCTATCTAATAGTCTTTTTGAAGATCCTATTGCATCTCCCTTCACTACTGTTGTTGGCAGCAAATTCCATGCTCCCTCCAATCACTGTGTGGGAAAAAAAATTGCTTCTTACATCCCCCCCCCATAACTTACTCCCGAGCATCTTAAACTATACTTCCTGGTGTTAGCCACTTCATCCCTAGGGAATAAGCCTCTGGCCATCCACATGATCAGAATCAGGATTTATTGTCACGAACAAGTCAGGAAATTTGGTGTTTTGCGCCAGCGTCGTAGTGCAAACATTCATATTATAACCATCTTATGACATTACTATAAAAAGGAGATAGAAGGAGGGCTACTACTGTAAAAGATAAAAATAATAGTCCACGAAAAGTAGGTTAGTGTCTTTGGTTCTTTGATTATTCGGAAATCTGATGGCAGCGGGGAAGAAGCTGTCCTTGTGCCGCTGAGTGCTCTTCTTTAGGGTCCTTTACCTTTTTCCCAATGGTAACAGAGTGAAGAGGGCATGGCCTGGGTGGCAGGGGTCCTTGAGGATAGAGGCTGCTTTCTTAGATGTCCTTGATGGAATGAAGTCTGGTGCCTGTGATGTTGCAGGTTGAGTTATCAACCCTCTGGAGTTTATTCTTGTCCTGAGAGTTGGCGCCTATATACCAGGCAGTGATGCAACCAGCCAGAATGCTCTGTAGAAGTTTTCGAGAGGCTTCAGTAATATAGCGAATCTCCTCAAACCCCTCACAAAGTATAGCCGCTGGCGAGCCTTCTTTGTGATTACATCAACATAGAGGCTCCAGGACATTCCTTGGAGATGTTGACACCCAGGAATTTGAAGTTCTTGACCCTCTCCATGACTGAGCCCTTGATAAGGACTGGATCATGTTTCCCCTGACTTCCTCCTGAAGTCCAGAATCATCTCCTTGGTTTTGCTGATGTTGTCAATACACCACTCAACTAGCTGATCTATCGCCCTCATGTATATTTCCTCATTGCCATTTGTGATTCTCCCAACAACTGTGGTGTCATCAGTAAACTTATAGATAACATTGGAATTGTGCCTGGTCACACAGTCATGGTTGTATAATGAGTAGAGCAGTGGGCTAAGCACGTATACTTGGGGTGCGCCTCTGTTGCTAATCAGTGAGGAGGAGACATCGATTCCAATTCGTACTGACTGCGGTCTTTCGATGAGAAAGTCAAGGATCCAGTTGCATTCTGGGATAGAGGTCTAGTGTTAGTAACTTCTTGACCAGGGCTGAGGGAATATTGATATTGAAGGCCGAGCTGTAGTTGATGAAGAGCAGCTGTATGTATGAATAGCTGTTTTCGAGATGATCCAGAGCTGAGTGGAGAACATCTACTGTTGAGTGATTGTGATGACAGACAAATTGATCAATGCCTCTCATCAGCTTGTACACCTCTATCAGGTCACCCCTCATTCTCCATCACTCCAAGGAGAGAAGACTGAGTTCACTCAACCTATCCTCATGAGGGGTGGGTGACATGATTAGCGTAGCAGTTCATCATCATCATCGTGGCCCATCCCTTCTCGAGCGAAGATGAACACAGTGCCTTGTAGCTCTTCTGCCCTCACAGAAATTTTCGTAGTTGTTGGCACATTGTGATGTGCCACTGCCGATCGCGGAACGTCATGCAGTGCAATTATTTGCGAGGCCCTCTCAATCAGAATGGTTGACATGGAATGACTGGAGATCACGCTTGATTCCATCTTTGTAGCAAAGATGTGGGCGGCCAACAGGGTGGGGAGCATCTGGTAGCCCACCATAGAGGAAATCTTTGGGCAATCAGCCATCTTCCATATGGACAATGTGGCCAGCCCACCACAGGCTGCGAGGGTGGATGATTGAGTAGAGGTCTGTACTTCCAGTCTTCTCCAGGACTTGGACGTTTGTGACTCTGTCACGCCATGAGTATCCTTGGATGGATCTGAGGCAACGGAAATGGAATGTGTTAAGGTGGTGTTCTTGCTTTCTGTATGTGATCCAGGATTCCCAGTCGTAAAGAAGAGTACTCTTGGGAAGATCTAAATCAGGTATTAAATAAAATCACAAAAAGCAACATACCAAAAAATCCAGAGATCTTTCTTCTAAGTAATATAAGAAGTAAAGAACTTGGACTCGATTTGGATGGAGCACAAAAAAGATTTATTATGATAGCCTTAGCTGTTGCAAAAAAAATGTATAATGTCAACCTGGAAATCAGAAGAGGGCCTAAGAGTACAGCAATGGTACATGGAAATAAATAAATGTATTCCATTGGAAAAAATAACATATAATTTAAAAAATAAAGTCACATTATTCGAACAAATTTGGGAACCGTACATGGAACACAACAGAGAAGTCCTACCACGGACCTCCACCCCCTAAAATGATAGAATGAGAAGACGAAATGAACTGACCCAGTGTGTAAAAGTAGATGACACAATTTTCTTGTTTATTTTCATTGTGTGATGACATTGTTTAATGGGTTTAATGTATATGTTGAACATTTAGTGGGTAGGGAAGGGGGTTGGAAGGAGGGAGGGAAGGGAGGGGGGAAAAAGGGGAGAAAATAACACTGTGTATATTCAAGAGGGAAATGTTTGTGTGTATTTTGGTTAATATGGTTCATAGTGTGAAAAATAAAAAAAATTAAAAAGAGAAGAGTACTCAGCACTCAGGCCTCGTAGACTCGGATCTTCAACTTGGTGGAGAGGTGGCAGTTATCCCGAACGCGGGCACGGAGGCGTCCGAAGGTAGTGGATGCTTTTCCCAGGGGTGTGTCCAGTTCTACGTCGAATGAGTTTGTTGTTGTCATGGTGGCGCCCAAGTCGCAGAATTTCTCTACGTTGGTGAGCACCGACCCATTGATGGTGATTGATGGAGTGTCGTGGGTTTGTTGGCTAAAGACGACCGTCTTGCCCAGGCTAATTTTCAGACCAAATTCAGTCCAGACAGATGCAAATGCGTTGCACAACGCTTGCAGCTCTGGCTGGGAGTGAGCCACAAAGCCAGCATCATCTGCATAGAGCAGTTCTCGAATCATAACTCTTCTGATTTTGGTCTTGGTCCAGAGCTGTGACAGATTGAAACATTTTTCAGAGCTCCTTGTGTGCACAGGGTTATGCCTTAAGTCTCTGGAAAGGCTGAAGAGCAGAGAAGAAAATGCCAAACAGAACTGGAGTGAGTACATAGCCCTCTTTTACGCTGCAGTGGATTGGGAACTCTTCTGATCTCGAGCCGTCAAATTGGACAATGGCCTGCATGTTGTTGTGGAACTGGACGATGATGGACAGTAGTGTGTCAGGGCAGCAAAGATGTTTTAAGACATGGAATGGGCCTGAGTGACTAACATAATCAAAGGCCTTGGTGAGGTCAATGAAGCAGACATAGAGGAGTTTGCATTGTTCGATGCATTTCCCTTGCAATTGGTGGAAGGCTAAGACCATATCGATAGTTGATCTAGACAGTCAAAAGCCACATTGGCTTTCAGGCAGTATTCTGTTGGCGATGGTTTGCAGGTGGGGGAGGATTGCACGAGAGAGTATCTTGCCTACAAGGCTGAGCAGTGAGATGTCATGGTAGTTGTTGCCGTCTTGGCGGTCACCTTTGTTCTTGTAAAGGATCACAATGTTCACATCCCGCAGATCTTTGGGGATGCAGCGGTGGAGCCAGCAGGTTTTGAATAGTGTTGTGAGCTCAGAGACGAGCACTTCACCGCCAAGCTTCAATATCTCAGAGGGGATACCATCGATTCCAGGTGATTTGTTATTTTTCATGCAGTGGACTGCTTTTATAACATTGGTGATGGTAAATTAGCAGTTAGTATGGCAGTATTACAGCTCCAATGACCCAGGTTTGAATCTGGTGCCGTCTGCAAAGATTTTGTACGTTCTCCCTGTGACCAGCATGGGCTTTCCCTCGGTTTTCTGGTTTCCTCCAAAACTTATGGGGTTTTAACTTAATCTGGTGTAATTGAGTGGCATGGGTCTCAATGGCTGCAATTTGTTTCTATCATATTGTAAATAAATGGAAACATCCTTGTAAATCTCCTTTGCATCCTCTATAGCATCCACATCTTTCATGTAATGAAATGACCAGAATTGAAATAATATTCCAAGTGGGGTCTAACTAAGGTCTTGTATAGCTGTAACTTTAGTTCAGGGTAGGTCATTACTTCGCTGGGTGATGCTACCTCGCAGTGTGACATTACTTTGAGGTGTAATGTTACTTCACGGTAAACTCCTTGTTAATTAATAGCCCAGTGTTTGGCAGAAGTGCCATGGAGAAATGAATTTCTTCTGCTATCCTTTCACAGAATGGTTCGGGTAACCTTTGATCATCCTGTAAGGATGATGTTTATGCACATTGGGGAAAAGTAGAAGAGGGCTAAATTCATTATTCAGAAGGTGAGGGTAGGATGTTCTGCAGGTTTGACAGAATGGATATTTCCCTTGGATTCAAAGTGTAGAAGAAGGGAACAAATGGAAGCCAAGTTGCCAGAACCTGACGCACTGCAAATTAGTGTTTGAAAGGGTATTACAATTGATGAGAGATGCTGGTCTGACCTGAGGCGGGAAAGCATGACCACGGTTATAAATGCAAGGTACAGGCTGGTCCAGTATAACTTTTTGCACCAGTTGTACATAATCCCGCAGAAAATTAACAGGTCAAAACCAGAACTCTTGGATCAATGCTTTAGGTGTGGAGTTGTAACCGGGAGGTTTGTGGACACAACCTGGTCATGTACCAAGGTGAGGCTATTTTGGGTGGATCTAGGCCAAGTCCTGGAGAAAATCATAGGCAAATGATTCCCACAGGACCCAGGGTTGTTCCTGTTGGGAAATATAATGGACATAAGGCATACAATGAAGCTGTCCAAATTTCAAATCCACTTTGTGTTAATCGCATTGGTAGTGGCCAGGAAGTGCATTGCAGTGACTTGGAAGTCCGACTCTAGTCTTAGTGTCGAACGACGGAACAAGGAAATACAAAGTTGCGTTCCCCTGGAGAAAATAACATAACCTGAGAAACAAATACAGTACCTTTCATAAGATCTGGCAGCCATACATGCACTACATTGGTGCATGGCGGTGATTGCTTTCCCCGTTCCTTGCTGCAGCTTCCTCTTCCCTGCTCTGATCCCAATCAAGAAAAGTCAAGAATGAGCATTGGTCCAGAGTCCACCCATTGAGCTGCGACAATCCCTGCCCTTTATTTATTATTTATTTTCCTATTTATTTTCTTAATGCTAATATTTTGTTGATGTTGATTTTGTGTGAGTGAATCGTCTTGTTTTACGTGTAAGGGGAGGAGGGTTGGTAGAGACACAGGCTTGTATATATAGTCATAAAGAAAATGAATGTATGTATGTGGGATTGTGAACTGCCATTGTTGGCAGGACGCTGTATTTGACTGTACAATCTTGTGTGAAAATATAAATAAAATATTTTTTAAAAAATATAGTGCTTGAAAGGATACAGGGATAGTGGATCTATCGGTTGGGATTTCTGAGCTCAGTAAACTCCAGGAGGGTCCCAGCTGACCGGAAAACCACCCATTGCGCCTCCTTTGTTTAAAAAAGGAAAAGGGACAGAAGGCAAGGAACTGTCGGCCACTTTAATTATTGGCAAGATGCTGGAGTCAATAATCAGCTAATCATTTAGGAAAGGTGAATGTAATTAAACCTGTTCAACATGGTTTTTGACAGGTAAATTGGGTTTGATACATTTGCTCAAGCTCTTTGAACATGTAACAGTGAGAGTTGAATGAATGAAGTTTAATGTCATATATATTGGTGCAATGTAGAGATGCAATGAAAATCTTGCTGGAGGAACACTAGTGAATAAAACACAATATCACATGTGAAGAGAAAAAAAATCCTATTGAGAAACATGGCCTGTCGGTCGTGCGGACAGACCTTTGGTGGTCTTAATTTTTTTAAATTTAAATTTTAAATTTAGTCGTACAGCACAGTAACAGACCATTTTGGCCCACAAGCCCATGCCGCCCAATTACAGCCAATTGACCTAAAATCCTGGTAGGTTTCTGAAGGGTGGGAGGAAACTGGAAACTACGGGGAAAACCCATGCAGACACGGGGAGAACGTACAAACTCCTTACTGACAGCGCGGGATTTGAACTGCAGTCCCAATCGCTGATGCTGTAACAGTGCTGCCTCTCGAAGTAGTGTTGTGGTGCGGGGAGGTTCAAGAGTCTGACAGTTGTTGTTGGAAAGAAACGGTTCTTGAACTGAGAGGTGCTGGGCTTCAGGCTTCTGTGCCTTCTGCCTGAAGAGAGCAGTGAGAAGAGAGCATAGACTGCAGGGCCGGATTAAGGCCAACTGACACCCTAAGCACAGTCCAACAATAGTTCCCCCTCGGACCCTTCCATTGTCCAACTGACAAGACATTAAGACTCAATAAGTGCTGAATGTGAAATAATAGATTAAAAATTCAGTTTTCTTCCAGGCCAGACCTGACGATATTAAATATAACCTCTATATAGATGTTTTTTTTCATTTATTGTTGGGCAGGGGGTTTTTTTGTGGGGCCCTAGTTCAGCTGCACCATGGTAAATCCAGCACTGGAAAAAAAACTCTATGGTGCCCCCTTCCCCTGGTGCTCTAAGCACATCCTTACTTTGCTTAATGGTTAATCCAGGCCTTATGGCCTGGACGAAGTGGGTCTTTTATGATGTTGGCTGCCCTCAAGGCAGTGCATTTGCTTCACATGGATATGTTCAAAAGACAGGCGAGAGGGATGTGGGGGGTGGGGGGGGAGTTGGTAGTTGGATGTGGGGAGGTTGGGGGGTGTTTGTGGCGGGGGGGGGAGGCCTGGTTAGTGGCGGGGGGATGAGGCCTGGTTAGTGCCTGAGAATGACTTGGTTGGGTTTGCCACTTTCTGTAGCTTAATACCTTCTTGGGCACTCACCCTTTCAAGCTCAAAACTCCTCAGGGACCCCTTTAAATGCTGACATCGCTCCCAGTTCCCTTTAAAACATGATGCACTCATGAGCCCCTTTAATATTTTCATACTTCCCAAGACCTTCAGTTACCAAGCCATGCTTTGATGTAATCAGCCAGGGCAACCGAAGAAGTTTTGATAAACTCCTGGGAAAGTAGATTTTTCAGTTTCCTCGATGAACCTACTCTAAGAGAGGTCCACCAATATGTGGATGCCCTGGAAGTTGTAGCCACTAACCTTCTCCACTGCTGCCTCACCAATAAAGTCAGGAGTGTGGTTCCTCAGCCTCCCCTTTTCTAAAGTCCACTCCTCATCACTTGACACTCTTGATGGAGTTGTTGGCATGTATGTAGATTTCAAAAAAAAGCTTTTTGACTTGGGTGCACCTAGGAGGCTGGTACATGAATTAAAAATCCATGGTATAGGAGGAGGTGCCTCACAAAGAATTGAAAACTGGCTGTCTCATTGAATATGAAGTCAGAGTAAATGGATCCTTCTCATACTGAAAAGAACATTGTTCTGCCTGCTAACACTGACCTGCTCCTATTCTAAACCCCACCCATCCATGTGCCTATCCAAAATTTTCTTAAATGTTAATGCTGAGCCCACATTCACCACTTTGGCTGGCAGCTCGTTCCACACTCTCACCACTCTCTGTGTGAAAAAAATTATAATTCTTCCTAATGTTCCCCCAAACTTTTACCCTTTCATCCTTAATCCATGTGCTCTAGTTTGTATCTCACATAACTTCAATGGAAAAAGCCTACTTACATTAACTCTACCTATACACTTCATAATTTGGTATTCCCCTGTCAAATCTTCCCTCATTCTTCTACGTTCCAGGGAATAAGTCCAAAACTATTTAATCTCTCCCTGTAACTCAGTTCCACAAGTCCTGGCAACATTCTAGTTAACTTTCTGTGGAAGTAGGTGATAAGCAGGGATCAGTTTCTGATAATGCAATGGTTCACTATTCATGTATATGCCCTGAAGGAAGAAACAATATATAAGATAACTCAATTAGTCTATGATACAAAATAAAACAGAAGGATGTGCTGTGGTTTGGATCAAAGATCTCAGAGACTGAAGAAACTCTGGTTGGTTGCAGGGGTCAGTGTTGGGACTGCTTCTTTTTACAATGTATATCGATAATTTAGGTTATGGATTGAATGGTTCTGTGGCAAAATTTGCAGATGACACCAAGATGGGGAGTGAAGAAACTAAAAGGTTGCAGAGAGACTCGGACAGCTTAGGAGAGTGGGCAAAGAAACAGCAGACGAGATCCAATGTTGAGAAATGTATGGTTGTACACTTTGGAAAAGGAAATAAGCAGACAGATTATTATTTGATGGGGAGAAAATTCAAAATTCAGAAGTGTAAAGGGACTTGGTGGTGGGGAGGGGGGTGGTGGGGGGAAGGGTCCTCGTGCAGGATAACATAAAGGTTAACCACCAGGTTGGATCGGCAGTAAAGAAAGCAAATGCTATGTTGGTATTCATTTCAAAAGGAATAGTGTATAAGAGTAAAGAGGTTTTGATGAGGCTCTATGGGGCACTGGTGAGACCTCATTTGGAGTACTGTGTGAAGTTTTGGGCCCCCTATCTTAGACAGATGTAATAAGTTGGAGAAAGTACAGAGAACATTTACCAAGATGATTCCTGGAACGAAAGGGCTAACATATGAGGAACATTTATCAACTCTTAACATATGAGGAATGTTTATCAACTCTTGGATTGTATTCATTGGAGTGTGGCGGCTCACCACAAGGCAGGCGAACCGGCCAAAATTGCGCCGTCGGGTTTTCCCTTCCTTCCAGCTCGGGGCTCAGAAACCCGCGCTTGGGGACAACGTGATGCCCAGATGACATCAGCGCCCTCCAGCGCAGTTCTCAGCCAGGTCCAGGCTGGGAGAATAAGTGCAGCCCAGCAGCCTGCAATAAACTAGTCTGCTCACTGAGCTCAACCCGTCTGGTTGCGTGTGTTATTGCAGGAGCAATGTAGCCGCTGCTACAGATGGTGACCCCGACTGGTTCAAACGTATTTGAACCCATCATGAAGGAGCCTGGGATCAGCGCTATAGCCGTGAAACTGCCTGAATTCTGGGTTCAGGAGCTGGAAACCTAGTTCGGCCACGCGGAGGCCCAGTTTCACCTCCGCCAGATTTCGTCCAACACGACCAAGTTCTACCATGTGATCGCTGACCAGGCCACCGCCAGACGCGTGCTGCACCTTGTTCAGCACCCACCCGCCGTGGACAAGTACGAGACTATCAAGCGAGTGCTTACTGGGTCCCTCAGACGATCCAGACACCAGTGTGCCGCTCAGGTGCTGCACCTCGACGCCCTGGGGGACAGGTCCCCGATGGAACTGATGGACGAGATGCTCGCGCTCATGGGTGAGCACACCAACTGCCCACTTTTCGAGCGCATCTTCCTCGAACATATACCCGGGGACATCCGTCCGCTGCTGGTTCAGGAGAGCTTCACTGACCCGAGGAAGGTCGCCCAGAAGGCCCAAGAGCTATGGTTCGCATGATTCTTGGAAAGCTCAGTGGTCCAGCAGGTCACGAGGCCTGCCCCTAGCGCTGTGGTAGAGCACCCGGCCCCTGCAGGGGCCCCCATGAGCATAACCAAGGCCACAACATCCGCTTCAGGCCTCTGCTTCTACCACCAGTGCTGGGGAGCCAAGGCTCAGAAGTGTCGTCAGCCCTGCTCGTTCCAGGGAAACAAGCAGGCTGGCCGCTGTTAATGGCTGCGGCAACTGGCCAAGGACACAGCCTTCTCTACCTGCGGGACTCAGTCAGCGGCCAGCGGTTCCTCGTGGACACTGGAGCCCAGATCAGCTTCATACCGGCCACAGCCATCGAATCCAGGAACCGACTTCGTGGACCTCTCCTCCGTGCGGCCAACGCAACGGCAATCCGGACATATGGAGACAAGACAGTCCACTTCCAGATCAGCCAACAGAATTTTGAACAGAAGGTTCACTGTCTTGTCCCTCCCGACTGCCATCCTGGGTGCAGACTTCCTCCTCGCACACGGGCTTCTGGTGGACATTTGAGGTAGGCGGCTTCCAGGCCGTTTGCCTCGATGCCTCTCGCTCGGAGCAACCGCAGATGGCCATGATCAGCACACCCAGAGACGAGTTCCAACAGATCCTGGATGAGTTCCCAACACTCCTCAAGCCACAGTTCTTCGCTGCCTCGCCACACCATGGGGTGTTCCACCACATCCCCACCTAGGGCCCACTGGTTCACGCCAAGGCACGCCGGCTGCTGCCTGACAAGCTCCAGGTAGCGAAGGAGGAGTTTTCGCACCCGTTGGAGCTGGGGTTCATTTAGCGGTCCGATAGCCCATGGGCCTCGCCACTCCACCTGGTCCCGAAAGCCTATGGCGGCTGGCGTCCCTGCGGAGACTATCGACGGCTCAACAAGGCAACTGTTCCTGACCGTTACCCTATCCCTCACATCCAGGACTTTATGGCCAACCTGCACAGCGTGAGTGTCTTCACCAAGGTTGACCTGGTACGCGGATATCACCAGATCCTGGTGCACCCTGAGGATATATCCAAGACGGCCATCATCACCCACTTTGGCCTGTTCGAATTCCTGAACATGTCCTTCGGGCTCCAGAACGCTGCTCAGATCTTCCAGCGCCTCATGGACTCAGTGGGCAGCGACTTGGATTTCGTCTTTATTTATTTGGATGACATCCTTGTTGCCAGCAAGGACCGGGCGCAACACAAGGGCCACCTACATGCCCTTTTCTCCCGGCTGGCCGACTTCGGCTTTATCATCAACCCGGCCAAGTGCCAGTTCGGGAAAGAGTCCATGCAGTTCCTGGGCCATAACATCATGGCCGAAGTAGCCACACCTGCCGCTGTGAAGGTTGCCACCATCAGAGAATTCCCACGTCCGAACAGCCTCAAGGGGCTGCAGGAGTTCACGGGTATGGTCAACTTTTACAAACGCTTCATCCTGGGAGCTCCGCGCATCATGCAGCTGCTGTTCACCCTCATCAAAGGATCCCTGGTCGGCCCGCCAGCAGCATCACCTCTCCTTCGTGTCGGAGCTTGCCATCGACATTCGGCACAAGGCGGGGAAGGACAATGTGGTTGCCGATGCACTTTCGCGACCTGCCACCTGCATGCTGATGCCTGGCCTCCACTTTGACCAGCTCGCTCGGGACCAGGAAGCCGATGAGGAGTCAAGGGCCTTCAAGACCGCCATCACCGGCCTGCGTTTCTGAGACCTCCCAACTCTGAGAGGCAAAGGCACCATCCTGTGCAATATCTCCTTGGGTACACGATGGCCAGTGGTTCCGCAGCAGGCAAGCAGGTCTTCAGTCACATCCACGACCTTTCACATCTGTCCATCAGGTCCATGGTCCGGATGGTGGCAGAACAGTTCGTATGGCATGGGCTGCGGAAGCAGATCGCGGGCTGGGCCAGAACATGCACCCATTGCCAAATGTTCAAGGTGCACAGGCACACCAGGGTGCCAGTACAGGAGTTTGAGCATGTGGACATCGTTGGGCCCTTACCCATTTCCTGGGGCAACTGTTACCTGTTTACGGTGGTGGACCGCACCACTCGCTGGCCTGAGGTGATCCCGATGCCAGACGCCTCCACCGACTCCTGCTCCCGAGCCCCGTTGCACGGTTGGGTCACCCGGTTTGGCGTACCTGCTTTCCTCACCAGTGATCGGGGCGCCCAGTTCACATCTGCGCTCTGAGCACAGCTCGCCAACAGGTTGGAGATACAGTTACACCACATCACAGCCTACCACCCGCAGCCCAATGGACTGGTCGAACGTCTGCACCGCTACCTTAAGTCAGCGCTCATGGCCCACCTCACCGGTCCTAACTGGATGGACAAACTGCCTTGGGTGCTCTTGGGCATCTGCTCCATTCTCAAGGAAGATCTGCAGGCGTCATCAGCTGAGCTGGTCTACGGTGTGCCACTGGCACTACCTGGTGAGTTCGTCAACGCACCTCACAATCCCCAGCGGTCGCCGCATGAACTACTTCCTCACCTCAGGGCATGCTTGGACTCCTTCGAACCCCCATCGCCACCCAGGCATGGCATCCGTCCAACACACATTCCTAGTGAGCTGCTTTCTGCGGAGTTCGTTTTCATTCAGCGGGGCCCAACCGCAGCACCTCTGCAGTACGAGGGGCCATATAGGGTTATACAGCGTTCCGGCTTGACGTTCATGCTGGACTTGGGAGGCAGGCATGAGCTGTTTACCATGGACAGGCTGAAGCCAGCGCACCTTGATCCCACTGAGCCCATGGTCATTGCCCAGCCCAAGAAGTGAGGCCGCCCGGCAAAAAGGACATTGGCGCCGGTTCTGGGGGGGGGGGGTTTGTGGCGGCTCACCACAAGGCAGGCGAACCGGCCCCGCTTGTAAGCCATGCGGCGGGGCAGCCGGCCAAAATGGTGCCGTTGGGGGTTTCCCTTCCTTCCAGCTCGGGGCTCAGCCAGGTCCGGGCTGAAACTATAAGTGAAGCCCAGCAGCCTGCAATAAACTAGTCTGCTCACTGAGCTCAACCCGTCTGGTTGCGTGTGTTACTGCAGGAGCAGTGTAACCGCCGCTACAGGAGTATAGAAAAATATGAAGCGATCTCATAGAAACATTTCAAATGCTGAAAGGATTGGACAGAGTAGATTGGTGGGTGAATCCAGGACAAGAGGACACTGTCTTAGAATTAGAAGGTGCCCATTTAAAACTGAGATGAGGAGAAATTTCTTTAGCCAGAGGGTCATGGATTTGTGGAATTTGTTTCCACATACAGCTGTGGAGGCCAGATCATTGGGGGAGTTTGAGGAGGAGATTGATAGGTATCTAAGTAGTCAGGGGATCAAGGGATATGGAGAAAAGGCTGGAACTAGATGTCAGAACGGTTTAGCTCAGGTGGAGTTGTGGAGCAGGCTCAATGGGCCGAATGGCCTACTTCTGTTCCTTTGTCTTGTGATTTTGTGAACTCAGTGGGTCGGGCAGCATCTGCAGAGGCAAAGGGATGCTCGACTATTTGTGTCGTGACCCTGGATCAGGACTGTAATACCGATACAGGTGCTCCCCTACTTAGGATGGTCCGACTCACAATTTTTCTAAGAATCCGTACTTTCAATTTCAAATTCCATCTGTTCCCACGCTTGCGATATGCATTAGACTACTCTCTCATGATGCTAGGTGATGGCAGCATCGTGCAAGACTATTGTACAGCATAATCTCTCATGACTCAACCACGCTTGCAGTCTCTGTAGCGATGGCTTTATTGGTGTGGAATAAAGGTTTTCAAAATTTAATTGTAAAAAATGGTAGGTGTGGTATTCTTTTTCGACTTACAATTTATTGACTTACGATAGGTTTGCTGGAACATAAACCCATGCAAGTTGAGGAGCACCTGTACTGTGGTTCTGCAGTGGGATATAGATAGATTGAGTGAGCGGACAAATTGAGTTTAATGTGGGCAACTTTGAGGTCATGCCCTTCAGAAAGAGATGGAGAATTGAAAGGGTGACCCTGGAATACTGCGTACAGTTTTTGTCCCCGTAGCTCAAAAAAGAGATAACAGAACAATTCCAATGATCAGAAATGGTCGGGACCAGGCCTCTGTTGGATAAATGTTTTTTCAGAGAACCGATCATTTTTTAAATACAGCCCAGTATCAACAGCAATCACTTTTAACACTGTTTAAACAACAACAAACAACAACGGAAAGCTTTTTAAGCATTAAAATAATGTTTAATTCTCACCAAAAATATGCTGATTGCTGCCAATCCCTGACACGTCCCCATCGATCCCACGCTTGTGCCAGCAGCCCAAAGTCCCCGCTGCCGCCGGGAACCTGAGGTCCCCCGCTGCCGCCTGATGTCCCTGGTCAGTTCAGCTCTGAAAGAAATTTGGAAAAATGAGGATTTATGATTTGTTTCAGATATCCTCATTTATCCAAAATTTAATTTTTTTTTCCAGATAAATGAGGATTTTGGAGAATCCAATTTTGGATAATCGGAGTTGTACTGTAGTTACATTGCAGGTAGTACAGAGGAGATCCAACAGGCCTATTCCAGGGATGAGAGGGTTGTCCTTGTAAGGGAGACTAAGTAGTATAGGCCTGTAAACGCACAGAAATGCTGGAGGAACCCAGCAGGTCCTGCAGCATAGATTAGAGGCAAAGATATATCATTAGGAAGGCCTCAGGGCGGAACGTCTTTGGACACTACGAGACCAGCTTAGTTCCTCCAGCATTTCTGTTTTAACTACAATCACAGCATCTGCAGACTTTTGTGTTTCCCTAGTTTAGGCCTGAATTTAAAGGAGTGAGGCTTATTCAAACATACAAGATCCTAAAGGGGCATGGCAGGGTAGATGTTGGGATGTTTCCCCGAGTGGGAGAGTCTCAGGCAAAGGGATGACAAGATAAGGGACCAGCCATTTAAAGCTGTGGTGCGTCAAAATCTATTCCTGAAGAGGGAGAAAGGAATTATCAACCCCAGCCGATGGCGGAAGCTTGATCATTGGAAGTAATTAAAGAGGAGATTGATGATCATTTGATCAGTTGAGAAAAATCAAGGGATCTGGAGAATTGGCTCAGAAGAGGAGTTGAGGCCAGCAACACATTGAACACCCAATGGCCTGCTCTTGCTTCTCTCCTCAAATGGAAGGAGATGACCCAATTCAAGAGGGATTTCTTTATTCAGATATTCAGACATTGCAGGGATGGAAGGTCTTGCATGTTAAGAAAGGTTTGATAGACTAGGCTTGTATTCTGTGGAATTTAGAAGATTGAGGGGGGATCTTATAGAAACATATAAAATTCTTAAGGGATTAGACAGACTAGATGCAGGTAGGTTGTTTCCAATGCTGGGAAAAACCAGAACCAGGGGTCACAGTTTAAGGATAAGGGGGAAGTTTTTTAGGACTGAGATGAGGAAAAATTTCTTCTCTCAGAGGGTGGTGGATCTTTGAAATTTTTTGCCACAGGAAGTAGTTGAGGCCAGTTCCTTGTCAATATTCAAGAATATGTTAGATTTGGCCCTTGTGGCTAAGGGGAATCAAGGGGTATGGGGAGAAGGCGGGAATCAGGTACTGATCAGCCATGATCATATTGAATGGTGGTGTAGGCTTGAAGGGCCCACTCCCTGCACCTATTTTTCTGTGTCTACGTTTAGATTTTTCTACTCCTGAAGGTGGTGGATTATTGAGCGGAGATATATCTGGATTGGGGTTGAGAATCTTGAGATTCTGGGGAAACAGAAAGATAGGAATTAGGGCAGGAAGGTGGGGAATGGTGAAGAGGCTCAGAATTTATTGTCATGAACTTGTCACGAAATTCATTGTTTTGCAGCAGTAAACATAGAAACATAGAAGATAGGAGCAGGAGTAGGTCATTCGACCCTTCAAGCCTGCTCCGCCATTCAACGAGATCATGGCTGATCTTAAAGTTCAGTACCCCGTCCCCGCCTTCTCTTCGTAACCTTTAATACCCTTATACTGAAGAAATATATCTAATTCCCTCTTAAATTTATTTAATGAACCTGCCTCTACTGCCCTCTGTGGCAATGAATTCCACAGATTCACCACCCTCTGGGTAAAGAAATTCTTCCTCATCTCGGTCCTAAATGGTTTGCCTATTATCCTCAAACCATGGCCCCGGGTTCTGGACGCCCCCACCATTGGAAACATCCCTTCTGGATCCATTCTGTCCAGTCCTGCTAGAATTTTATATGTCTCTATGAGATCCCCTCTCAATCTTCTAAACTCCAGCGAGTACAATCCCAATTTGCGCAATCTTTCAGTACCACAGAATAAATATTGCTCTTAACTATATTTCAAAAATAAATACATTGTGCAAGAAAATAGAAGTGAGGTGGTGTCTATGGTTCATTATTCATTCAGGAAGCTGTCCTTGTGCCGCTAAATGTTTATCTTCAGGGTCCTGTTCTTTTTTTCTGATTGTAGCAGTGAGACGACGGCATGGCCTAGGTGATGGAGGTCCTAGAGTACAGAGGCTGCTTTATTAAGACAATGCCTCTTGTAGATGTCCTCGATGAAGGCATGGTCGCCATGTAACCTATTCCAGCTCCTCATTTCTTTCATCATAAACCTGTGGCTCTTAGAAGCAGTGCCCATACTAATCCATGTCTGCAGCAATAAGGTTCTAATCAGAACAGAATATCTCCAGTAATTGGAGCCAAAACAAACAGAATTATATAAAAAAAAGCTAGATATTGCGTTGTAGGGATTTGTTGCATAAAGGCCAGAAGTTGAAACATTGGGTTGGACAGATACTTGAAGAAGCAAGGAGTGGAGGGACATGGTCAACAGGGATGAGTTCAGCCAAAGGGCGTATTTTTGTGCTAGACAGCTCTGTGACCTGGATTAGAAATGTGCTCTGATCTGCCACAGCATCTAAAGTATGACCCCCCCACAAAATGCGAAGTAAACGTGGGGCAGCCTGACTACTATGCCCACCGAGGACGGTGACCATTTGGCCCTTACTTGGGAAAGAAAACTGTGTTCACCGCCTGTTCCTTAAATAACTTCTGCTTTATCACGTGCTGGAGAAACTCGGCAGATCACGCAGCATCCACAGAAAGTAAAGGGTAACCGACGTTTTGGGCCTGGCCCCTTCGCCAGGTTACTTCCCAGCATGACCTGCTGAGCTTTTCCAGCACATCTGTGTTTGACCTCTGCATCTGCAGGCTCTCATGTTTACCTTGATTTATCACAGGCTTACTTAAAAATGAAACTAATGGCACATCGTGAATGGGCTTTCACTCAGTCTTCCAGCTGGTGAGAAGTCACTTTGCATATCCATGAGGTCTGCTTTGGGTAACAGATCAAAATCAAGGGATTTTACAGCAGGCCCTTCAGCCCAATTTGTTAGTGCCAACCAAGTCCACCTGAGCTAGTCCCATTTTCCTGCATTCACCCCATATCCCTCGAAATCGTTCCCTGGCCCAGTCCAAACGTCTTTTAAACGTTACAATTGTCTCCGCCTCTACCACTTCCTCTGACAGCTCGTTCTACATACCCATCAGCCTCTGTGTGAAAGCTGTTCATTCGAGTCTTGCTGGTTTTAAATGGACCTCTTCTGACATGGTTTGACCAGGGGTGTTGGAATTTAAGTGAAATTGCTTTTTGTTATTGCTCCTTGTTTGAACCAGTCTAATTTTGTCCACTCTGATTGGGAGCCAAGCAGAGGGAGCTGGGTTAAGAAGCTGAGAGGTGACATGGGGTGTCAGGTTAGTGTAGGGGTTCACACAACATCAGAAACTATGGTTCGAATCCAGCGCTTGCGTGTAAGCACAATTTTCACTGAGTCTGTGCAGGTTTCCTCTGGGGACCTGGTTACCTCCCATCCTTCAAAAATTGGACAGCACAGGCACAAGGGCTGAAAGAACCTGTTACCATCTGTATGACTAAATTAGCATTAAATTGAAACATCGGCTTCCAAGTTTTGGTTCAGTAGAGCTTCCATTTTTACCTGGGGATCAGTGTAAACTCATTCCCACTGGATCTCCTCCATCCCTCATCCCTTTGCTCAGGAATCACAGGTGCTTTGATGTTATTTCTGTCGATCAAACCTCCTCCTTTTATTGTTTCTCCAGAGCCGCCCAGAAACTCAACCTGTCTTCCAAGAAGAAGAAGCATCACCGGGCTCCTGCTCCGAATGTGTCCGAGCCCCCGCCCTTCCCCACTAACTTCAGCGGGATCCTGCAGACATCCTCGCCCCCGGCGCCACCGTGCCTGCTACGAGCCATCGGCAAGGTGAAGGACAATCCCGGCATGGGCAAGGTAAGCACCAGAAATAGGCTTCGCCATCCAGGGTAGTATGGATGGTCACTTTTTGACCCCTTTCGTCCAGGACCAGGATGGTGATCTTTTCTTCAGTAAGGTGTGGAGGACTTGGACACTTTAGTTTCTTTATTACATATGTTTTTTACACAACCACTGCATTCCAGGAAATTATTACCATTTTCATGGAACGCATGCTGTGTGAAAAGGTCAGAACGGGAATGAAGGTGCCGTCCTCATTCCAATACTTTACCACCTCGATCCCCTAGTAAATTTCCTGGAATACCTGCAGTCTAAAGTGAACGGCTGGCATTCTGTGAACAATGGACTAATGTATCGATGTTGCACGTTGCAAGTCACGCCTCTTTAACTACTACACTTCTTGTATGCTGTCTAAAATTGTGTAAGGAAATGTAAGTTTCAAGTTTTAGTCGTTCATGTGTGAACGGCCAATGGCGAGACCTCCGACATTCTTCATTCCAGTAAAATCACGCAAATTCTATCTAAAAAAACATAACACACAAACTTAACAGGAGATCCGGCAACCCAGTTGGTCATCATGCAATTACCTGGGTTTTTATACCCTGTTGCAATCTGACTTAACTAATCAAAAACTAGTCTTCTCCCACGTGGCAAGCATTACCCTATCAGCATTAAGCTACACACTATTCATCTGCAAGTTGCATCATTATGTGAACCAGTCACATAATTGGATTCCCCTTTTCCTCAGATATTGATCTCGCACATCACCTGATCTGGGAATACTCTTGGCTGATTGAATCGTACTGGCCCAGCAAGGGTTGCTCGGCAACACATGTCATGGGGCCCCCTCACCCCCCTCACTTAAAATATTTATAATACCCCATTCTTCATGGAACAGCAAGGCATGTGTAGGCATCAATTAACATTGATCAGTCCCCAGTAGACTTTGCATTACAGAGTAACATCCTGGGCACAGAAGAAAAAACCTGGGAAAATTTGAAGCAAAGCAAATGATACTGAACATTTTTGTTCACAACCCATAAGGGAGAGAAAGTCTTCCCCTATCAATCGCCATCCAATCTGGCAATAGCTCGTTCACTTTTGATTGGTTGCGTCATGGTCATTTGTGTGTAAATGGATCTGAAGGATGACAAATGAGGAAGCAAGGCAGGATGATTGGAGCAGGAGGTCCTGGACCATATCTGGATTACGCTCATTGGAATTGGGCACCCAGGAGAATGGCGAGGATCTATTGCTTAGATCTCAGCTCTCACTGGGGAGAAATTGCTGAGCCATAAGCTATGATCTGTTTGTTGTAGCAGGCAGAAGAAGCAAGTTTTCGACTGCGCAAAGACAAAAATAAAAGACTTTGTATTATATTCTCATGAACCCTTCTATAATTAACTTGCATCGGTTAGGTATTTATTCACTGACATCACTAGGGGGGTACGGACCACACCAGGTGAAACCATCAGCAGTGGTGACATAAAAAGGACTGTCCATAAATTTTTTTGTGCAGTGTTTCAGCAGAAATTTATTGTTTTTTATAAAAATATCCCTGTAGTCAGTTATAACAGCAAAAGCATTTTTTGTAAGCCCAGCTTACGTGGATCAATATACCTACTAGGCTAAAACTCGATGCTAATTTGCTTTATGAATCTTCTAATGCGCTCTGGTCAGAGCCGTCATTATTACCCAATTACAATGACGCTTGGAAAAACGCGGTTTCGTCTGCCCGTGCTACAAACACGCGCTGTTGTTTTCGTTGCTGCCGGTGTTTTTAAAGTCGCTGCTTTTGTCAAATTTTCTGGTGTTTTAGCTACAATATTGTGGGCCATTAGTGTTTGTAATTTACGAGTATCATTAAGTACAAAAAAACGTTACTCAGGATTCTGTATGGTACGGGAGGATGTCCATTGAAGGAGTGTGGGGAGGGGTGGGGGGGGTGGCACCAACCCGAGTGATGCCACTGATTTATTTCTGTTATCTGTTGCTATTTCTGGTTCTCCTCTCTTCAGTAACTGGAACGTCTTTGTTTCGATAATACAGGTTTTGATTCCCTCAGAGAAATATTGAATGAAAATTTCTTCCCACCAATTTCTGTTTTGGCTTAATTGGTTCTGTCCTTTCCTCTGGCTAACAGGAGCTTATGGGTTCAAACCCTGGTGTAGCACTGAGCTCAAAACTAAGTTTCCCACTGCAGTACTGGTGGCTTGTGAGAATACTGATCATTCAGTGAGCTCGTAATCTCTGCCTTTGCTTTTGGGTGGCACAGTTAGCGCAACGGTTAGCACAAAGCTGTTACAGCGCCAGCGATCGGGACTGGGGTTTCGAATCCTGTGCCGTCTGTAAGGAGTTTGTACATTCTCCCTGTATCTGCATAGGTTTCCTCTGGGCACTTCAGTTTCCTCCCACCCTTCAAAAAAAGTACCGGGGTTGTAGGTCAGTTGGGATATTTGGGCGCCATGAGCTGCATGCCAAAGTTTTTTAAATTAGCATGCGATCCTTGATGTGGCCAAGTATTGGACTAGAGGGCCATCATAGCTGTAGCCGACCTGTTTTGGCCTCGTTAGGGCTCCATTTCACCATTGGCTTGTCGGCCCAGATTCTCAACTGAAAGTATCCTGGTCCAGCATTACGATTCTCTGTGAGCACTGAAATAGCACAGACCTGGGGGCTGGAACTCGGGACATGTTTCATGTGGCAATCTCAGCTGCATGATGGGAAACTTGCTAGTGGGATGCCGGCAAAGTAGGCACCAACAAACCAAGTGGAAGTGGTTGGAATATCAAAGGGAGAGCCATCAAATCGTGACTTTCACAGCACAGTAGGAGGCCATTTAGCCCATTGCCTTGCTGGCTCACCATCTGATTCGTCCCAGTTCCAGCTCTCCCCTTTCAGCATTCATCCATTTCTCCTTCGAATCAGTTCAAGAGTGTCTCTACCCCATTTCAGATCAGCATGACTCACTTGCCTTTTTAGAATAATTGGATCTGTTTCTGTCTCCCATGAGATATGTTTTTCCTCCAATACCCATTGATCAAGACATTGGAACAGGGCACTTCCCGTCATAAGCCCCCCTAACACGGGGTCATTTTTCCCACTCACTGTCATCAGTATTCTCACCAATGTCATCAACGTGTGCATTTTGGCAGAAATTGGATCCATAGGTCATGACCTGGACCTTCATCAACAGTTTAAGAAAGTTTGCATTACTTGTAAAGAAAGGAATCCCATATGATTTAAAGATTTAAAGGATCCCCCTCCCCCTCCACTCGGGAGTCTCCCAACTTGTGCATTGACCTGAGCACAGGTTGCATCTGAGGCCTCCTTCTGTTCGTCCAGATGCCTCAATCTTTCCCCTTTCACCTTAAAACAATGGCCTCTAGCTTTAGACTCCCCTAACCTATAGAAAACACTGTGACTATGCACCTGTGATGTTATATACAGTAAAACCTCTGGTACCTGGCACCTACGAGGATTGACAGATGCCGGATTTGTGAGCTTTCCGGTTGCTTGAGGTGGCGTGTGGTGTGGATTGGCAAACTAATGGCGAGGCACGCCAATTTTAAACTTCTGTATTTTTTACCCTCTTTATTTTCCACAATTATTTGCCAGGGAGGCTGTAGATGGCTTGAATTTTGGATAATAGAGCTTTTTACTGTACCACTCCTCAACCTCCTACACTCCAACCTAGTCATCATCTCCTGATAACTCCAGATTTCTAATCCCAGCAGCATCCTCATAAATCTTTTTTTTCCACTTTTTCCAGTTTGATGACATTTCCTGTAGCATGACGATCAGAAATGCTGACAATTTTTCAAGTGCAGACTCACCAACGTCTTAATACAGTTATAACATGATGTCTCAACTCCTGCGCTCAATGCCTTGACCATGAAGGCAAGTGTGTGCCAAACACATTTATCACCACCTTGCAGTGCCCCTTTCAGGAAGCTATGTCCCTATACTCCTGATGCATGGGGTGACTGGGGGGTGGGGGGGGGGGGGGAGTAGTGAACGTCTCTGCGCTGTTCACCCTCATTCTTCCTTACCACCCCATCCTCCATTTTATGTTATGCTTACAGTAGAATTGCTTGTTTGCTTCAATGTTACCTTAGAAGCTGTTCTTTTAATATTAACCCAACTTCTGCTGGGGGGAGACTGTGATGAATCTGTGTCATGTTGTCAGTCTTTTGCTGTGCTTAGTCTGCTCTCCTGACATTGGCTGTTACAATGTATTGTCTCCATCACAAAAGACACTCCCCTTGGGTATAATTGTGTATGTGCCCATTATCATTCATTAAAGTTTCTACTAATAAAAGCCATGATTTATGGTTAACTACACAGCCTTCAGTTTCTTCATTTACTGGCACTTCAATGTCATCGAGCTGGTCTGTGATGGCACCCACAGTTGACCAGCTTATTTGCGCTGTTCACGATGGTGGTGTGTAGGTTCCAGGGCCTCCGGAAAGCACCAGCAGGTGCTACGCCCTTACCCCAGAGGCATGCGATAGCAGACTGGGTTGCAGTAGAAAGCAGCCCACGCTGGCGCTCTGGACACTTGGGGTAGATTGGTCTTCTGGCACAAGAAAGCCAGTTCTGTTCTTGCACAACTCACCTCCTCAGCCCGATACTAGCATATAAAAGCCCACAAAATTTACACAGTGTCTACCACCAGGAGGAAGGCAGTCAGGCAGATGCAATTACCTCCCAGGCAGTGAGTTAATCAGATGGAAGCAGTACATTTTTTTGCTAATTTATTTGTGTCAAGTGGTCTGATAGATAGTATTTTAACTGCTATAAGTCATCATGCAGGATGGTTGCTCTACATTACCCCACATGCAGCCTTATCTGGTGTGAATGAAAGACTTCAACAGTTCCTCATTTGATTCAAGCTCAAAGTCACATCAGCTGGGTTAAAGGGATATTACTTAAAGACCCTGAGCATGGGGCCAAGAAGAGGCCGTTCATCTCTCAAGCCTGTTCCGTTACATTTTGTCTGAACATCTGAAAGGTAGTGCACTCCTTGGATAACTGCACCGACTTTGGTTGGCATGAGCCAGAACCAGGGAATTTGTTGCTTCCACCTCTATTGGATCAGGCGATTCAAGCCAAGGAACAGTGGAGACTGACCTAACACCTGAGGAGGAGACATCCCAGGGATTTGTAATCCTGATGGTATGCAGCAATGCAGCCCCTGCCTCACGGATCCAGGGGTGCTGTGGGTGAGGAAGTGCTCCAGTTACCTCTCCAATCCCAACTTCGTGGATTAATTGGTTAATTAGCCACTGTACCTTGCCCCTAGTGTGTGGGCGAGCGGTAGGGTTTTGGTGGTAGTGCTGGGGAAAGTTGTTGAGGATGTACAAATTGGATCAACAAAACACTCAGGAAAGAAACCTATTCTCCTTCCTCAGCCTGGGCCTAGATGTGACTTCAGACCCCCAGGCAGAGGGTTGTCCCCATATTGACACAGCAAGTTAGGGATAGGCAATCAATGCCTACCTCATTAAGTATTCTGTTTTAAAATGTTTAAATTTAGACATAAAGCACAGTAACAGGTAACTTCGGTCCATGAGTCCATGCCACCCAATCAACCTGCAACCTCTGGTATGTTTCGAATGGTGGGGAGGACACCAGAGCACCAGGTGGAAACCCATGCAGATGTGGGGAGAACATGCAAACTCCTTACAGACAGCGCGGGATTTGAACCCCAATCCCGATTGCTGGCACTGTAATAGCGTTGCACTAACTGCTACGCTAACTGTGTTGCCTGAGTGTTGAATGATTCCAGGGAGGAGATTGAAGTGTACCATAATTGTTGATGCCCTTCACTTCTCATGAAGGAATAAAGAGAATGGAGATACATTTTGCAGGTTACTTTACCCCCATTTGTTTTACCTCGTGGATGTTGGAGTAATTGCGAATTAACATATTCAGTCGACGTTCATTACAGATGGGGTGGGGGGACTTGTTACAGGAGCTGGCTCCTGTTTTCCAGATCTGCGACGTTTGAAGGGTGCTTTTAAACTTCCTGTGTGTTCTAGGTGAATGGAATAATCTGTGCTAAGTTTACTTTTGGCCACACACTCAGTTCACGTTCTCCCCTTCAGACACTGAGCAGGCAGCTTTAGGCCATATTTTTGGCAAACTCTGGTGAGGGCTGTGCTACCAATCAACTACATTAGACAAGGATCTGTGATTAATAGGCTTTAATCACCTTCAGATGTCAGCACATCTTACATGTTGCTGGCCCGGTTCCAAGGCAGGTACTGAGGGAGGGGTTTGAGTGTAACAGCCTTTATGGGGATATCTAGGGAGGGAGGAGTCACAGATTCAGGGGCAGGCCAGCTCATACATACAATATACATAGAGGTAGCACACAGTGGTAGCACCACAAGGACAAAGGAGCAAGCAGCCCCCAGTGATGAGTGTTCTTACATTGAAAAACCCAGGTGATGTGATAAAGCAGCTAACTGTACCTAGACAGAAAAACATCATGAATTTATGTTGAATCTTTGTCCTGTGGGTTTCTTATACTTGTCGATAATAGGATGCCACAAAGACTGCTGGATACTGTTGTCCTTCATTTAGACATACAGCATGGTAACAAGCCTTTCCAGCCCACGAGGCCAGACTGCCAGAATACACTAGTTAGCCAGTAATCCCATGTTCGTTTTGAAGAGTGGGACCATGCAAACGCGCGGAGAATGTACAAATTCCTTACAGACAGTGGCAGATTTGAACCCAGGTCGCTGGCACTGTAACAGCATTGTGTTAATCATGCCGCCCAGGCTTTGATGAACTTCACACCACATACCCATACCATCATTGAGTTCACCTAGTTTCTTTGCTTGTGTTACCTGGCTTGGTTAATCTACGGCTGAAGCACTCATCTGTGGCATTGCCAAGCTATTGTCTTAACTATTGCTGACCTGTAGCTCTAATCCTCTCTCTTCATTATCCTCATCTATACCCTGGAGCTACTACCTTAACCTACATTATCCACCTGTTCTGGACACACTTCTTTATTTTTGGATCTCTCTCTGGCCTTTCCCCTCTTGATTGAATCTGCTTCAACCTCTGTAACCTCGGTATTAATCTACCTTCCTCTAATTCTGCTCTCCTGGAACATCTCTGAATGTATCCGCTCTGCCATCCCTGGCGACGTCTTCACTTGTCAGTCTTGGGAGAGGCCATCATTCTGCTGTAGCACCCTGAGAACACAATTGATGCGGCATTTTGTCGATGAATGTGAGACAAAGATATCAGTGTGCCAAGGACCTTTCCTGATCTACCCTCCAGCTTACCCAAATATACAATGAGCAATTTCATCTATATGATTTTTTTTTTAAAAAAGCATTTTGGTACAAAACTGATTTGACTTCTAAAGCATGTTACTGAGTCGAGTTGAAATTTGACAGTAACTTGAATATATTTAGCCCATGCCGTGCTCAAAACCAGATAATTAGCAAGTTTGTTATGCTTGGAGAATGCTTTCAGGAAAGCCAATGTATTAATGTCAACAGAAGCAGCCAACTGTGCAAATATTCCCTCCCCTCTTTAAACAGGTGATCTGGACCACGGCTTTGATTCTTGGCACAGAGATTATGTCCAATCAGCTTCAGTGGTCTAGGATAATTCCACCTGAATAGCAATTTGAAGTCAGTGGCATGCAAGGTGGAAACAGGTTCTATGACTCTCTCAGTCCATGCCAACCGTCAAGCACCCATCTAATCCTGCAGTGATCCCGTGTTATTCACCTCATGGTCACTTCCCGCTCCTTTGGAAAACAGCCAGCACCAGATCCAAGGACCGTTTCTTCCCTGCTGTTAATAGATATTGAATGGTCTTCTCATGAGTAAAATGATGATGCTCTTGCACTTTTTATAATTTTAATTTAAATTTAGACATACAGCACGGTAACAGGCCCTTCTGGCCCACGAACCCATGCTGCCCAAATCCACCCAATTATCTACAACTCATATTTTCTCAAGGGTGGGAGGAAACCAGAACACCCAGAGGAAACCCACACAGACACAGGGAGAAAGTACAAACTCCTTGCAGACAGCGATAGATTTAATCCCAGGTCGCTGGTGCTGTAGCAATGTTGCACTAACTGTGCCACCCATATAACCATATACAGCCAGTTTGGCCCTACTAGTCCATGCTGA
Source organism: Narcine bancroftii (assembly GCF_036971445.1). NCBI lineage: Eukaryota > Metazoa > Chordata > Chondrichthyes > Torpediniformes > Narcinidae > Narcine > Narcine bancroftii. The sequence goes on from NC_091472.1 coordinate 17,447,106, forward strand.
ACATCTTCTCCCACCTAGTCCCACTGACCCCCATTTGGCCCATAACCCTCCACACCTCTCACGTCCATATACCTATCCAACCGATCCTTGAATATTAACATCGATCTCGCTTCTACCAGCTCTGCCGGAAGTTCATTCCTTACCCCCACCACCCTCTGCGTGAAGAAATTTCCCCTTATGTTTCCCTTAAACTTTTCCCCTTTTACTCTCAATCCATGCCCTCTTGTTTGAATCTCCCCCACTCTCAGTGGAAAAAGCCTATCCACATCAACTCTATCCTTTCCCCCTTATAATTTTGAATACCTCTATCAAATTACCCCTCAACCTTCTGCACTCCAGGGTATAAAGTCCCAGCTGCTCAACCATTCCCTGTAACTCAAACCCTGAAACTCCGGCAACATTCTCGTAAACCTCCTCTGCACTCTCTCTATACTATTTATATCCTTTCTGTAATTCGGCCATAGCACACAATATTCTAAATTTGGCCTCACCAATGCCTTATATAATTTGAACATAACATCCCAACTCCTGTATTCTATACTCTGATTTATGAAAGCAAACATACTAAATGCTTTCTTCACCATCCTATCCACATGTGATTCAACTTTCAGGGAATTATGTACCATGACTCCTAAATCCCTTTGTTCCTCTGCACTCCTCAATTGTCTACCATTTAACGTGTATGTTCTATTTTCATTAGTCCTACCAGAATGTAGCACCTCACATTTACCAGTATTAAACTCCATCTGCCATCTTTCAGCCCACTCTTCCAACTGTCCGACATCACCCTGTAAGCTTTGATAATCTTCCTCACTGTCCACAACTCCACCAACCTTTGTATCATCTTCAAATTTACTAATCCAATTTGCCACCCTATCATCTACATCGTTAATATATATGACAAATATATATAAAGCAGTGGACCCAGAACCGATACCTGAAGCACTCCACTCGTCACCGGCCTCCAATTCGACCAACAATTTTCCACCACTATTCTCTGGCACCTCCCATCCAATCATTGTTGAATCCATTTTACTACTTCATCATTAATACCTAATGCTTCCACCTTCCTCACTAACCTCTTATGGGGAACCTTGTCAAAAGCCTTACTGAAGTCCAAATAGACAACATCCACCGCCTTCCCCTCATCAACCTTTTTAGTAACCTCCTCGAAAAATTCTATAAGATTTGTTAAACATGATCTGCCCTGTACAAAACCATGCCGACTACTCCTATCTTTCCAGTTAGTTGTATATACCATCTCTAAGAACACTTTCCATTAATTTACCCACCACCAATGTTAGACTTATAGGCCCATAATTACCAAGTCTACTTTTGGATACTTTTTTGAACAGCGGAACAATATGATCCACCCTCCAGTCCTCTGGCACCACCCCACACCCAGTGACATTTTAAATATTTCTGTAAATGCCTCCACTATTTGTTCACTAACCTCCATCAAGGTCCTAGGGAATATTTTGTCAGGACCTGGAGATTTATCCACCTTGATCTTTCTCAATATAGCCAACACTACCTCCTAATTAATCTTTATATTATCCATGAGTTCCCCACCATATTTCTTCATTTTATCTGGCTCAATATTCTTTTCCTTAGTGAATTCTGAAGAAAAAAAATCTTTTAAAATTTCACCCATCTCTTCTGGTTTCTCATGGACCTTACCCCCTCATTTTCAAGGGATCCAATTTTATTCCTTACTATTTTTCTACTTTTAATGTACTTGGATTTATTTTTATTTTTCCTGCCAAAGCAGTTTCATATCTCCTTTTAGCCATTTTAATTTCCTTCTTAAGATTTCTTTTGCACTCCTAATATTCCTCAAGCAGTTCATCCCTTCCTTGTTGTTTATACCTGTTGTACACATTCCTCTTTCTCCGAACCAAGTTCCCAATATCTTTTGAAAACCAAGGCTCCCTACAGTTTCTAACCTTTCCTTTAACCCTCACGGGGACAGATCGACTCTGTGCTCTCAAATTTTGCCTTTAAATATCCTCCATTTATCAGCTACATTCTTCCCTGAAAATATCTTATCCCAATCCACACCCTCCAAATCTTTTCTCATCCCCTTGAAATTTACTTTCTTCCAATCAAGAATTTCAACCTTTGGCCCACCTCTATTCTTTTCCATTCCTAGCCTAAAACTAACAGTATTGTGATCATTAGACCCAAAGTGTTTCCCAGCATAAACCTCTTTCACCTGACCTATCTCGTTCCCTAGTAGGAGATTCTAGACTGCCCCATCTTGAGTTGGTTCTTCTACGTATTGATTAAGAAAACTTTCCTGAACACACTTAACAAACTCTACCCCATCCAGCCTTCTTATTGTGTGGGTGTCCCAGTTAATGTTTGGAAAATTGAAATCTCCCACAACTACCACATATATGCAATCTCCTTACAAATTTGCTCCTCTAATTCCCTCAGCCCATTTGGTGGTCTATAATGCACTCATTTAATGTATTCATGCATCTGCCATTCCTCAATTCCACCCAAATAGCCTTGCTGGATGATCCCACCAAACCATCCTGCCACAGCACTGCTGTAATGTTCTCTAATAAGCAATGCAACTCCTCCAGCTTTTATGCCTAAAACAACGGAATCCTGGAATATTTAACTGTCAAACATGCCCTTCCTGTAACCAAGAATCACTGTTGGTCACGATATCTGTGCCTCCCAAAAAAAAACAATGTGTTTTTCTTCCCTGTAACATGATACTCGGCATTTTTGTTTTATTTTGTATCATTGTGCTATGTGTATGGGTTGACTTTGCTGGGTAGCTTTTCACTGTATCAAGTACACATACTTGTTAACCTACCCAGTCAGTACTTTAGGACATGGGGGAAACTGGAGCACCTGGAGGAAATCCACATGTGCAAGTGCGCAGGGAGCATCAAAGGTTAGGATTGAACCCTGGTCGCTGGAGCTGCAAGACAGTGGTTCTACTAGCTCTGCCACAGTCCTGCCCAAGTAACTGGGACTACTGGTGGTTCATTTGAATTCTGCACAATTTAAGTCTAAGGCTTTCAAAGTGTGCATGGTCCCTTGTAGTGGTGAAGAGACAGAGGACAATTATCAAAGTATTATAAACTATAGGTTTTACTCCGTAGTTTTATTTTTATTGGAAATGCTGACAATTGTGAGGTGTTGCATTTTGGAAGGACAAACCAAGAGAGGACATGCATGGCAAAGGGGTGTGGCAGAGGGATCTGGGAATACAGATACATAATTCTCTGAAAGTGGCATTACAGGTAGATAAGGTCGTAAAGAGAACCTTTGGCAGATTGGCCTTCATAAATCAAAGTGTTGACTATAGGAGTTGGGATGTTATGGTAAAGTTGTATACGACATTGGTGTGGCCAAATTTGGGGTATAGTGTGCAGTTTTAGTCACCTAACTACAGGAAAGATATCAGTAAAATTGAAAGAGTGCAGAGAACATACTAGGATGTTGCTGGGACTTGAGGAACTGAGTTACAGGGAAAGGATAAACAAGTTAGGACTTTATTCCCTGGAGTGTAGAAAAATGAGGGGAGATATGATAGAGGCATACAAAATTATGATAGGTATAGACAGAGTAAATGAAAGTAGGTTTTTCCACTGAGGGTAGGTGAGAAACAAAGCAGAAGACATGGGATAAGGGTGAAATGGGAAATGTTTAGGGGGTACATTAAGTAGGAGGAACTTCTTCACAGAGAGAGTAGTGAGAGTGTGGAACAAGCTGCCAGCTGAAGTGGTGAAAGCGGCCTCAATTTTAACATTTAAGAAAAATTGGATAAGCACATGGATGGGAGAGGTATGGAGGGCTATGGTCTGGGCACGGGTCAGTGGGACTAGGCAGAATAATACAGGCACAGACTAGAAGGGCTGTAGGACCTTTTTTCTATGGTTCTATAGAAAATAATGAGGAGGAGAGAGGAGTGGTGGGGCCTCAAATATTGACCTCACTACTGTTTGGGCTTTATTAAACCTGTGAAGTCGTTCAGACACCGCTGTGATGTAGCTCGTGGAGCTCAAACCTCACAGCACCAGTGACCTGAATTCAACTCTGACCTCTGGAGCTGTCTGTGTGGAGTTTCCACGTTCTCCCCGTGAATGTGCGCATGTGTTTCCCCAGGGTTCTCTAGTTTCCTCCCACTTCCCAGAGATGTGTGAATTGGCAGGGTAATTGGGCCACTGGTGTTTTCCCCACATTTGCTGGTGGGTGTCATGGAATCTAGAGAGCTTGGTAGGATGACGGAGAGAGGCTGATGGGATCCATGTAGGGTTAGTGCCAATGGGAGCTTGTGGTCAGTGCAGACTCAGTGTGTTGAAGATCCTGTGTGCATGCTGTAGGACTCTATGTCCTGTGAGAGATACATTGCATGGGTTGACAGTGCTTGCACCATTAAAGAGTAAGCAAGACTTGCATTTACGTGATCTCGGGACACCTCAAAGTGGTTCAGTGCCACCAGGCACTGATGCAAGGCCAAGCACTTGGCAATTGGTTAGGCACAACAAGATTGCATAAAGACCGGCAAGGGATCAAAAAGGAACTGGAGACTGTTGGTGATGTCCACCTAAATCCATGCCAACTGTGAACTGTCAATGTTGAAGTGCCAATAAGGGGCATGTCAAAGCTCTGAGCCTGAAAATCGTGTTTCATGCTGCTTGTAGGTAGGAGCAGAAAGAACCCTCCCTCTCCCCCTACCCCCGACACACATGAAATGGACTTCAAAAGCTTACAGTGGTAATGCCTTATTTATCTCTTCCAGCTTCCAAAGCAATCAGAATCCTCCTACAGGTTCCTCAGAACCATTTATGGATGTATTAAAAATCGATTAAGCAATTGAACCATTAAGCAATCTTATAATTATTTTTTAAACATCCTATTTAAAAACAATCACCTAAAACATGTAAAAGCAACGCAGCAAATAATTTTAAAAACATACTGCAGACCTCATCATGTACTGCTAACCGAGACCACCCACAATTTGGAGAACAACACCTAATATTCTTTTTGGGCATTCTCCAACCAGGTAGTTTCTATTCGATTTTTTTTTTATCTCTCTCTCTTTCTCTCTCTCTTTTTCTCTCTCTCCTCCCCCTCCCCCAGGTATCCACCCCTTCACCATTCAGTGAACTATCCCCTCCCCATCACTTCTCAGCTTTCCTCTCTTCTCCCCTCTCACCCATGTTCAAAGCTATGACCTCTTGCCTGTGACCTTGTGCTCCTCCTCCCATCCCTCCCCCTCTCCATTATAGCCTGCCTGCCTCTTGCACTTCCCTTGACAAAGGACAGTCCAAACCTTTGGTTATGTATCTAAAAATAAAGAACACTGCATGGCCTGCTAAGTTCATCCAGCACTTGTGTATTGAGCAAACTTCCTTCCAGTACTTCTCTCCACACAACTGACTGGACTGTGTTGGATCTAAACTGGGCCTGCGTTTGGTGGGTAGATCTCCCTGGGAACTGGTGGGTATCTGCAGTAGGTCTGTGTTCTCTGCCCTTTGGTCTGTTTAATGAGCCAGCAAGTGTGAGTCTGCCAGGGTTCCTCCTTCCCCCAACCTCTGGGCAGGACGCATGTTAGGTGTTAGCTGAGAGGTACAGACTGAGTAGGAGAATGTGATGCCTCACTAAGTCTGCAGAAGCTGGGGTTGAGTGCAATACACAAACATGCTGGAGAAAGTCAGAAGGTCACGCAGTATCATGGAAAGAAAAAGGCAGTCGACATTTTGGGTTTGACATTAATCATATATAGCGTCTGACAACTCTGTTAGGTGGGGCTTTTGAGTTTTTCTCATTTATATTATTTTCTTTCTGTTTTTTTCCTTTATAGTTTCAGCCTCAGAGCCCCTCACTGGTCTGCTGCCGTGAGTTTTCTCCTCTATCAAACGGGGGATTAGTCTCCTTGTTTCCTGGTGCTTTGCCAGAGACTGCAACCCCTCGTGGCTGCTGCCGGTCATAGATGCCACCATCTTGGGTGCAGACCTTGCGGTGTTTTAAATAAAACCACCATCAGCTCCATTCATAGGCCATTTAAGGCCTGTGCAGATGGCAGTCAGACTGGGTGTTGGACTCCACGGGAGCACTGTGACTCTGCTCTCCACTCTATACCAGCAGCAGCGTTGCTGTTATAACAGTTCCAGCAGTGCCACCGTTTTTTTTTGTTGCAGTGTATGAGGCACTATATCAACATCAGAAGCAAACTGATGGTAAAGGGATATCATTAAAATCAGGAATGAAAACACTGGGCGGTTTGAATATAGCAATGCAGGTTGAGTGTCCGAGCAAACGGGGCAAAATCTGGAGGGAGCAGACGATGGTCCGACAGTCAGTTACTGCTGAAACAGGCTGTTTGATCCGCCTTGAGTTAAGCTAGAAAGTCTGCAGATGCTGGGGGTCAATACCCATCCGTGCCGGAGAAACTCAGCAGGTCACGCGGCATCCATGGGAAGAGAAGGGAAAACCAACGTTTCAGACCTGGGCCCTCAGTCAGGTCCACCTCATCCAGACCCATCCCTGCTCATCTCATTTACCTACGTTTGGTCCAGCCTCCCATACCTTGACAACTGAGGGTTTATCCAGCAAAGTGACTGGAGGATAAAAAAAACAACTGGCCATTTTACTTGCAGTTGGAGCTCCCTGATCAATTCTCAGCTTCTCTCTCCTGTCCTCCTCTCCATGTTCAGCTTTGGCCTCTTGGCTTTTGGCCTGTGCTCCTCCCCCCACCCCTTCTTCCCACCTCCCCACACCTTTCTATTCAGGTACCTCCCTGCTTTTTGCTTACACCTTGATGAAAGACGTGGGCAATGTTCCCTCTAATTTTTAGTAGTCAGCGTACATAAAAATCTTATGCTGTGCAATTTTTTTTTTTCGGTGACAAAAGTATGTGAGCATTGAATGCTTGTGCAAATGTAAACCTGAAATTGATTCAAGATCATTCTGGCACAGCCTATTTCTCGTGGCTGATAAAAGTGTATTGGCTTGTTTTAATACAATACAAGTATGACGGCATTCTATGAAGTAATGTACTTAGTTAAGATTTTATTCTATACTTTGAACAACTTTGTTCAGTTTGTTGTTCCATTAAAAAAAGCAACAATGAGCATTTCTTATTTTTATGTGATGCAATGTCTAAATAAATTAATAACAATAAACACTCATCAATTCACAGTTCATAATTATTATTAAAGTTGTTGGAAATGGTTAAATCAAAACTCATTCAATTACAAAGCAAGTTGACGAACTATCCAGATGCTCAATGTGAAAATCTTCACACATAGTACATTATGTAGGTTAACAGAAACAGTTAGCTAAGAGATTATTTTCAATAAGTATAATTATTAATTACTACAATATTTTAGGGAACTAACCTTTTGTACGCACCTTAATTTCCTTTGTGCGCTGGTTGCAAAATTCTTAGAGGGAACCGTGAAAATTGATCACATGTCATTGCCTTTCTCCAGCAATTTTTTGCATTAACCTCAATCACAACATTTATCTGTAGACTTCCTTGTTTCACATCGGTTTGGAGAGAGACCTGATCATGTGATGTTGTGGTATTAAACCACAACAAGCTTACTGAGGTTCAGCATCGGTCAAAGAAAACAAGTTGGTCCTCGGGAAGATAGAAGAGCCATCTAACTTCCTTGGCATGTGTTTTTTTTTTGAAGAATAGTTCGTTACTTTGCAAGAAGAAAATGTAATGTCGTGTTTAGGTTACAGTCTGATGTGCAGCGGTGCTTGCTGAGTTTGAAGCCAAACCCCAGAGCATTGATCCAGAGATGGAAATTCAAATCCTGCCATGGCAGCGGTGGATATTTGAAGTAAAGGACAGATTTGATTTCTTGAAATGGGTCTTTGTTTTAGAAATGGCTTCTTGTAAAACCCATCTGATTTGTTTCCACAAGATTTCACAAACATCAATGAGATAGACGACTAGCCAACCGGATATTTGTTTCACCTAAATGCGGGTTGTCTTGCCCGCAAAGATTTTCACTGTATCTTAGGACATGCGATATAATGGTGAGATACAAACCAGAGGACATGGGTAAGGGTGAAAGGGAAGAAGTTTAAAGGGAACATAAGGGGTAACTTTTTCACACAGAGAGTGATGGGACGAGCTGCCAGCTGAAGTGGTGAATGTGGGCTCAATTTTAACATTCAAGAGAAATTTGGACAGTCAATGGATTGGAGGGATATAGGCTGAATGTAGGTCAGTAGGACAAGGCAGAATAATAGCTCAGCACAGACTAGAAGGGCCAAAGGGCCTGATTCTATGCTGTTCTAAACAATTTAATACAATTCAAGAATTTTTGAGATCTGGTCTCTCGATGAGGAACTGCTTTCCATCATTGCAGTCCCAGTTCGTATACCATAATTATCCCATTGTCCACACACCTCCACACACTTTTCTATCAAACCAAATTCATGGTGGTGCAATGGTGCAGCTCATAAAGCCACTGCCTCACGGCGTTGGAGCCTTGGGTTCTACCCTGACTTCTGATTATGTCCGTACGGAGTTTCCTCATTCTCCCTGTGACCTCATGGATTTCCTCCCAGATCTCTGGCTTTTAATTTAATTTTAAATTTATTTTTTTATTCTAATTTTAAAATTTGGGCATACAACAAGGTAACAGGCCATTTCGGCCCACAAGTCCATCCCTAAAGCCCCAGTACGTTTTGAACGGTGGGAGGAAACCGGAGCCCCCATGGAAAACCCACGCAGACGGGGGGAAGAACGTACAAACTCCTTACAGACACTGCAGGATTTGTACCTCGGTCCCAATCGCCGGTGCTGAAACGGCATTGGGCTAAACGCTACGCCAACCGGGCCGCCCTTCCTCTCACTTTCCAAAGATGTGCAGGGTGCATGATTGCTGGAAATTGCTCCTACTGTGCAAATGAGTGGGGTAACCTGGGAAGGGTTGATGGGAATGTGGGGAGGAAAAATAGGATTAGTATGGGATAAGTTTGATGATTGGAGGAGAGGGGGTGAGCGTGACTCTGGCAGATGGAAAAAATATCTTTTAAATTACATTATATGTCCCAATTAATTATCTGTTCTCAAGGCAATTGCAAGGTTAAATCATTTGTTTTGGAATAACTCAGTGTTCTTCTTGGAATTAATTTGTTTGAAGCTCATGAACACTGTGTGGGCAACCAGCTAACAACATAATCCAACAAAGATGTCGTTCCTGTGCCTGTTGATTGCAATCTTGGAGCATTTGCAAAAAAATTCACAAACCTGCTGACTTGAACCTTAGAACATAAGAAACAGGAACAGGAGTCGGCCATCAGCCCATCGAGCCTGCTCCGCCATTCAATGAGATCATGGCTGATCTGATGACGGGTTCATCTCCACTGACCTGCTTTTCCTCACATCCCTTACTATGCAGAAATCTCTCCAACCTTGTCCTAAATATATTCACTGAGGTCGCTTCCACTGCTTCAATGGACAGTGAATTCCATAGATTCACTACCCCCTGGGGAAAGCAGTTCCTTCTCATCTGAATGTTGAGGCTATGCCCTGTAGTTCTGGTCTCCACCACCTACCTCCATCTTATCTATGCCTTTCATAATTTTATACATTTCTATAAGATCCTCTTTCATTCTAAATTCCAGTGAGTACAGCTCCAGATGACTCAATCTCTCCTTATAGGCCAACTCCTTCATCTCTGGAATCACCTCCTCTGCACCGCCTCTAAAGCCATTACATCCTTCCTCATGAAAGGAGACCAGAATGTCCTGTTGCTTCTGGTTGCTGGTAGCAATGGGGATGCATCTTTGTAAGGTCTTGGTATGAAAGGGTGGGAGAGCAACCCACCACAGCTGGCTGAGATATCGAACTGATAGCAGCAACGTACAGCTGTAACTACCTCTGCTCTGGTCCCTCTGTGCTTGTCAAGCACACAAGATTCTGAGGGTGGTCCGACTCTGAGGGTGGGCCCCAACTGCTAGTTTGCCACGTCTTTAATTAATCCTGATGTAGGTTTAGAACAGGCCCTTCGCCCCTCAATGTTGTACCGACCCATATATTCCTTATAAAAAGTACTAAACTCACCCTACCCCATAACCCTCTATTTTTCTTCCATCCATGTGTCTGTCTAAGAGTCTCTTAAATGCCCCTAATGTTTCAACCTCCACCACCATCCCTGGCAAGACATTCCAGGCACCCACAACTTTCTGTATTTAAAAAAAAAACTTAACCCTGATGTCTCCCCTAAACTTCTCTCCCTTAACTTTGTACATATGTCCTCTGATGTTTGCTGTTCCTGTCTTGGGAAACAGATGCTGGCTGTCCACCCTATCTGTGCCTCTCATAATCTTGTAAACCTTTATGAAGTCTCCTCTCAACCTTCTACTCTCTAAAGAGAAAAGTCCCATCTCTGCTGACCTTGCCTCTAAGACTTGTTTTCCAATCCAGGGATCATCCTGGTAAATCTCCTCTGCACTGTCTCCACAACTTCCACATCCTTCCTGCAATGAGGTGACTAGACTGAATACAATACTCTTAAGTTCGTCCTCACCAGAGATTTGTAGAGTTGCAACTTAACCTTTCCTGAATTCAATCCCTGTATCCCAGCTTACCTTAGGCCTTCTTAATTATCCTCTCGATCTGTGCGGCGACCTAGAGGGATGTATAAGTTTTGATCTGAGGCATGGGTTGAGGAACTGAATTACACTTGTCAGCAATTTCCCTGCTCTCCCTCCCCTTGCGGTCAACATAAACTGTATTCAAATTAATATATTTCTCTCCTTTTATAATATTTCGATTGTTCCCTAAATGATCTACCGCTAACCTCTTATGACTTCACTTTTTCTGCACCTTTATTTCTTGAGCCATACCTTTTCCTGTATCTTCCTCTCCTTCAAGTTTTCCTTCCTTTGCACTTTCATTTATTTACATATTCTTGCTTTCTCCTATTTTAGTTAGACATTCAGCGTGGTAACATGCCCTTCTGGCCCATGAACCCATGCTGGCTAATTCACCTATAACCCCCAGGACGTGTTTGAAGGGTGGGAGGAAACTGGAGCACTCAGAGGAAACCCACTCAGTCATGGGGTGAGCATACAAACTCCTTGCAGATGGCACTGGTTTCAAACCCAAGTCATTGGCAATATAACAGCATTGTCCTACCGGTAATCGCCAACCATGCCACCCGATGCTCTCTTGTTCTTTCTCTATCATCCCTTGTTCACTACTTCCTTTCTGTGTATCTATTTATATATCTTTCTCTCTCTATATCTCTTTCTATCTCTATGTCTCTCTATCTATCTACTGGTATCTATCTATATACAGTATGCCTCTCTCTCTCGCTCTCTCTCTCTATCTATCTCTCTCTCTCTCTCTCTCTCTCTCTCTACCTCTATCTCTCTTAATACCCTCTCTCTCTCTAGACCTCTGTCTCTCTATACTTTTCTATACCTCTCACTACACTCTCTATACCGCTCTTTCTTTATACCTCTCTTTCTCTTTCTCTCTCTCTAAACCCCTCTCTCTCTTTCTCTCACTATACCTCTCTCTATATATATATATCTTTCTCTCTATTCAACTCTCCTTTTACCCTCTCTCTCTATAGAACCTCTCTCTATACCCCCTCCCTCCCCTCTCTCTCCTCTCTCTACCTTTCATCTTCTCCCTCCCTTCATATCCTAGGCCTTGCCCTCAAATAAAAAGAATGCTGCAGATGCTTGAAATCTGAAGTAAAAACCTTCCCTTTATCTAGTACATTTCTCCTGACACTTTCTGCAGGTTAAAGGAACCTTCAGCATCTTCCTTTCCTACTCCTGACGAAGGAGATCAGGCTTGAAGCATTTACTCCGTTTCCACAGATACTGCATTCTCCCGGTATCAGTATGGGTTTCTTCCCACCCTTTAAAAACATGCGGGGTTGTTGTTTTATTTGGGAGGGCCTGTTACCATGCTGTACATCTATATTTTAATAAATAGTGTCTTGCCTCTGGCTCTTCTCTATTTCATCTGAACGTCCGTGACAGTTGAAATCTGCCTGTGTTTAACTTGTCTGTGGTGTGAGTGTTGCATCTGCAGCTAGGATTCCTCCTGGCTGATACTCAGCAATTTGTAAACATTCCCGGATCCAGGCAGCAGCTATGGGTGGGTAGGTCGATTTGAGCTGACAGTCTGCCCCTTGGCTTCGTGCCCAGGTGTCCCCAGACAGAGCGGAACCATGAGTTGTTCTCAGCAGGCTATCCAGGAGTATCAGACACTGAGGGATCTGGGGTTTCAGACTACCAGAAAACCACTTCAATTGGACTCATTTGGTATACAAATGAGGTGCATCAAGTTATTCCATGAGCGAAGAAATCAAACAAGAAAGAGAAGATTTACTAGGATGTTGCCCAGACCTCAGGAACTGAGTTACAGGGAAAGGTTAAACAGGTTAGGACTTTATTCCCTGGAGCTTAGAAGAATGAGGGGAGATTTGATGGGGATATGCAAAATCATGACAGGTATGGATAGAGAAATCTTTTTCCACTGAGGGTAGTTGATATACAAACCAGAGGACATGGGCTAAGGGTGAAAGGCGAAAAGTTTAAAGGGAACATTAGGAGAACTTCTTCACCCAGAGAGTGGAGGGAGTGTGGAATGAGCCACCAGCTGGAATGGTTCAATTTTAATATTTAAGGAAAACTTGGACAGGTACATGGATGGAGGGATATGGACTGGGTGCAAGCCAGTGCGACAAGGCAGAATAATAGTTTAGCACTCAGTTGTAGAGAAACCAACAGACTTTTATTCACTTAAGAACACAAGCACATCCATACTGTTTGGTTGTCCTGCACTGAGCTGCAGGAGGCTGTGGAACAGTCACCTTTATACTGGAGCCTGTGGGGAGGGGCCAACCGGCCAATGGGTGTGCCTGACCAGACAATTATACTTAACAATGGTTTACCACAAGCACAGACTAGAAGGGCTGAAGGGTGAGATGAAGGAAAAAGGAGCCTGAGTCAGAAATAAAAGGATCGGTTTTAAACTAAAATCAAAGCAACAGTCGGGCGAAGATGGACGGGAGGCCATGGTGGGGGTGGGGAAGGAGGTCTCAGGAGACACTTTTGTCCCAGCTCGCTTTCTTTTCATCTCTAATTTTTATTTCTTCCATCCGGTCCATTACTGGCCCAATCACTGATCAAAGGGTACATTGCAGCGAATGAAGAGGCTCATTTTTATGTAAAAATTGACAGGCAATAATAAAGTCTGCGGGGTCCTCTTTCTGGGTTTGAAGGTTCCTCTGATGGCTGCTGGACTGCGGGGATATAATTGTGGTTGTGGACTTGGGGTGAAAGCAGATGTGTGGAATTAATCCACAAGATGGATAGAGAAACTACTGGCTGAAAGTAATGACTGTTTGTCAATGATAGATAGTGCAACAAACATGCTTTTCAGTCCCCAGAACAGTGTACATACTTTTGGAATGCATTGAACTGCTATTAGCGAGGAGACAGATTTCAGCATTAATCATGTGGGGTTTTTTTGTGCAACTTGAACAGTTAATTAAGTGGCCTTGATGAGTTTATTACCTAGTGACCATGTTGTGGAGACTCATTGGACCATGTGTGCAGGATTGAGCAGCCCATCAGATTGTGTTAAGTGACGTCTTTCACCAAAGGTCCATCACATGATGTGCAGCCTTTTAAGTCGATAACCAGTGCTCTCAACCAGTAGCGACTTGATTGGGTCCAGCCTGGGGTGAAACATGAAAGTCTGTCGATGCTGTGATGGCAGTAAAAATACAAAAGTGTTTGAGGAACCCAACAAGTCATGCAGTGTCTATAGGTGGATAAAGATATGTGTTTTGGGCCTGTGCCCTTGGTCGAGGAAGCAGGAAGGCGCCTTAATAAAAAGGTTGGGGGAGAAACAGAGTCTAACAGACAAAAGGCCAAAATTGGGCAAGGATAGGAGGACAGGCAAGGAAAGGTGGGAATTGATCGGGAGAGGGGGTTGGCTCTGTGAATGCAAAGGTGGAAGAAAGGAGATGGGGTAAAAGAAAGAGAGAGAGAGAGGAGAGGAGACATTGGCTCCAGTCTGGGTTGTGCCAGGACATGACCAGACTATGGGGACAAGAGCTGAATTCTAGAGTAGAGGTGCGGTTCAACTCAAGGCAATGTTCGACCAAGTCCTGGTAAAACTGGAATGCGATGGGCATCAAAGGGGAAAAGCACTCCAATGTCTTGGCGGGGGAGGGGGGGGGTCCGATCTTGCGCAAGGGAAGGGGATTGCCGAAGGTCAGTTCCCCTCGTCCCAGAACAACAGGATGAGCACTGGCCACTCTTGGAAGCAGAACTCGAAGCCTGTTCAATTGATTCACGGGTGGGAACAACATAGTCTGCAAAACAGACTAAAACTATCCAGTCAGATCAATTAAACAATGTCCGTATCAAACCGTTGCCCATTGTTTGCCTTTTGTCCTCCAGTCTGACAAATTGATTGGCTAGACACATGTTACAGGACACAGAGGATTCAGTTAAAGACAGACTTTGCTTTATTTATTCACTTTTTAGGATAAATCATAGAACATTACAGTACAGTTCAGGCCCTTAAACCCACAATGTTGTGCCAACCTTTATAAATCTACTCAACAAACTAAACCTTCCCTACCTTGCACCCATAACCCTAAATTTTTCTTGCATTCACGCTCTTGTCCAAGTGTACCAGCCTCCACCACCACCCATGGCAATGCATTCCAGGCACCCACAACTCTGGAAAAAAAAACATCCCTGACATATCCCCCAAACTTTGTTCCCCTCACAATTTTTGCTCAGGGGAAAAGGTGCTGGCTGTTCACCGTATCGATGCCTCCCATAATCCTGTAGACCTTTACTAAGTCACCTCTCATCCTTCTTCACTGCAAAGAGAAAAGCCCTGGCTCTATTAACCTTGCCGCATAAGACACTTTCTCTGATCCAAGATCTGGGAAGGCTTGGTCAAAATGCAGTCTTCTGGAATAACACAGCAGCTCAAGTAGCATCAAAAGAATGGTTGACATTTCTGGTTGGAATGCTGCATCAAGACTCGGGTTCGATCCTTCTTTTTCTCCCGCTCGTGCTGTTCTAACTGCTGAGTCCCTCCAGCAGATTGGTTTCTTTTGCTTCTGATTTTATTGTCCACAGTCTCTCGTGTCTCTGGAAACACTTGGACTGCCTGTGTTTATCGCCCATTTCTAATTGCCCTTGAGGTAGTAGGATTGTGTCTCGAATGGTTGCAATCCTCCTCCAGTGTGCTGAAGGGAAGGAAGTTTGAGGATTTCGGCCCAGTGTCGATGAAAGACCATGGTTTTGTTTCCAAGGTTGGAGTACGTCTAGGAAAGGAACCTTCAGGAGGTAGCATTCCATTCCAATTTCCTTCCTTCTTCTTGATGGTGGAAGTTGTAGTTCAGCTCCCATTGGAGAGAGAACAATCTACATGTACTTTATTAAGTCCTTTGGCAAGGTCTCGCGTAAGGTAGTAAAGTAGATTAGGCATTATCTTTGCAGGAGAAGCCAGAGAGTAGTGGAGGATGATTGCTTCTCAGACTGAAGGTCTGTAATTAGTGATATGCCTCAGGGATCAGTGCTGGGTGCTTTGTGGTTTGTCATTTATATCAGTGATCTGGATGATAATGTGGTAAATTGGATCAGCAAATTTTCAGATGACACTAAGATCAGAGGTGTTGTGGACACCGAGAAAGGGTTTCAAAGCTTGAAGAAGGATCTGAACCAGCTGGAAAAATGGGGTTCAAAATGGCCCGTGGAATTTAATACAGACAAGGGTGGGGTGTTGCATTTTGAAAGGCAAACCAGGATAGGACTTGCATGGTCAATAGTAGGGTACTGTAGAGTGCAGTACAACAGAGGGACATGGGAATACGGACCTATAATTCTTTGATAGTGGTGTCTCAAGTAGATAGGTCATTAAGAGAGCATTTGGCATATTGACTTTCATGAATCAAAGTATTGAAGACAGGAGTTGGGATATTATATTGAAATTGTATAACATTGGTGAAGCCAAATATGGAATATTGTCTGCAGTTTTGGTCACCTAACTACAGGAAAGATATCAATAAGATAGAAGGAGTTCAGAGAAGATTTACTAGGATATTGTCCAGATTTCAGGAATTGGGTTACAGGGAAAGGTTAAACAGGTTAAACTTTATTCCTGGAGTGTCGGAGAATGAGGAGAGATTTGATAAAGATATACCAAAATTATGAGCAGTGTAGATAAGATAAATGCAAGCAGGCTTTTTCCACAGAGGTTGAGTGAGACAAGAACTAGATGTCATCAGTTAATGGTGAAAAATGAGATGTTTAAGGGAAACAATTAGAGGAATATCTTCTGGCAAAGGGTGGTGAGAGTGTGCCAGCTGAAGTAGCAAATGCGGGTTTGATTTCAACATCCAAGAGATATATGGATAGGTTCATGGATGGGAGGGGTATGGAGGGTCCAGGTCGATGGGATTAGGCAGAAAAATAGTTTGGCATGGACTAGGTGGGCTGAAGGGCTTGTTTCTGTGCTGTGCTGTTCTATGTTTCTAATTCAATTTTAAGATGCTAAGGAAGGAGATATGGGTTATGCAATGGGAATAGTTATGATAAGGTGATGACAGGATTGCCATGGGGATAAAGTGTTGGTTAAGACATTTGAAGGAGTGTTAGAGATAATATGAACAAAAGAATATAAATGCTACGAAATGCCCAACAGATCAGACCTCTCATTGTAATCCAGATCTTGGCGAAGTGAATTGATTTTTTTTCATCTGAATATTTTTGTATTTTCTGATGAAAGTTTATCTTTGGTGTTGCAGCTGAGCTTCATTTTGTTTTGTATTTATATTGTCTGTAATCAGGATCTTACAACCACTGGCAAGGTCAGCATTTATTGTCTATCCCTAAATGTCCTTGAGTGAGTCCATCCATTGACCTGCTGCACTCCTTTTGGGGAAGGGCAGTGTTTTTTAGCAAGGGAGTTCCAAGTCAATGAATATATTTCCAGATTGGTATTATTTATTCACATGTCACTTGGTTCAGAGTGAAGGACTCTTACCCCAATTTGTTGGTTCAAGTCCTAGTGCAGAGACCAGATCTTTGGCATGGTGCTGAAGGTGTGTTGTGCTAGTGGTTCTCTCAACCTTTTTCTTTCCACTCACATTCCACTTTAAGTATTCCCTAAGGAATACTTAGTAAGGGATTGCACAAGGTGGGATGTGGGTAGAAAAAAAACGTTTGAAAAACACTGTTTTAATCGTACCTAATTGGCTCATTACGTGCGTGGTTTCATAATTCCGAAGGAAATGGGCCAGTGACCATTTTTCTCAAAGTATTTCAGTAACAATTGGATCTAGAGCAGTGGTCCTCAACCTTCCCTTCCCACTCACATCCCACCTTAAGCCCTTATGGCATAGGGATTTCTTAAAGTAGTATGTGAGTGGCTCCGAATTCATACCCACACTCCTGTTCGGCTCCAAATCATGGGTCCTCTACCGGCATCACCTGCGGCTCCTAGAACGCTTCCACCTTCATTGTCTCCGCTCCATCCTCAACATTCATTGGAGCGACTTCATCCCTAACATCGAAGTACTCGAGATGGCAGAGGCCGACAGCATCAAATCCACGCTATTGAAGATCCAACTGCTCTGGGTAGGTCACGTCTCCAGAATGGAGGACCATCGCCTCCCCAAGATCGTGTTATATGGCGAGCTCTCCACTGGCCATCATGTCAGAGGTGCACCAAAGAAGAGGTACAAGGACTGCCTAAAGAAATCTCTTCGTGCCTGCCCCATTGACCACCGCCAGTGGGCTGACATCGCCTCAAACCGTGCATCTTGGCGCCTCACAGTTCGGCGGGCAGCAACCTCCTTTGAAGAAGACCGCAGAGCCCACCTCACTGACAAAAGACAAAGGAGGGAAAAACCCAACACCCAACCCCAACCCACCAATTTTCCCCTGCAACCGTGTCTGCCTTTCCCGCATCGGACTTGTCAGCCACAAACGAGCCTGTAGCTGACGTGGACATTTACCCCTCCATAAATCTTCGTCCGCGAAGCCAAGCCGAAGATGTGAGTGGAAAGAAAAAGAGAACCTCTGGCAGCAAGACTGGGCTGGTACAATAACGGATTTCACAGCACTGAACAGAAAGGAACAGGGGCATTCTTCTCGATTACATGTGCAAATATTAATCCTGCATCAATAAAAGAGGGGATGTGCTCATTATCACAGTTCAACACATCTTGGACTGTACTCTATGGAGTTCAGGAGAATGAGGGGGGACGTCACAGAAGCATTTTGAGTTGCCCTTAACGTTGCTGTTGACAATCAAAATGTCTGTACTTCAGTGCAAGAAAAGGCTCAAAGCCTTGTCCACGATTTAAAAGCTGCACTTGCAACAAGTTCTGACTTATCTTCAAATTCAACTTAAAGACAGACCTAGGTACGAAACTCATTAGAAACCCCGGGGGCTGCCTGTACTTTGAAAAGTGTTCCGACAGAAAAGGAAACCTTACTTTGCGGTGTGGTATTTAAAGCAAGAGGCTTTACTTTGACAACAAAGGAAGTCCTGATTTGTGTCCACCGAGACATTTCCTTTCCCCAAACTCCAATGCACTCCTCTTCTGTGAGGTGGAGCGGCTGCTCATTATTCCACTGGGCTGCACCTCCCCTGTGACATTCACATTGACAAATGAAAGCAGAGATGGAGCTATCAATTCAGGAAGCAATTGAGACCACTAGATTGCCTCCTTCTTAATTGACCAGAAACATTTCTAATTGATCACAGCTGTAATTGATCAGCACTTGATTAATTGGCCAATTTAGTGTGGTTGCTGTGGCCAACCTGATGAAGTCATCCGACGTGAGAGTTTATTGTCCTATCCATGTGTAGAGAAGCATCAAAGGTCCTTACTTCCTGCAGCCAAAAGATACACCAACAATTGTATCTATTAAATTACCACCAAACAAGGAGATAATAAATTTAACAGGATATATAAATATTCACAGCTACAGTTAGTACAAAAAAATGTGATGTTTCAAGAGTGCAGACAAATCTTTTGATGGTCCAGAGGTTATGATGAGGATAAGAGCAGTATGAGGAGGTTCAGGGGAGTCTGATAGCTGCTGGGAAAGAAACTGTTCTGGGACATGGATGAAGGGATCTTTTGGGTCCCTCTTTTTTTGCGCAAGTCTCTCCCTGTACTCCTCACGTCTCTGTCCTCTTCTCCTGAGGTAGGATTGGGACCAGCGTTGGTGAGAATGTGACGTACTGTGCTGCGGGGTCGAGACCCAGTGGCGTCGCACGCCGTGCACAGCGTCACCGAGGCAACCCGCCAATTCTCGAGTCTCGCTTTGAGGCAGCGTCACTGGTCGAATGAGCAATTTAAAGTGTTTGGTTAAAAAGTACGAGAAATAAAGGCAAAGGCCTTGATGAATGGGATACTCTTTATTTCCTATAAATGCTGTGTGACCTGCTGAGTTTCTCCAGCACTTTTGTGTATTGCGTAAAGAATAGAGGGCTGTGTGAGATTTTTTTTCTCGCTCAGAGTCTATGCATTTCTACACAGCGAAGTGCTGATTATCCACAATGTGTCCAAAATACTGATGAGGTGGGGCCCTTGCTTGGAGCTCTACTCGCCTGCTCCCTGATTTGTGTTAATTCGGGAATACACACCCATTTGAAGTGTCATTCCCAGCATTGGGTGAATTGATTCAATGTACCTGTCAGCTTCACGATGCAGGAGCTGCCATTGACTGCAGCCCTTCATTATTTTACTCTGTAAGAAGAACCCTGAATTTCCCAAATGGAAGAAGAGAAAATAGCTTTGGATTTTTAAAGAGGCATTCTGAGGGAAGTTAAGTGGACTGGTAAGGGCTAGCAGCCAGAATCTGGAATAAAGGTTCCAGGTCAGAAGGTACAAGATAGGAGACCTTTTTCAGAAACCTGAGATTCCACTGCAGTGCCTTGGGAGTGCTGCACTGTCTAAGGTGCTGCCCTTCAACTGGCTGCCCAGGATCTCCATGGCACTGCACCAACAACAATCTGCATTGGCATGGTGCCTTTACCAGATGGGCCTGTGGCACAGAGAGATGTAAAACAAGATCTGAGGCTATGTCTCCACTGACAGATTGACCTCAAGATTCCCTGGTGCCCTGAGTGATGTGGGGCACGTAACAGAATTGTTCCCCTCCTCGGATTAGGCTAAAGTTGTCCTATCCTGTTGCGCCTCACTATAGCTCCTACCTCCCCTGTCCCAAGAGCAATGGCTGTCACGAAGGAGAACGGGAACCTCTGCCCAAGGCAGCACTACAAAGAGCTGAAATGTTTGTGATTTAGAGGATCTCTGGCCAAGGCAAAGATTAGAAAAGCTTTGAGCACCAGGTGGGTTGGAAGGACAACTCACTCACTCACTGCTACCTTATGCAGGTAATGGAGGTGCCACACATGGTGATTACTACCAGGTGAACATACTTGTTCGAGGTGCAGGCTGGGGCAATGGGGAAATCATCCAGTAGACTAAGCAGCCCCTGCTGGATTCCCTTCCAGCAGTTCCCTCCCTCCATGCAGAGCAACCAGGTCGCTTATCCGAACAACCCCCTGAACAGTTGTCTGCTCTGATTTATTGCATAATACTAAATAACTCTTTAAACAAATTGTAAGGAATTAGTTGTCTTTCCAAGACTTGCTGCACTTGTTAAAATTTAATTGGCTTAACCAGTTGACAGGAAAATGCCAGCAGTAACAGTGGGGTGGAGTTTATCTCTAACTACTCACCTTTTCCCCAAGTCTCTACTCCTTTGGAGACACTGACGAAGGACGTTGAGTGCTCTCTGGTCATCTGACTTGATCAAATCTCTCACCCAGGCCGTGGACACACATCTGTGACAATCCCATCTTTCAGTCTCTGCAATTGATCATCTAGGCACTTCTAGGATCATCTGTGGAATGGTGGTGAGCAGCACTCTCTCTGGGCTGGTGTGAGGAACGGAGGGGTTGCCGTGTCCTCCTCGCCTCACCTCTAAACCCGAAGGCCTCATCCACCCTCAAAGGTAGATGTAAAATGGCAAGCTTTGCCCGAGTGAATTGATCGGCTGGCTCAGTGGGCTTCTGAGGGCCCAGAGACTTGATAAAGGGTCCCGATCCGAAATGTTGACTGACCATTTCGACCCATGCTGTCCAATCCGTGAAGCCCCTCCAGCTTCTCATTGTTGGCTGAAGATTCCAGTAGCTGCAGTTTTGGTGTTTCTCCACTGAACATTGGACAACAAAAATTTTCAAAAGATTTTCTTAATTGACTGCTTCAAGATGAACGTAAAGATAATCTCGGATTTGCTGCATCATGTAGGAGTTGGAGAAACATTAAATTAACATTTATTGAATTTAGCATCTTTAATCACGTAAAGATGCTGACACATTGCGTTAGTTCAATTGACCTAAAAATGTTTTGCCACTGATATTCGTTGGTATTCAGCATCTGATGCCTCTTGTATCAGTATCCAACAATGGTTGGCCAGCATTGATGGATTCCAGTTGCCTTGATATCACTTTTCAATGGTTGCAATGTCCTGGTGAAACCTTTCACCATGTTCATCACTGACTGCACCAAGATCAGCAGGGAAGAAGTCCAACTGCGAATGCAGAAAATGACATATTGCACTTCATGGTTTTGTATGCCTGAAGTAGACTTAAAATATGGCAAGCAACCACAAAAATAGGTTGTTATCTTAAAAAAAGGACAGCTTTTCCACCAGCTTCTTGAAAATGATCATATTAATGAAGTCAATGAGCAGCAGCCTGGCATGTGAGGCATTGTTCTTCAGATAGGTCATGACAGAGTGAAGGGACAAGTCTATAGGATCATCTGTGGAATGGTGGTGAGCATCACTCTCTCTGGTGAAGGAGTTCCCCAGATGTTTTTGGACAACATTACACAATGAGTTCCATCACTAAAATAAGATTGATCCTAAACCACCACTGGACAATTCTGAAGACAAGAGGGAGAGAATAGCAGGGAAACAGGACACTCACCCATTGTGGACACACATCTGTGCCAATCCCATCTTTCAGCACCCATCTTTCAGTCTCTGCAATTGATCATCTAGGCACTTCTTAAATTATGTCCATGACTCTTTTTCTGTGACTGCTCTCTCTGTTAGTGTATTTACCCCTCTCTGGGTGAAAAAGGTTCCTGAAATCCCCTCAAAATCTCTTTCCCTTACATTAAATCTAAATCTTCAGGCTTTTTTCTAACTCTTATATGGAGAATACTTTACTGAAGTCTACCCTAACTATACTCAATTATAATTTTATGAACCTCAATCATGTCATCTTTAAAGCTCCAGGGAAAGCAGACCTGCCCTTTCTTAACTCTCCTCATAACCAAGACACTCCATTCCAAGAAACCTCCTGGTGACTCTACTCTGCGCCCTCTCCAACATTGTCATATCTTTCCTACAGCGTGGTGACCAGGACTGCAAGCAGTACTCCAGGTGAGGTCAGACCATTATTTACATATAACGCTGTGCCTGGTGTCAGGGTCACTATCTCTCCATGAGGCAGCCCCACAAAAGCATTTCCTTGTCACCGTTTGCTCTGCACGAATGTGATTTCTGCTTCTGCTGCATTGAAATGCAATTTTCTTTTTTTTCTTTTATTCTTAATTTTGTTTTTTTTTATATATCTAGAAGAGGTTGATCTATTTAGAATTCAGTGGTTCTCAACCTTTTTCTTTCCACTCACATACCACTTTAAGTATTCCCTTAATTTTCTTTTTTTTCTTTTATTCTTAATTTTGTTTTTTTTTTATATATCTAGAAGAGGTTGATCTATTTAGAATTCAGTGGTTCTCAACCTTTTTCTTTCCACTCACATACCACTTTAAGTATTCCCTTAATTTTCTTTTTTTTCTTTTATTCTTAATTTTGTTTTTTTTTATATATCTAGAAGAGGTTGATCTGTTTAGAATTCAGTGGTTCTCAACCTTTTTCTTTCCACTCACATACCACTTTAAGTATTCCCTTAAAATTCTCTGTGATTAGTAAGGTGGTATGTGGGTGGAAAGAAAAAGTTTAAAAACCACCGCTTTAATCGTACCTTATTGACTCATTATGTGCACGGTTTCATAACTCCAAAGGAAATGGGCCATTGACAATTTTTCTCAAGCAAAATATTTCAGTAACGATTGGATCTAGAGCATTGGTTTTCAACCTTCCCTTCGCACTCACATCCCACCTTAAGCAATCCCTTACTAATCACAGAGCACCTATGGAAAAGGGATTACTTAAAGTGGGATGTGAGTGGAAAGAAAAAGGTTGAGGACCATTGATTTAGATAATCACAGTGGATATCTCAATATTAGAATTAGGTGAAATTCCCATAAGGATTTTTCACTTTTGAGAATTATATAAGACAACATATAATTGATATGTGACACACATTCTGTATGGCATTATATAAAAGCTATATAATCAATTAATATCTAAACAATATCTAGATGTAATATTTCTCTCTATCAAATTAATAAAACTGTTTTTAAAAAGGAAATGCGACGCCACTTTAATCAGCTCATCGGAAGCTGAAAGGGTATCCAGAAGTTGTGAAAAATCCCATATAAATGCATGTCTCTCCACATTTTCTTACGGCGTCACTAGGGGCCTGCAGACTGCACTGGATGATACCAACAGAGGGGGTGACACCAAAATGACTGTCTATAAAATTCTTGTGCAGTGTTTCAGCAGAAATTTATTATTTTTTAATAAAAATATCCCTGTAGTTAGTTATAACAATTTAAAAAAATTTGTAAGCCCAGCTTGTATCAATATACTTACAAGGCTAAAATTCTATATTAATTTACTTTTTGAACCTTATAATGCACTCCAGTCCTGCTGCAACCCCACCCCACCCCCAAGCACCCCAACATATAAAAAGCACCCACCTCTTTTTTTCTCTGCTCCATCCACCCATTCGCTCTCAACTTGCTAAAAGGCCAAAGCCAAATACAACATGGTGGCCACCAAGGCTAGCTCTCGCAAGAGGTTGGCCATCATTGCCGTAGACACTATTTTCAGTACATACAGCCCTGGGGTGGGGTGGGGTGGGGGGTGGTGGTTGACACCATGAGTTACTGCACTGGGTAACACCAACCCTTGTGACGCCACTGGTTCTACAGCATGGGAAAGGTTTCTTTGGCACCATTTGTCTATACCAGCCACATTGTGTACCTGCCTGAAACATTTCCTTTATTTGGGCCCATATCCCTCCAAACCTTCCCTATCCATGTACCTGTTGAAATTACTTTTGATTATTGTAATTGTACCTGCCTCTATCACTTCCACATACCACCCCCTCCCCCACCTTCTATGTGGGGGAAAAAAACTTGCCCCACTTTTAAATCTTTTCCCCCTCATCTTAAACTTCTTCCCCCCTATCCCTGTGAAAAAGATGACGACCCTCCCCCTTATCTCTGCCCATCATGATTTTCTAAACCTCTGCAAGGTCCACCCTTCATCCTCTGGGAGAATTTTTTTAAAAGCCCAGCCTATCCAGGTTCTCCTTCTAAGCAAAGTGGTTTAGCACAACGCTATTATAGCACTAACGACTAGGATTCAAATCCCGCGCGGTCTGTAAGGAGTTTGAACATTCTCCTCGTGTTTACGTGTGTTTCCTCTGGGTGCTCTGGTTTCCTCCCACCATTCAAAACATACCGGGGTTGTAGGTCAATTGTGTGTCTTTGGAAGCATGGGCTCCTGGGCTGAAAGGACCTGTTACCATGCTGTATGTCTCAATTTAAACCTCAAGCCCTCCAGTCCCGGCAATGAAGTCGTGATGGATGGCTTTTGGATCTGAACGAGGTAGGGATTGCAGCCGTTACCTGGAGCAGCCAAGAGGATTTGGAAAACGGGGTCATTAATCTCTCTTCAAGCCCTTAACTTGCAATCTGTGTACTCTTTGCCATATCCAAACAGCCGCTGGCAAAGTCGTGCTCAATTGATGTATCCTGTACTGCACTCCTGGCTAAAGTATAATGCTATAATCCATTTTCACCCGGACACTTGTCCCTGATATTTCAAACACTGCCTCATCCAGTAGCCAAAGGTAAGTTATTAACTTTCCCTGATAAGGTTATTGCCAGGGAGGTTAATTTAACTCTTTAGCTTTTTATGTTTTTTTTTCTTTGCTGGTGTTCTTTGACTCCTGGTCCCCGGGTGAAGGATTGCAGATAAGCTGACAATCCTCAGCCCGCTGCTCGGAAACAATGCTGCACAGCCGTGTGGGCGGCTGCATTTTCAGAGAAAGGCTGTGGCCACATTAAGGGGTCTGTGCTAAGTTTTAATGAGAGCAGAGAGCCAAATTAAAGAACCGCATTTATGTGGCGCTCAACAACGCTAACTTAAACCCACAATTTTGTCATTACCGTGTTGCTGTTGGTGGGATCTTGCTGTGTGACATGGGCATTGTGCTTCCTCCTTCTTCTTAGTGACAGCACTTCAAAGGGCATCAATGACTGTCCTAAAATCATGGCCTGATGAAATACAACCCTTTTGATGGTTTGCATTATCTAACGAGAGTTCTCTGTACCTTGTGTTAACTGAGACACA
This sequence comes from Narcine bancroftii, assembly GCF_036971445.1. Lineage (NCBI taxonomy): Eukaryota > Metazoa > Chordata > Chondrichthyes > Torpediniformes > Narcinidae > Narcine > Narcine bancroftii. The sequence goes on from NC_091472.1 coordinate 17,472,681, forward strand.
CAGATGCAGATATATACCTTAGGAGAAAGAGTGGCCCACACAGCCCTTCTTTCCGAGTTAGTCCATAAAAATAAATGTGGGCAACTCCTAGTTTTTAAACAGCAATCCTAATTTCTAGGGTTACCCTCAAGAGGAAACGTCCTCTTAATGTCCACCTGCCAAAACCCTTGAGGATCTTCGCCATAATTATCCTGTATGAGGAATCCACATTAGTTGACATCAGTGCTCAGGACTCAAGCCGGTTCTGAAGGAATAGGCTGGTGCTTTCCGAGCAGTGGCTGGAACTGGTGTCCCCTAGATGGGCTGAATGGCCGCCAACGTCTTCTGCAAGTCGAGGAGGTGGGACCCAGTCTCAGCAGATGACTTTGCAGGCATTGAAATGGAAATATTGACCAGATGTCTGGGCCTCGCTCTCCCTCTGTGAGCGTGGCTGGCTGGTTTCACCAGCGTGGATCCAATCCCACATCGCCACCCCCCCCCCACCTCTGGTTTTCAGGGGATTCTTCCATCATCATCCAACCAGCCAATTACCTTCCCCTCCACTTGTTTCCCCATTGGCTCACTTCTTGGAACCATCAATCCAACGTCCTTTTTGGGTCATGAGGCAGTACCTCTGAACGAGACCCATTTGGACATTAGACACAGCTACACTATCTATATTTTCCTCTAAGTACAGATACATTCATGTATGCTCATTGTCTCTATTCACTCTTATACCTCTTTACCCGCATACATATCAATCGTGTTCATTTTTACTCTCATTACCCGTCTTCCTCCCTCAGTCTATTTTTGTCTTTACCCACATACATATCAATCGTGATCATTTTAACTCTCATTACCCGTCTTCCTCCCTCAGTCTATTTTTGTAATTGTTCTGCAAATTTTCGTGCTTCTTCTGGATCCGAGAATAGTCTGTTTTGTTGTCCTGGAATAAATATTTTCAATACCGCTGGATGCTTTAGTATAAATTTATACCCTTTCTTCCATAAAATCGCCTTTGCTGTATTGAACTCTTCTCTTCTTTAGGAGTTCAAAACTTATATCTGGATAAATGAAGATTTTTTGCCCTTTGTACTCCAGTGGTTTGTTGCCCTCTCTTACTTTTTCCATTGTCTTCTCCAGTACCTTTTCTCTTGTAGTATATCTTAGGAATTTTACTACAATAGATCTTGGTTTTTGTTGTGGTTGTGGTTTAGAGGCCAATACTCTATGTGCCCTTTCTATTTCCATTTCTTGCTATAGATAGTATAGACAAGAATTAATAAGGGAAGGTAATGGAATAGAGAGAATAAGGAGGGAATTAAAAGAGTGACCTTTGTGACATATGAAAAGTGAAATCTTTTCTGGGGGAGGCGGGGTGGGGGGAAATAGCAGTCACTGCAAAATCAGTTGACGCTTGCGAGTGGATTCGCAAATCCAAATGGAGAGGGGAGATGTGGTTGTCCGACAAGGGATAAAGGACAACTCAGGAGGTGAAGGGGAGATTGGGGATAAATAAGATAGAAATAGGAGAATAAGGAAAATGTTGGATGTTGTAGGAATGTTGTCTTATAAAGAGTTGAAAATAAGAAAACAGAAATGGAAAAGGAGGAAAGGTAATGATGGAAAAACGGAAAGAGAAGATAAACAAAATATAAAAGGGCTACGCTGAACTATATGTCTTTAAATATTAATGGAATACATAACCAAATTAAAAGGAAGAAACTACTAAATTTAAATGAATAAATGTATTCCATTAGAAAAAATAACATATAGGTTAAGAAATAATATTGAAATATTCGAACAAGTATAGGAGCCTTACATTAAATACAATAGCGAAAACCTACCAGGGACAAACATTACCTAAGTTGATGGAAGGAGAAGGAAAGAAAAGAATGGACTCAGTAGAATTTGGTGTAATTTTGTTGAAGGACAACATTGTCTGACTGGCTTAATGCAACCTAGATTGTATACCTAAAATGGATGAGAGGGGGGGGTGGGGGGGTGCTTTGGGAGGAAAGGGGGGGGGGGGAGAAAAAGTCACTGTATATGTGTGAAAAAGAAATAGTGTATATCATGGCTAATGTGATTTATGGTGTGAAAAAAAAAAAAAAAGACACAGCTACACACATCTGCTAAAGTACTTACTGTTGGTCTGGAAATAGAGTCTTACAGGATGGAAAGAGCGTCAAGAACCCATTTTTTAATTATTTACAACATGGTAGTAACCAATTCCGGACATTGAAATATGTGCTGCCCAATGAACCTACAATTCTGTACATTTTGGAAAGTGGGTGGAAACCAGAGCACCTGTGCAGGTCATGGGAAGAATGTTCAAACTCCTTAGAAACAGCACCAATCCTACCCCCTGAACATTTTATTCTCACTCCACTCCCTTCCTTATTATAGGAAGGATGTGGAAGCTATGGAGAGTGTGCAGAGGAAATTTACCAGGATGTTGGCTGGATTGGAAAATATCTTATGGGGCAAGGTTTAAGAGAGGAGAATATTTTGGGGAAAAATAGGAATAAGATTACAGCATAGGAATTTGAAAAATCCTCAGCCATTCTAACTGGCCGGCATAGTCATTTGTGTATAGTTTGCTTGCCTTCATAGGTCTGAGTAATGAGAGTGAGGAGGTTCTGTTGCAGTTACGTATAAATTTGGTTGGGCTGCAATTGGAGTAATGTGTGCAATTCTGGCCACCCCATTGTGGGAAGGATGTGGAGGCTTTGGAAAGAGTACAGAAGGGAGACAGTCAAAGTCCTTTTCCCAAGATGAAAAAAAAAGTCCTGCAATCCCAGATGTGCATTTTATGTGGGTGGGTGTGGGGGATGTTTAAAGGGGATGTGAGGAGAATTTCTTTTTTTTTTGCGCAGTGTGTGGTGGGTCCCTGGAACAGGCTGCCAGGAGTAGTGGAGGAAGCAAACACAGTAAAATCCCCATGATCTGGAATTCAAGCAACCGGCAAAAAAAAAAATCGCAGGAAATAAATGGGTAAAAAATACGAAAGTTTAAAATTAGTGCGCCCTCAGGTCAAGTCACTAATCACGCAACAATCTCAAGTGACCAGCAAATACACTTACCTGGCATCTACCAATTTCCATAGGTGCTGGATACCAGGGGTTTTACTGGACAACGGTAGCATTTAAGAGGCTTCTAGACTGAGGGGTGAATATGCAGGGATAGAGGGATCTGGATCATGGGGAAGCAGCAGAGATTTATTTTGATGTGTTCAGCCCAGTCATCATGAACAGAAGGGCCTGTTCCTATGCTGGCACTGTTCTATGCTCTATGAGTCTGCCCACCTCATGTATGTCGCCGGCTTTTATCCCTCCTTCCTTCATTAGCTGTGGTACTTTCACTTGCTTCTACGCCAAGCCCCTCAACCCTCACTGCCTCTCTCCCCTCCTTTAAGATGCTCCCTTAAAGGGCCACTCCTTTGACCAAGGTTGATTCTGATAAACCCTTAGGCAGCTGAGGGTCAGAGCTGCTCAGGTGTAACACCATGGGTGGTTTTACATTGTTGAAGGAGTTACCATTGTTACTGTTAATTGTCTCAAGTACCCTGAGGGCATCTCATCTTACATGAACATAGTCCTGCTCCTTTCACTCTTATCACCTGCTGCAATTTTGTCTGGAGGCAGAGAGTGACAGAACCAATGCATGGGAATAGGCAATGGATTGCCTCCTGGCTCAGTGGTGGTCAGGAGGTACTGGTTCAGCAGAAGATAAATCAATTGAGGGGTTCCCTGGTGTATTGAGTGCTGACTGTGTAGCTCTGTCACCATTCCCCATAGCAGTTGACTGGCTATGGGTAAATGGCCACTTCTTTCCATGGACTGCGTTGACTGTCAGTAAACCACAGGTTGGATGGAGGCAAGTGCTACACAATTATGTGCTGGAGAAACTCATCAGGTCACACAGCATCCTGTGGCCTTCGACAGGTGTTAGCAAAAGCAGGCAGACACCTGAATGAAAAGGTGGGGGGGAGGGGTTAGGAGGAGAGGGAGAAAGGAAGGGGTGGGTTGGAGCACAAGCAAACAGGCAAGAGATTGTGTAGATACAGGTGGTTGGGGGCGGGGTGTGAAGAGAAAAAAGCTGTGTGATAGAGGGAGAGAGTAGAGGGTAGCTCTCTGATAGGAGGAGGGAGGGAAGAGGGTGGGGAGCTGGAGGTAAGGAGAGAGAGGGATGAGAAAAGTGAGATTCAAGGGAGGAGGTTCATGCAAATTGGTTTGTGCATTGGAGGCTTTTTTGTTGAGCTAGTTGGAGCCAAATTCTCTCTTCTTCTCCCAAGCCAGATCAGCCATGTTACCCTCACAGCCAGTGTTACGAACCTTGTCTTTGAGTGTCAGGCTGTTCACCTTGTAACAGTGAACACTGGAGATTGCTCCCAACACAGAGGTAGATGGGTCTACTGGATAAGAAGGTTTAACAGTGCAAGTTTTATTACATTTTCAACAGAGAGGAATGCTTTTCCACAATGATCTGAATATGGTCAACAGGGATCTGTGCTGAATTAACACTGGATAAATCTAGTGTCTATTTCTGAGGGTCTACTATTTCATTCTGCAGAGAGAGAATACATTCTTCAACCAGTGGAGAGTAGCGAAGGACAAAAAGTGTTTGTAGACTACCTTACATAACCTTATGACAGCCCCCAATTGTTCTCCCTTTCCAGAGGTTTGGTGCTAGAGTGAAGAGATGCCAATGCAAACAGCAAGGCCCGTTGGAACATTATCAACTGCACCACCTGCACCAGCTGTCCTTATCAGTTGAGGGGTTAGTTGTGGGTTAAAATTCTCCAGGATGCCCCCTTCCTAATTTTTGAATAGTGCTTCGAGTTTCTTTATTGGATCGGTCTTCCCAAAGGAAAAATATAGCGAAATTTGTCCCAGTTAGTTATTTAAGAACATTGTGTCCCAAGCGTTTGAGGGTAAAAGTAGAGACCAAGGACCCCAGGACTGTGTACATGCATTGAGATTTTCTCCATATGGAATACTCCTCCATTCCATAGCCAAGGTCTGTCCCAAATCCACCTGCAGAATAAAGGTGCATATTTTATAGATATTTGGGGGAAATTTAAACCGACAACTAAATTGGGTGGCACAGTTAGTGTGGCAGTTAGCATGACATTATTACAGCGCCAGCGATCAGGGTCCAAATCTGGCGCTGTCTGTAAGGAGTTTGTGCATTCTCTCCGTGCCTGCATACTCCATTTTCCAAAACGTACCAGTGTTGTAGGGTAATTGGGTGGCATGGGCTTGTGGGTAGAAAGGGCCTGTTACAGTGCTGTATCTCTAATATTTTTTTAAACATTAAAAAATAAAACCTTTAACAAGTAACAGTGGGCAACTGCAGTGTGACTAAGTTGATGGGACCTGGTCAGACAATGTGGATTTGCACCATATGGGCAGTGATTAAATTTACCCATGTAAGAAATGTCACATGATCACATGGTCATGTGATGAATGGGGTGATGTGATCTTGTGTCAAATGATTAAATCTCTGTTCTACCAAAATCCCATTTGGCAAAATAAGTCTCCAGTAAATGCTTGGCATCCTTTTTGCAATCATTCCCTAAAGAATCCTGACTCATTAAATCTGTTTTGTCAGCACTTGCATTTCTCATGGTTACTGAGAAATAGCATGGTTCATCTCCCCAAGTTTCCCTGATCTACTTTTTACAAAGAACATGGGCAATCTTCTACCGCTTTCTGCATATCTCCCGATTCCCTTCAGGTACCGAGCAACTGAGCCTAAGTATAAAACTCCCAGGAGCTTGCCATTAATGAACACTGGGCAGTGACGTTGCTGCTTGACCACCTCCACTGTGTCTGCTGCCTGCTTTGGCCTTTAATCTCATTGCGACGTTATTATAGAGTAACTGTCTGATGGCCATACTCGACAGGAGCAAGAATTCTTGAGCAAGTCAATGGCTGATGTTTAGGTCCGTTTGTCAGTGGTTGGATGTCAATTGTGTGGCGCGGTTGGCATAGCCTTTACAGCACCAGTGATCAGGACCACGGTTCGAATCCCACGCTGTCTGTAAGGAGTTTGTACATTCTCCCCGTGTCTGTGTGGGTTTTCCCTGGTGGCTCTGGTTTCCTCCCACCACTTGAAATGCACCGGGTGTGCAGATTAATTGAGAGGCATGGACTCATGGGCCGAATAGACATGGTACTATGCTGTATGTCTAAATTTAAATTGAAAAAAAAATGAGGAACTGTATAAGAGGGGAAGCAATTCAATTTAAGCAATTTCCCAACTCTTGAAGAAGACAGTCTGCTCTTTTTGCACTCCCATTGTCAGTGCAGGGGAAGGAGTCCCAGAAATTTGATGCCCAACATTGACTTTAATGTTCTCCCAGCATGTTATGACATCCAATGGTTTAATTCAGTGACTTCCCATCAAAACAACAGTAAATTGTGCTTTTGTGGTTAGCAGCTGAAAACCTTTGTTCATGGAGAATAGAGTTGAAGCAAGAGTATTTGTCTCTTGGAGGATTTGTGTAAATTAGAGAAGCATTTATCTCAGTGAAGGGGAATGTATTCAGGGCAGAGGATTTGTGATCAGAAAGAGAGACGGGATTAGTGATCGTGAATAGAGAGAATTTACCATGGAGAACAGGTACGTGGGGTGGGTGTAGAGAACAGGTACGTGGCGTGGCTGTAGAGAATAGGTACGTGGGGAGGGAAGAGAGCAGGTACATGGGGAGGGAAAAGACGAGGTATATGTGGTGAGTGCAGAGAACAGGTACATGGGGAGGGTATAGCAATTACAGATGCACATCAAGTCAAGTTTATTGTCTTCTAATTGCACAAGTAAAACCTGACGAGACAGCTTTCTCCTGTCTTCAATGCAACACACACAGACACGCAACCAAATATAATACACATATAGTCAAACAGTACATATGCAGGACAAGTATTCATAAATACAAATAAATAAATAAGTATTATTTTGTGAACATGAGAATCTCGGATGGTCAACGTGAGCAGTTTCTTTGGTTTTTCAGCATTTTCATTGTCCATGGGAGAATCTGTTCCTCTCTCTCTCTCTCTCTCACTCTCTCTCTCTCTCTCTCTCTCTCTCTGAGAATCTTTGTAGAGAGAAGGTACATACGGGAAGAGTCTCTCTGGAGAATAGGTACACCTGTGTTTACTTTGAACGGTAGCAGACATGTCATTGTGAAATGAGAATGAATGTTTGCTGTGAAGTAACTTGATAGTACCAGATTCCCTGTTCCAGCCATGACCACAGTCCAAGGCAGCCACAGCTGAAATCACCAATGGTACTGTGAACCAGGGAACATGTGTGTTTTAATGATTGTCAAACCACTGTTGTATCCTGTATTGAGGCTTCATTCTAACTTTCTGTTTGTCATGAGCATAACATGTTTGGATTTATTTTGATCAGGTGTATCTCTCACCACTCTGTGCTTCCCTTTGGACTGGCAACCCCATTCGCGCTGGTGTGTTTGCAGTAACAGCACGGGTTTCCCTTCCCTTTGGGATTATGCCTGTGGTTTGGTGTCTTGAGTAAGATAGGCCAGAGGGTGTATGTGGCCTTGCAGGATTACACAGAACATTACTGCAAAGTACAGGCCTTTCAGCCCATGATGTTGTGCCAACCCATATACTGTATACCTACCAAAATAATAATTAAACCCTCCCTACCTCATAACCCTCTACTTTTCTTTCATCCCTGTGTCTGTCCAAGTCTCCTCAATGCCCCTATTATGGGTGGCAACCAGAACTCTCTGTGTTTTAAAAAAAATACTTACCCTGATATCTCCCCTAAACTTTCCTCCCTTCACTTTGTATAGATGCCCCGGGTAAAAAAAGGTGCTGGCTGTCTACCTTATCTATGCCTCTCAAAATCTTCTAGACCTCCATTAAATCACCTTTCATCTTTCTTCACTCTAAAGAGAAAAGTCCCAACTCTGCTAAGCTTGCCTCATAAGATATATTTTCCATTCCAGCAACATCCTGGTAAATCTCTGCATCCTCTCCATAGCTTCCACATCCTTCCTGTAATGAGGTGAGCAGAACTGAACACAATATTCTAAGTTGTGGTCTCAGCAGAGCTTTATAGAGTTGAGCCAAGGGAGTGCTCCGAGATCTTTCCCAGTGAAACTCCGCATGGTTGGTGATAACTGTAGGTGACAGATAATGTACCAAACCAATCAGCTGCCATCCAGTCCTTTGGGAGTTTAAAAGTATTGTTGCGTGCAGCCTCTATTGCAGTAATGATGAGTAATTGCTCCGGCAAGTCTTCATTAACCTTCAATAAGCCTGTTCCCACAGTCGATTAATTGCTAAAGGACTGATAGAGTTGTGCGATGGCTGAGCAGTTGCTTCATCACTCCTGTTGCTTCACCAGCCTCGTTCTCCAGCTGAGAAGGGCACGACGATTGATCGCTGAGCAGTGCAATGTGGAGAAGTGTGGAGGACAGCAGTCACCCTCCCTCGACAAAGAAGCACATATTACCCTGAAGTGAAATAAAGCAGCAGCGATTAGACCCCTAAATACGTGGTCTTTGCTGTCCCATTAGAATGCAAACAGCTGAGGAAAGATGATTGAAGAGGCTTCCTCCAAAGGGAGACAATGTCTTGCTCTTCAGTAACCTGTTCCATCTTGTATCATATTCTCCTCATGGCACACAAGGAGGCCACTCGGCCCATCAGTGGTAACTGAGTTAAATGCCTGGTAGTTAAGCAGCAATCCTGCCCAGTTACCCCTCCAACCCACCATTTGCTGTGTTGCCAAGTACCAGATGAGTTTCTCCAAAACCTTGCATGAGTTGATGTGTTCATTATGGGCGGGCCCGGTTGGTGTAGCAGATAGCGCAATGCCTTTACAGCACCAGCGATCAGGACCGGGGCTTGAATCCTGTGCTGTTTGTAAGAAATTTGTACGTTCTTCCCATGTCTGCTTGTGTTTTCTCTGGGGGTTCTAGTTTCCTTCCACCCTTCAAAACGTACCGCGGGTTGTAGGTTAATAAGAGCATAAGAAATAGGAGCAGGAGTTGGCCATCCGGCCCATCGAGCCTGCTCCGCCATTCAATAAGATCTGATCATTGACTCAATTCCACCCACCTGCCTTCTCCCCATATCCCTTAATTCCTTAAATCAGTTTAATGAAGTTGCCTCAACTGCTTCCCTGGGCAGAGAATTCCACAGATTCACTACTCTCTGGTAAAAAAAATTTTCCTCATCTCCATCTTAAATCTACTCCCCTGAATCTCGAGGCTGTGTCCCCTAGTTCTGGTCTCACCTATCAGTGAGAACAATTTTCCTGCCTCTATCTTATCTACCCCTTTCATAATTTTCTATGTTTCTATAAGATCCCTTCTAATTTTCTTTGAATTTGAGTGAGTATAATCTCTCCTCGTAGGTCAAACCCTGCATCTCTGGGGTGTCTCCTCTGGACCGTCTCCAAAGCCAGTATATCCTTCCTCAAGTATAGAGACCAGAACTGCACACAGTACTCTAAGTGTAGCCTCACCAGTACCTTGTATAGTTGCAGCATGACCTCCCTGCTTTTGAATTCAATTCCTCTAGTGATGAAGGTGAACATTCCATTTGCCTTCTTAATTATCTACTGTACCCGCAACCCAACTTTTTGCGATTCATGCACAAGTACTCCCAGTCCTTTTGCACTACAGCATGCTGCAGTTTTTCACCATTTAAATAATAATCTGCTCTTCTATTTTTCCTATCAAAGTGGATGACCTCATATACCTCATACCTCATACTAACGTTGTACTCCATCTGCCAGACCTTTGCTCCATTCATCCATTCATTCATCTGTATCTCCATCTCCCGACTCCATTCATCTGTATCTTATTGATAAGTTTCTCGTGCGGCACCTTATCAATGCCTTTTGGAAATCCAAATATACATCAACCTGTTCCCCTCTATTTACTCCGCCCATTATATCCTCAAAGAACTCCAGGAAGTTTGTCAAACAAGACCTGCCCTTTCTGAATCCATGTTGCATCTGCCTGATGGAACCCCTTTGTTCTAAATGTCTCGCTATTTCATCCTTAATGACAGCTTCAAGCATTTTCCCGACTACAAACGTTAAGCTAACTGGCTGATAGTTACCTGTCTTCTGCCTGCATCCCTTTTTAAAAAGTGGCCTGATATTTGCTGTCTTCCAATCTGCCGGGACCTGCCCAGAGTCCAGAGGATTTTGGTAAATGACTACCAATGCATCAACTATAACTCCTACCATTTCCCTCAGTACCCTGGGATGCATCCCATCAGGACCAGGGGATTTGTCCGCTTTCAGTCCCATTGGTTTGCTCATCACTCTCTCTTCTGTAACAATTATTTTATAGAGGCCCTCACCTCCCTTCACATCCCTATCTCCACTCTTTTGCATGCTGGACGTGTCTTCCACCGTGAAGACTGATACAAAATATTTGTTCAATGCCTCGGCCATTTCCTCATTACTCAATATCAATTTCCCTCCCTCATCTTCCAAGGGACCTATGTTGACTCTAGCCACCCTCTTCTGTTTTATATATTTATAAAATTTTTTGCTATCTGTTTTTATATTTTGTGCTAATATACCTTCATAATCCTTCTTCCTTTTCTTTATTTCCCATTTAGTTGTGCTTTCTTGCCTTTTAAAGTTTTCCTAAACCTTCAGTTTTCCACTATTTTTGGCTACTTTGTATATATGAGCTTTTAATTTTATACTTTCCTTTATTTCCTTAGTTAACCAAGGCTAACTCTACCCTCTCTTGCTGCCCTTATATTTAACAAGAATATGTTTTTGTTGAGTACTGTGAAAAATCTCTTTGAAAGTCTTCCACTGTTCCTCAACTGTTCTACCAACTAGCCTGTGCTCCCAGTCCATGCTGACCCATTCCTCACTCTTCCTGTTGCAAGAGGGGTGTAAATTGGGCAGTACGGGCTCATAGGGACGAGTTTGCTTATTACCGTGCTGTCTGTCTAAATTTAAAAAAAAATTAAAATTACCCTCTCATCAGAGCCGACGGACCTTCCCTCAGAGCTGAGGCTTACACGAGTTGAAGGCAAGTAGTTCGACCCTCAATTACATCAGACAACTTGTCTTTTCAGAAGAACAGGATAATTTCAGATTTGTTGTATCGTATATAGGGTGGCCATTTCCAAATTTCCTAAAAGGGGGACACGGTCATAGGTTACTATGTAACACACACATTCCACTTGCCTTCTTGATAGCCTGCTGTACCTGCAAACCAACCCTTTATGATTCATGCACAAGTACTCCCAAGTCCTTCTGTAGACAGCATGCTGCAAACATTTCCCATTTAAATAATAATCTGATCTTCCATTTTTCCTTCTAAAGTGGATAACCTCACATAGAACTCCATCTGTCAGGCGCTTACCCTCTCACTTATCTCTCGTAAGACTCTCCGTATCCTCTGCACAATTTGTTTTTCCACTCAATTTAGTGTCAACAGCAAACTTAGATACACTACACTCTGTCCCCTCTTCCAGATTGTTAATGTATATAATGAGCATTTGTGGGCCCAGTACCGACCCCTGCAACACTCTGCTCACCACTGGTTGCCAACTAGAAATACACCCATGTATCCCAATTCTCTGCTTTCTATTGGTTAATCAATCCTCTATCCATGCTAATACATCACCCTAACTCCATACATCCTTATCTTCTGTACAAATCTTTTACATGACACCTTTTCGAACATCTTCTGGAAATAAGTTAAAAATGTCCGCCTGCTCCCCTCTATCTACCGCGCTCGTTATATCCTCAAAGAATTCCAGTAATTAAACAATCCCAGTTAGTCCCATTCTTTGCACATTCCCTTTCCCAGTATTTGTCCAATTCCCATTTGAAATCCATGCCACTTCCTCGTCAGGCCTCACGTTCCTGATTTTACAGTTACAGGATGAGGGGATGGGAACGTCACCCCTCTCTCGATGGCCAGTGCCCAGCTGGAGAGGGCTGCAGGTTCTCTGGTAATGCCCCTTGTAGTCGTGTTATTTATTGCCTGTGTTCTGCATTGTTCCATCTCATTTTTCACCATTTATCTCGCTTGGCTGTGAATCTGTAGCTGCAGCACAAGGTTTGAAGTGTGAATGTGCCTTCTTTCTTTGATTCAGTTCACAGAATATCACAGAATGATTTAATCCACAAATTCAGGAAACTAGCAAATAAAGAACTCATTGAAAACTTGCCAACGACAAAAAATAATGCCGCATGTGTTCTCAGTTCCTGGCCTATGTGTCGCCTTCGATATTAAAATGATTGGAAGATTTAGATTGAAGCAATGAGTGTTCACCAGATGTAAGGAAATTCCAGGATTAGTCAGTGTGCTGAAAGATGTCAACAACATAGGGCTCTCCCAAATGATTCCCAATCTCTTCCAGGTCCTGCTGGGTTCCTCACACACAACATGGGTTCTCTCACTAAAGGACACTGGGTCGATATGGTTCTCTCCTGAAGGGACACCAGGTCAACATGAGTTCTTCCACTAACACACACCAGGTCAACATGAGTTCTTCCACTAACACACATCAGGTCAACATGAGTTCTTCCACTAACACACACCAGGTCAACATGGGTTCTTCCACTAACATACACCAGGTCAACATGAGATCTTCCACTAACACACACCAGGTCAACATGGGTTCTTCCACTAACACACACCAGCTCAACATGGGTTCTTCCACTAACACACACCAGGTCAACATGGGTTCTTCCACTAACACACACCAGGTCAACATGGGTTCTTCCACTAACACACACCAGCTCAACATGAGATCTTCCACTAACACACACCAGCTCAACATGAGATCTTCCACTAACACACACCAGGTCAACATGAGTTCTTCCACTAACACATACCAGCTCAACATGAGTTCTTCCACTAACACACACCAGGTCAACATGAGATCTTCCACTAACACACACCAGGTCAACATGGGTTCTTCCACTAACACACACCAGCTCAACATGGGTTCTTCCACTAACACACACCAGCTCAACATGGGTTCTTCCACTAACACACACCAGCTCAACATGGGTTCTTCCACTAACACACACCACCTCAACATGGGTTCTTCTACTAACACACACCAACTCAACATGGGTTCTTCCACTAACACACACCAGCTCAACATGGGTTCTTCTACTAACACACACCAGGTCAACATGGGTTCTCTCAATAAAAGGCACCAGGTCAACATTAATTCTCTTACAGGCATTACTGGGTCTAGCAGTCACATTAGGTTTTATGCAGCTAATTCTGGGACAGCACAGATGACACTGACTTCTCACAGGCAACATCTGGTCCCTTACAGGCAATACTGAGTCACTCACAGGCATCATTGAGTCTCCCAAACACACTGGGTCTCTCGCAGGTGATACCTGTCTTACACACACGCTGGGTCTCTCACAGGTGATACCTGTCTTACAAACATGCTGGATCTCTAGCAGGTGATACCTGTCTTACAAACACTCTGGGTCTCTCACAGGTGATACCTGTCTTACAAACACTCTGGGTCTCTCACAGATGATACTTGTCTTACAAACACGCCGGGTCTCTTGCAGGTGATACACGCTGGATCTCTTGCAGGCGACACAGACTACACTGCGTGTCACACACAATTGCTCTTTCACAGATTATCGCAGCTCTTTCATAGACAACAATAGCTTTCTTGCTTATAACTTTGGTCAAAGCTAGTTCCCTTAAAATTGATCTGAGCTATTGCAGAAAACTCCAGGTTTGCCAAACAACAGGCTACACCTGTTTTACTTAGATCCTTTTGGTTCCAGGTTCTCCAATCCCAGGTCTCTCAGATGACAACACAGATCATACGAGGTGGCCATGAATCAACTCCAACTCCTCAGCATATAGTTCCCCATCAAAGACTTGGGCTTTTGTCCTTCTGACGTGTTGATAGAGGGAGGCTTTGCTCAATCACTTTCAACAAAGGGTGTTCAAAGCTCACTGGTTATCCTGTAATTGGCTGCTTGGCTGCTATTGTATGCTCTCGGTTTTTCACTCTGGTGAATATCAGATCTGTATATAATTCTGTCTGAGTGAACAGAAATTAAACACTTCCAATCCCTTTTATGTACAATGGTACATCCGTTGTAATCATTGTTTCCAGCTGTTTTCTTGTGAAGAGAATGACTGCCTCCCCAAAGTTTGTGCGATCAGCAGTAATATCCTGAAGTTGAGAAAAGACCCATCACAGAGACTGAACCAGGAACTGGGAAATGACTGACAGCTTGCTCAGCAGACAGCAAAGAGCTCCCATAGTGGGAGCACCTCTCCCTTCCTCATGTTGTCAATAATGCTTTCTTCAAAAAGAAAAATTGTGCCCCTCCCCGAACCGGGCTCTTTGGATGCTCCTCTTACCCTGAGCTCTCCCCGGAGATGACAGGGGAGAGTGCCTTGGACAAAAGTGAGTGATTGTCATTTTATTACACATTTATCTCTGCTTTCAACCAAAGTTGTCTGCCAAACCTCTGTTCAGTTTCCCAAAAGCCACTCAGAGTGCAGAGAACACCACTGCCTTCAATTTCCCCTCCAAGCTACACATCATCCCATCTTGGGCACATGTGGCAGCAGAATAGCCTCTTCAGCCCATCTAGTCCGTACCACTATTTACAGTATATACCAGCAGATAGGGCGACTCTGTGTAGGACAACCCCTAGAGTTTCCACCTAAAATGTAGGTTTTGAGCTATACCCCTTGTATAATACAACTCACCCCCAAAATCTGACACTTATTGCTGACCAGTGGATGGTGTTAAAAGCAAATCACAATATTTTAATGCCAAATTACCCTGTAAAGATTTTAATTTTATTAGCCTATTTTAAATTTTTTTTAAATTTTAAAACTTTATTTATTCGTTCAAAAAAAAATATATGACATATACAGCAATTAAACATGAACATTTTTTTGATATATATTAAAAAAGAAAAAAAAATGTTCTCCCCACCCCCTCAGCCAACTTTCCTAAGGAGAGCCATAAAAAAAGAAAAAAGGAAGGATATTAAAAAAAATTAAATATACATATTAAGATCTAATCAATATAAATTGAAATGTAAACATCCTGAGTATAACAGCCACTTATTAATAAAAAAATTATAATTATCATGCAAAACATACGTAATTTTTCCAATTGTTAAACAATATTTCATCTCATTAAGCCATCTATTAATATCAATCATATTTGTATCTTTCCATGTACTAGCAATACATTTTTTCGCTATGGATAAAGCTAAATATACAAAAGCAAGCTGGAACTTAACTAATCCCAAGCCTTTCAGAGGTTGCAAACTGCCCAATAAAAATACTGTTGGATCTAAAACTATTTTAATCTTATACAGGTATTCTAAAAATGATTGAATTTTCTTCCAAAAAGATTGTATATGTATACATAACCAAACAGTTCCAACCATATCACCACATCCAAAACACAAATCTGATTCATGAAAACCATATTTTTTAAATTTTTCAGGTGTCAAATATAATTGATGTAAAAAATTGTAAATCATTGCATAATGTGCATTTATCAATCGAGTTACACTATCATAACAGATAGTTATGATATCATAACAGAAGAACCAATCTTCTTCATAAAAAAAAACAACATCCGCTTCCCATTTAATTTTATATCTATCCCAACCCTTTTTATCATACCATCCTGCAATATTTGATACATAAATAAAATATAACCCTTCTCTGGTACCTTCATAAGAGAAGCCTCAAATTTAGTCATTTTAGGTAAAATCATCTCTCTACCAAACATACATTTTACCAAAGATCGAATTTGATAATAAAGAAATAAAGAATTCTTATCAATACCAAAATCTTCCCTCATTTTATTAGCCTATTTTAAAATAAGCCACCATTGGCTGTTTATAGCCTGTATAGAGCCGAAATCAGTCGGACTGGGACCCCGTGGGGTAGCACTGAGACTTTGTTGATAACTAACAAGGCATGTGCAAGATGGTGTCGGAGCTGGTGGGAAGATTTCAGCTGCGTTGAAAGGTTTGGATTATATACTAAGCGTATAAGATGACCCGATTTTTAAGTTGACAGTTTTGTTTCAAGATCGTCCTATATGCTGGCATATCCGGTATTCTGCCTTCTCTCGTTGACTTGCTCCCAGATCATTGTCCTCCCATCCATATACTGCAATGATCCAATGTTCTAACTCATGGAACTCGCTTCCCCAACAGTACTGAGGGAGGACCTTCATCAGAAGAAGGCGGCGATGCAAGGAGGCAGATTCCCCCCCCCCCCCCCACCACCATCTTCCCTTCCCCTGCCCCAATTGGGAATGATCTGGCAAGGAGGTGAATGCACAAACTAAAAAAAGAAATGCATAAAAGAGCAAGCGGAGAAGGTGCCAAGTTCATTGCAGGGAGCGAGATCAACTCATGAGGGCAGGATGAAAACAGTTAGCGCAATGCTGTTAACAGCACTAGCAACCTGGGTTCAAACCCAGCCGTGTCTGTAAGGAGTTTGAACGTTCTCCCTGTCTCTGTATGGATTTAGGGGTGTAAGTTAATTGGTGTATTTGGGAGACACGGGCTCATGGGCCGGAAGGGCCTGTTACTGTGCTAAACGTGGAGGATGAGGCTGGGTATTTGACCCTGCCACTCCAGTCGTTGCAGGACACCCATTTCTTCAGCTTGAAAATACAGAGTCTGCCCTCCAGCTTTACTCTCACATTGCTTGAGGAAAAATTATTCCCACTTCTGTGAAGATAATCAACTGCAACAATGCTGAACAAGCTCAGCAGGTCAAACAGTGTACAAGGTTGGAGGGCTCAAGCCCAAAACATGGGTAATGTATCTTTATCTTTGTTCTATAAAGGACACTGCTTGACCTCCTGAGTTTCTTCATCATTGAGCTTTCACTTTGACCACAGTGTCTGCAGACTTGCGCCTTTTACTCCATCAGCAACATTTGTCTTCCATACAGTCCATCAAAATGTTGAGCATTCCATCCGGGAGCTGGTTCACGAGCTTGAAGTAAAGTGGACCTCGAGCAAAGGAACGCAGGAGAAAGCAGCAACTCTGCAGCTTTCTCCAGTGGTGGGAGCGGGTTAAGTTTCCAAAGGGAGGCTGAAAGGTTTGGGAAAGGGATTCCAGGTGTGGGGAACACAGTTGGCTAAAGCTGTGTCACCCTTTGAGGAAGCTCATCCAAGAAGTCTAATTGATTTAGAGATACAACATAGTAACAGGCCCTTTTAGCCCATTAGCCCGCACCACCCACATGCCCCTCATGTGACTAATTAACCTTCTCACCCCATACATGTTTGCAACATGGGAGGAAACCAGAGCATCCTGAGGAAACCCATGGGAAGAACATCCCGTCAAACAGCCACGCTAAGAGGCTGTGGAGTGATACTTGTGGGTGGCAAATCTTGTGCTTTGATTTCCCAAAGTAGACAAGAAAGGCCAGATCCTGTCCCTACATAGAAAATTTCAGACCGAAAGTTAAGTTGGGGGATATTTTTAAGAACAAAATCAGATTGAAGAGGAGCATTTTTAATCAAGATTTCATCAATGTCCAAATGACCTTCTCGTTGGGCACTTTCCCATCTCTCCCTCGAAATGCACCTCAGTTGCTTGCTGAACCACTTTCTATTCCCCATTTTGGTTGTACCTCCACGGAAATCCAGACTGCCAAAGACCCAAGTCTACTCCCCCCCAGGCAAGGTTTGAGCTAAGCTGTTCCAGCTTTGGTTTGGGCACCTCAGAGCCTCCCCATTTCGGACGCAGGCTCTGCATCCAAAGGGAGAGTCCCGCTAAGTCATGGGCTCGCTGTGGAAGAGGCGGCCACACATTCTGAACTGTAAAAAGAACCCCAAAGACGGAGTGAGCCCATTGTATTTGAGAGGGTGAAGTGCCAATTGGCTGCTTCTCTAACCCCATGCGCACGAACAGTTTCAAAGATTGTAACTGGTTCCTTTTAAGTTACTTAGATCAGTATAGAAGTCTAATGTCTGAAAGAAGCCAAGTGTGCCACAGGAAGTGGAACATGAAGAAGCAGTTTTTAACCTATTCAGTTCATTTCTTGGCTCAGTCTCTGAAGTGAATTGTGACCAAAGTTTCCTCAAATGTTTGCCATTTAATTTGATGTCACTTCCTGGATCTGTTTCCTGCAGGCATTTCTTCCCTGCTGAATTTTCTCTTCCTTTCCATTTCCATTTTCCCTCAGCTGAAATAAAGTTTTTGGATTTAGTGGAAGCTCTTGTGTGGAACCTGCAGCGGCCAATTTGTTCATTGCCAAATTTCGTCCAATGGTCAATTAGAAATACATTTGTTGGCTCCTGCTGGCAACGGCAGGCTTCAGCTTGTCCGCCATGGTGTCCACTGCTGTGAAACTGGCCCAAGGGCGAGGGAGAGGAGGGAAAACTGTTCCATTCAGGGTCATGAGGGAGAGGAATCATGAAATTCTGGAATTCTGATCTGGTGAAAAGGATGAAGATGGAGGCTGAATTTCCTTCCACTGAGTACTTGTGGATGTGGTGAGGGGTTTCATTGATGTCTCTACTGCTGGTCTTGCAGAATAAATACTCTGGTGGAAATATGCCCTCGCTTGTTCGCAATAAAGATAATGGATGTAAACTTTGGAAGTGGGCCCAGTGTGCCAGGGAAGCTCACGTTGTTCACACCTCAGATGGGAATTCCTGAACAAGATGGTTCATTTAGTGAGGTATGCAAAGTGTCGCTTCTCCATCAGGTGTTCAGCATGTTACAGGGCGTCCTGTTCCTTTCCCCACAGGTGAAGGTCATGCTGCGCATCTGTCCTGCCTCGGTGGGGGACTCATCTGAATCGAGCTGCTTCTTTAAAGTGGACCCTCGGAAGAAGCAGATTACTCTGTATGATCCGCCGGTAAACGGGCTGCACAACTCTTCTCAGAAGAGAGGCGGCCTGGTGCCGCCAAAGATGTTTGCTTTTGATGCCGTCTTCCCCCAGGACTCTTCCCAGGTCAGTGGCTTCGCAGTGTCCGTGTGTTTCAGCCAGCACGGTGAAAGTAGCACTGAGCCCGCGGCACCATTTATATTCCCGGCACCATCAGCTCTTGCATCCTTCTGCCACTGGGTCATGTGGGGCTGGTGGTGTAATGCATTAAGGACACACACCACATAGCTTATTCACTGAAATAGGAAGGGGATTACTGAAGCTTGTACTGTGTTCCCTATCCCTGGTGGACTAGCTGGCTCACAACTCCTGGGTTTAATTCTGACCTCTGGCAATATCGATGTAGAATTACAAGTTCTCCCTGTGGCCATGTGGATTTTCCCCAGGTACTCCAGTTTCCTCCCACACCCCGTAGAGGTGCAGATTGGTAGGCTAAATGGCTGGAGTATTTTGCCCTCTGAGCGTAGGTGAGTAGCAGGAGGATCAGGGAATGGATGGGCATGTGAGAGAGACTATGTTACAGAAAGATAAGTGGAGGAATGGGGTGAGTATACTTTGGGAGCCAACATAGACCCAGTGGGCCAAATAGCCTCCTTAGTGTTGTAAGGAAAGAAAAATAGAAAAATCACTATCCTTTTCCATCAGCCTTGACACTTTATATGAACTCCCTGTGAGAGATGGGGGGGGGGGGGGGGTTTGGTGTGTTGTGTGTGTGTGTGTGTGTGTGTGTGTGTGTGTGTGTGTGTGTGTGTGTGTGTGTGTGTGTGTGTGTGTGTGTGTGTGTGTGTGTGTGTGTATACACAAGGCATGGGATCTATGCAACCTTGGCTGGGTGCATTCAGAAATTACTTGCCTGTTGAAAGCAGAGGGTAGTAGTAGATGGAACGTGTTCTGCCTGGAGGTCAGTGACGAATTTTCATAGAGATCTATTCTGGGATCTCTGCTATTTGAGATTTTTATAAATGAACTGGAAGGGTGGATCAGTAAGTTTGTAGATGACACCAAGGTTGGAGGTGTTGGGAATAGTGTAGAATGTTTGTGTAGGTTACAACAGGATACAGACAGGATGCAGAGTTAGGCAGAGAGATGGCAATTGGAGTTCAATCCAGATAAGTATCAAAAGATGCTTTTTGGAAGGCCAAGCTTGAAGGAAGAGACATAGTTAATGGTAGGATACTTGTCTGAGAAAGAACAGAAGGTCCTTGGGGTCCAAATCCAAAGATCTCTCAAAGTTGAGGTTGATCAGGTAGTTAAGAAGACTTGTAGTACGCTGTCCTTTATTAGTCAGGGGATTGTGTATGAGTCGTGAGGTAATGCTGCAGTTCCATGAAACTCTGGTTAGACCACACGGAGTATTGTAGCCTAGACTAGAGAACATGTCTTATGAGGTAAGGTTAACAGAGCTTGAGCTTTTCTCTTTGAAGTGAAGAAGAATGAGAGATGGCTTAATAGAGGTCTACAGGATTAAGAGTGGTGTAGATAGGGTGGACAGGCAGCACATTTTCCTCAGGGTGAGATTAGCAAAAACCAGAAGTCATCCATAAAGATGGGGGGAGGAAAGTTTAGGGGAGATGCCAGGGGTACATTTTTTATACAGACGTAAGTGAGTACCTGGAATGCATGGTAAAGGATGGTGGTGGAGACTGGTACTACAGGGTCATTTAAAAGACTGGATGCAAGAAAAATATAGGGTTATGATTAGATAGGTTTATATAGGTTGGCACAATGTCGAGGATCAAAGGACCAGTACTGTCTTCTAATGTTCTATGGTGTGTGTGTGTGTGTGTGTGTGTGTGTGTGTGTGTGTGTGTGTGTGTGTGTGTGTGTGTGTGTGTGTGTGTGTGTGTGTGTGTGTGTGTGTGTGTGTGTGTGTGTGTGTGCACGTGTTAACGCATGTGTCTGCAAGTGTGTTTGTGCATTTGTGTGGGTAAATGCATGACACATCAAATGTGGTTCTTCATAGAATTACATGAATTTATAGCACAGAAGGCTGTTCAGCCCATCACAACCATATCATCCAAAAGTGGGCTTTAGATGATCCCAATTTCCCAGCTCTTGGTACATCTTCTTTGGCTTGGCTTCGCGGACGAAGATTTATGGAGGGGGTAACCCTGCATTAAAGCTCACATTCAGTGGTTCTCCTCCTACCTTCCTTTTAGCTGCATTTTCCATACCCACTCCCCCCCCCCCCCATATCTTGCTGAGTGAACTAATTGTTTCTTATTTCTGCTTTTCTGCTCCAATTCTTCGACAAGAAGATCAATGGCTCCAGACAATTGACCTCTCTGTGAAGGAAAACAGTTCCTTCTTGTTCACACTGCTTAGACATCTCCACATCTTGTACACTACAATTAGATCCGCCTTGAGTGTTTCAAATGAAACAACCACAGCCCAGCCAGTCTCTCACTCTCCCTACAATTCACCAGTTTTGGCAACACATAAACAGAAAAAGCTGGCAACTCTCAGTAAGTCTGGAAGCCACTGTCGACAGAGAATTAGAGAAATGAAAGGCTTCTTCTTGAAACTCTCTCCTCCCCTTCTCTCTCTCCTTCCCTCACGGCTACCTCATTCCATCTTTCACTCCGTCCCACACTCACTCACTCCTTCCTTCTCCCTCTCCCTCCCTTCCTCCCTCTCTCTTTTGTTCTCCTCTCCCACCCTCCCTCTTTCTCCTCTTCCTCTCCCACCTTCTCTCCTTCCCCTGCCATCCCTCCCTCCCCCCTGCCATCCCCTGCCCCTCCCCTCTCCTTCTCTTTCCCACCCTTCCTCTCCATGGAGAGATGCTTCCTGAGCTGTTGAGCATTTCTGTCACATGCTTTGGTTTTTTTTTGAGGTAGGGGTGTAGTTTTAAGGTTATAAGTTTGTCACTGCAAATGCAGGAAATATGCACTGAATTTGTGAAACAAACTTTGAAAGAGGTCAGGGCAGAGGTGTACAAAGTAAGAAGGTGGGAGAATAGGAAGATGAGGATGAGTAAGGTGGCAATAGAATTCAGAAAGTCCAGGAAATTCTGGATTTATTTGAAACCTATCAAACATTCTGGGCCAAACCCAGCTACCTGCAGCCTAAAATGATACTTAATTCCTGTAGTCTGAACTCAGCAAGTGAGCATACACAAGGTTGAACGGTCTCTGAAATGTCAGCCAAGGGCCAGGTTTACATCCAGCAGTTTGTCTGGCTCCAGTGTGACTCGTTGTAACTCCTCTCTCTTTCCACCGCAGGCCGAAGTTTGCGCAGGCACCGTCGCAGAGGTGATCCAGTCTGTGGTGAACGGGGCAGATGGCTGCGTTTTCTGCTTTGGCCACACCAAACTAGGTTGGTGTCAGCTCCCGGTAGAGTCAATGTACAAACAATCTGCCATGTACAACAGGGTAGATTAAACCCCATCAACAACAGCACACCTAAGCCCACCCACTCCTTGACTGAGGGCATGATGGACCTTATTAATGATATTTACAAAGTTCATCATTCTAATCAGCATGATTCACAGACAGCTCAGTAATGGCTTGGGGCTAATTGACAATTTCAGGGACAGTGGCCATTGATTTAATCAGTTCTTCTTGATATTGAGTGAAGGGAAAAATATTATCCAGTGCACCTAGACAACTTATTTCCAAATAATACACCTATCTTTGAAGTCCTCCTGAGCTGAGTGAAGAGGTGGGGGTCACAGGTTAGGGGTTACTCTTCCCAGGCACTGCTCTGGATTGTCAACGGTGAAGTCACTGAAGTGAGACTTGAACCCACAACCACCTGACTTGAACGCAAGGCAGAAGAAAGCGCATTTTCTTTGTACCCATTCAATGGGGTACACCTAGGCCATCTTCAGTCAAACACTTATATGGGCTGTCCCACTTGCCCAGGATATCCCTTTCAAGGACAACGCACGAAAGTACTAGAGGAAGTCAGCGGTACCCATGGAAAGCAGCGGGCTGTCGGCGTTTCAGCCCTGAACCCTACATCAGGAATAAACAGCAACACTCCCGATGAAGGGCTCAGGTTCAGAAACCTCGACTGCTGTTACTTTCTGTGGATGCTGTGTGACCTGCTGAGCTCCCCCAGCACGTTTGTGTATTTTACTGCAGACTTCTTGTTTATCACCTTGTCCCATTCATCAGATGATTCCTTGGACATTGTTACTGGCATTCTTTACCGGGACCACCTTGGTCAATGTGGCACCATAATGGCCTAACTTGTAGATCACTTGAATTCTTTTAACAGGAACGTTTGCTTCTGGGAAGAAAACTTGAGAGAAAAGATTTTACCCCTCAGATTTCCTTTCTCTATCTGAATGGTGTCGGGTGTAACTGGACAACCTAATGGCCATGTAACCATGATTAATAATGAGTATTAGTCCTGCACCGAAGAGAGTGCATCCACACCTTGAAACTAGTTATACTTTTGTCACCCAGTATACGCACAATTCAAAAATACACTCACTTGTTTCTTTCAGCACAAAATGGAGTCGACTTTCTTTATTCTCTTCAGACACGACACTGAATTCTTCACTGAACACCACCCAGCCAAACCCCTCTGACCTTCTCATTGGCTTACTGCCACACGAGTGATCCTGACACTCTCACTCTCGTCCTGCGACTAAGAGTCATCACCTGTATACTGATGTTTAGCACACTCAGGTCTGTACACTCTATTACTCCTACATGTCACTTACATCATCAATGATGGCCAGCACAGCTCCCGATAAAGGTAAGTACACGACTGCAACAGCCCAACCCCCTCCCCAGCCTCTGAGCCATGCAAGAAGGCGACTAATGGGAACTGTTCTGCTATGTAATGGTCTGGAGGGCTGACAGTCTGGTCTGATCTTGTACAATGCTGCAAGGCAGACGATGCACGGTCCGACTGGCAAGGGTGCGACTGGTCCTCTAACTCTGGCTCCGACCCAGAACATGGACCATCGATATACACTGGCTTCAACCTGTTGATGGAAACTGTGACAGCTTTTCCATTCCTGTCGATCACAAAAGTCTTCAAGTAGGGCCATAAAACTTGTAAACGGACCAATGTAAATGGGCTGAAGTGGTTGGCGAACAGCATCGTACTGAAGGAAGGCGTAAGGACAGCATTGTAAATCATTTGGCACATACACTGCAGGTGATGCCTGCCGAGTAGGAGTAGGTTGGAATAATCTCATGTTTTCCCGAAGACGATCAGCATAAATCTCTGGACCATAAACCATTGTCCCTGGACTCAATTCACAATCTCACTGGGCAAGGTTAGCTTAATGCCATATATTATCTTTGCCTCTGAACATCCAAATTCCGCCTTTACAGCAGTACATACGCCAAGGAGAGCCATAGGCAAACGTTTGCTCTACGTAGATGCCTCACCACCTGCTGACAATGCTGTTTTCAATTGGTGATAGAAATGTTCAACGAGGCCATTGGCTTGTGGATGCCATAGTGCAAATAAGGGTAGTGCCCAAAAGATCAGTGAGAGCTCGGAACAAAGCCAACACGAACTGATAGCGATCGTCTCTGCAGAGATGTCAGTGACAGGAATGGCCTCCTGCCACCTGGTTTTCTGGTCCTCACATGTGAGCAGATAAGTATATCCTCGAGATGACAGAAGTGGGCCTACCAAGTCCAGGTGCATGTGATGGAAACAGGAATCTGGAACAACAAAATCCCCCAGCTTGGATTTTCTGTGTCTGGCGACTTCAGAGAGTTGACCCGACAAGCAAGTCCTTGCCCATAATCCAACATCCCATTTAACACGAGGCCAGGTAAAACGTTCCGTAATCAGTTTAATTGATACTCTTCTACCAGGATGGGATAGAACCATTGAATGCAACAGCACTGAAAACAGTCCATTCACCCCTTCTAGTCTGTGCCAACCATTTTTGGCTAGTCCCATTGACCTGCTCCCATTCCATAACCCTCCAGACCTCTCTCATCCATGTATCTATCCAATTTATTATTAAAACTTAAGATCAAGGTGGCATTCACCACATCAGATGGCAGCTCATTCCAAACTCCCACCACTCTCTGAGTGAAAAACTTTCTCCTAATATTTCCCCTAAACCTTTACCCTTTCATCTTAAAACGATGACCTCTCAGATTTATCTTCCCCAATCTAAGTGGAAAAAGTTACTCTTATCCACTCTGCTTATTCCTCTAATAATCTTATAAACCTCTATCAAATCTCACCTCATTCTTCTTTGATCCAAGGAATAAAGTCCTAAATTGTTTAATCTTTCCCTGTAACTCTACTCCTGAAGAGCAGGCACATCCTAGTAAATCTTCTCTGCACTCTTTCAATCTTGTTGATATGCTTCCTTTAGTTAGGCACACAGAATTGCACACAATATTCCAAATTTGGCCTCACCAATGCCTTAAACAACTTCAACATAAAATTCCAACTCCTTTACTCAATACTTTGATTTGTAAAGGCTAAGATGCCAAAAGCTTTCTTTACAACCCTGTCCACCTGCGATGCTATTTTCAGGAAACAATGTATCTGTATTCCCCGATCTCTCTGCTCCTCCGCACTCCTCATTTTCTGTGTATGCCCTACCCTAGTTTCCTTTCCAAAATGGTTCACTTCACACTTGACTGCATTAAACTTCATCATCCATTTTCTGGTCCATTCTCCCAGTTGATCCAGATCCCCCTTCAAGCTTTGAAAATTTTCCTCGCTGTCCACAATGCCTCCTATCTTTGTGACATCAGCAAACTTGCTGATCCAATTTACCACATTATCATCCAGATCATTGATATAGACAACAAACAGCAATGGTCCCAACACAGATCCCTGAGGGACACCATTAGTCACAGGCCTCCAGTCTGAGAAGTAATCATTCACTACCACTCTCTGTTTTCTCCCACACAGCCAATTACGAAACCAGTTTACAACTTCTCCATGGATACCTAGTGTCATAACCTTCTGAACTAACCTCCCATGTAGGACCTCATCAAGACTTTACTAAAGTCCATGATGACAACATCCATAGCTTTTCCTTCATCCACCTTCCTGGTAGCCTCCTCAAAAAACTCTACAAGATTTGTTAAACATGGCCTACCCATACAAAGACATGCTGACAGCCCATATTCAGCCCAAAGCTGTCCAAATACCTTTATATCCTAGAACTCCTTCCGATAATTTACCTACTAACTGGCGTCAGGCTCACTGGCCTATAATTATCTGGTTTACTTTTGGAGCCTCTTTTTTAAACTCACATAGATTATGAAGAGACTCAAAACTCTCCTGCCTCACAGCCACTGCACAAAAGGTCTGGATCTTACTTTTAAAAAAAACTTTATTTAAAATCTTTTAAAAACAACATAAAATCAATAACAACAACAGAATTTTTTTAATACAATATAATAAAACCCCCTCCCCCCCCCCTCAGCCAGTCCCCTCCAGGGGAGCCAAAAAAAATATAAAAGATATACAATATTTTAAGATATTTCCAAACCCATATATTCTAAATAAGATGACCACATTTTAACAAAAAGAGCAATTATCATGTAAATTATGTTATTTTCTCCATATAAATATAAGATCTCAAGAGAGGATACAAATAACCTCCCAAGGATGTTGGGAAACATAGAGACTAATGCAAGGGAGGAACTGAAAGAAATCAGTATCTCTAAGGACATGGTCTTGGGGAAATTGATGGGATTGAAGGCAGATAAATCCCAAGGGCCTGATAATCTACATCCTAGGGTACTTAAGGAAGTGGCCATTCGGATAACAGATGCTTTAAGAATTATTTTCCAGAACTCGATAGACTCAGGATCAGTACCCATGGATTGGAGGGCAGCTAATGTTACCCCACTATTTAAAAAGGGGGGAATTATAGGCCGGTGAGCCTTACATCAGTAGTGGGCAAAATGATGGAATCCATTATTAAGGATGTAATAGCGGAGCATATGACTAGCAGAGAAGGGATCGGACGGAGTCAACATGGATTTACAAAAGGTAAATCGTGCTTGACAAATCTATTGGAATTCTTTGAGATGGTGACAGGTAAAATAGATGGGGGAGAGGCAGTGGATGTGGTCTACCTGGACTTCCAAAAGGCCTTCAATAAGGTCCCGCATAAATGACTGGCTTCCAAAATCAAGGCTCATGGGATTGGGGGCAAAGTATTGATGTGGATTGAGAACTGGCTGGCAGGTAGAAGACAGAGAGTTGGGATAAATGGCTCGTTTTCTGAGTGGCAGGCGGTGACCAGTGGGGTGCCACAGGGATCTGTACTGGGACACCAGCTGTTCACAATTTACATTAATGATCTGGATGAGGGGATTGGATGTAATATCTCCAAATTTGCAGATGACACTAAGCTAGGAGGGGTTGTGTGCACGGAAGAGGGGGTCAGGAAGCTCCAGTGTGATTTGGATAAATTAAGGGACTGGGCAGATACATGGCAAATGCACTACAATGTGGATAAATGTGAGGTTATCCACTTTGGTAATACAAACCGGAGGGCAGATTACTATTTGAATGGCAATAGATTAAGAGATGGGGAAGTGCAGAGAGACCTAGGGGTACTTGTACATCAATCTCTGAAGGTGAACATGGAGGTACAGCAGGCGGTTAAAAAGGCAAATGGTATGTTGGCCTTCATATCAAGAGGGTTTGAGTATAGGAACAAGGATACCTTACTGCAGCTGTACAGGGCCTTGGTGAAACCACACCTGGAGTATCGTGTGCAGTTTTGGTCACCTTATCTAAGGAAGGATGTTCTTGCAATGGAGGGAGCACAGAGGCGATTCACCAGGCTGATACCTGGAATGGCAGGAATGACTTATGAGGAAAGATTGCGCAAATTGGGATTGTACTCGCTGGAGTTTAGAAGATTGAGAGGGGATCTCATAGAGACATATAAAATTCTGGCAGGACTGGACAGAATGGATGCAGATGGGATGTTTCCAAGGATGGGAAAATCCATAATCCGGGGCCATGGTTTGAGGATAATAGGCAAACCATTTAGGACTGAGATGAGGAGGAATTTCTTGACCCAGAGGGTGGTGAATCTGTGGAATTCATTGCCACAGAGGGCAGTAGAGGCAGGTTCATTAAATATATTTAAGAGGGAATTAGATATATTTCTTCAGTATAAGGGTATTAAAGGTTACGGAGAGAAGGCGGGGACGGGGTACTGAACTTTAAGATCAGTCATGATCTCATTGAATGGCGGAGCAGGCTCGAAGGGTCGAATGACCTACTCTTGCTCCTATCTTCTATGTTTCTATTATGCCAAGATACTATATTAATCTCTACATTGTCTTTCCAAGTAATTGCTTTACATTTTTGTGCCACAGATAATGCAAAATGAATAAATGCAATTTGAAACTTATCCAACCCCAAGCCAGTCAACGAAACCATAAAACCCAACAAAAAAATCTCTGGATCTAATGATAATTTAATTTTAATTAGTTTCTCCAAAACCAACCTAACTTTTTCCCTTTTACCCTATCACAAGACCAAATGGCATGCAAAAAAGTTCCAGTACTTAACCCACATCTAAAACAAAGATCCCAGTGACTAAATCCATATTTTTTCAATTTCTCAGGAGTCAAATATAACAAGCAAAAAATTATAATTAACCAAACCATATCTAACATTAGTCAATTTAGTTACCCTTTCATGTCACATAACCTCCCAATCCTCTTGAGGTATAACATAAGTTAAATCGCTTTCCCATTTATTTCTAGATTTCTCCAAATTCAGTTTTTCCAGTTTCCTGTAACAATCGATACATATCTGAAATAAAACCTCTCTTTGGTATAAAGGAAATCAAAGATTCAAATTTCATTAACTGAGGTAAACTCATCTCTTTACCATAATTATCCCTTATTAAAGCTCTAAATTGGTTATACACAAATAAAGAATTTACTGGTATACCAAATTTCTCCCTCAATTGATTAAAAGAAAGAAATTGTCCTTCTTCAAAACAATCCTGAATCACTTTTATACCCTGAAAATACCATATCTTTAGATACCTATTAAACATTGAAAAAGGAATAAGCTGATTTTCATATAATGGAGTTTGAATTGATAATTTACCCTTTGTTCCTATAACATCATTTCTTTTAACCCATATCGTTAACAAATGTTTTAATACCGGCATATCGTTTCCCTGCAATAAATTCCACTTATATATAAACTGATGAACATCAAATTCAGAAATACAGGCGAACTCCACCTTAGCCCAACTAGGAAGGTGACTAATATCCATAATTCTACTAATAAACTTCAACTATGCAGCTTCGTAATAATTTTGAAAGTGAGGCAACTGGAGTCCACCTAATGCATATTCCCATGTCAATTTCTGTAAAGCTACTCGAACTAATTTTCCCCTCCATAAAAATTTCCTCACCACCTTATTCAAATCTTGAAAAAAAAACCTTTGAAAGTAAACATGGTATTGACTGGAATAAATATTGAATGAGGAAAAATATTCATTTTAATACAATTTATTTGACCTATTAATGTTAATGGAAGATCTTTCCATTTAATCAAATACATTTTAATCTTTTTCAATAAAGGTACATAATTTAACTTATATAAAAATTGATAATTTGCATTCACAGTTACCCCTAAATATTTAATTTTATCAGACCATCTTAATTTTATATTTTTACACTCTTTATAATCCCCTTCCAAAATTGGCAATATCTCACTCTTATCCCAATTCACCTTATACCCAGTTAACTCCCCAAATTGAACTAAACATTCTTGTAAATATTTCAAAGACCGTTCTGGATGTGTCAAATAAATCAATACATCATCAGCAAATAAATTAATCTTATATTCATCATCTGCAATTCTTATCCCTTTAACCTTATCATTCTGTCGAATTGCCTGAGCTAAAAGGTTCAATGAACAATGCAAACAAGGCTGGTGACAATGGACAACCTTGACAAGTTGATCACAATAATTTAAATGGCAAAAAAGTTTGACCATTTGTCACCACCCTAGCAACTGGATTTTTATACAATGCCTTAACCCAACCAGTAAAGAAAGGGCCGAAATTAAACTTCTCCAACACCTTAAATAAAAAATTCCATTCAACCAGGTCAAAAGCTTTTTCCGCATCAAACGCAACTACCATTGGTTGGTTGGGATGCTGTCTCGATGGATTAATCAACATTATCAATCTAAGAATATTATCAGACACACTTCTATTCTTAATAAAACCTGTTTGATCTGTATGTACCAACTGAGGTAAATATTTAGCAAGTTTATTTGCCAATACTTTAGCCACTATTTTATAATCCACATTTAATAAAGAAATTGGTCAATATGAAGCTACATTCAACGGATCTCTATCTTTCTTTGGAATCACTGTAATTATTGCACTAGAACAAGATTTCGGTAGTGACTGATCTTCAGTTATTTGTTGCAACACGTCCCTAAATATAGAAGATAAATCTTCATAAAACACTTTATAAAATTCCACTGAAAATCCATCATCACCAGGCGACTTTCTATTCGGCATCTCTTGTATAGCTTCTTTAATCTCAAAATCTATAAACGAAGCTTCCAATTCCTTTACCTCTTCCTCCCCTAAAAACGGTAGATTTAACTTAGATAAGAAGGATTCAATAGAACCATCAACCTGTTTTCCCTCAGAGGTATACAGTTTCTGATAAAATGAATAAAATTGGTCATTCATTTCCCGAGGTTTATAAGTAACTATTGAATTCTTTTTAACAGCATTAATAGTTCTCGATACTGGTTCCATTTTCAGTTGCCAAGCTAATACCTTATGAACCCTCTCACCCAACTCATAATAACGTTGCTTGGATCTTTGAATTAATCGCTCATACTGATATGTTTGTAAAATATTATAACATAATTTCAACTTGGTTAATGCTGCTTGCTTCTGTAACCTTCTGAAGTTCCTTTTCCAACTCAGTAATTTGTTTCTCCAATGCCAAACTTTCCGCCAGATACTGTTATTTTACTTTCGTAGAATAACTAATAATTTGACAGTGCAAATATGCTTTTAAAGCATCCCACATTACAAAATTACTGCTTACTGAATTAGCATTTTCAGCCAAAAATGAAGCAATCTGTTCCTTAACAAAAATAATAAACCCTGGTTTCTTCAATAACATTACATTAAATCTCCACCGGTGAGTTGATTGCAACACTTCAGAACCTAGACAAGAAATAAACAACACAGAATGATCAGATATAACCCTACTCTTATATTTGGTCTGCACTCCTCTAGCCTGCAAATGTGCCGAAATCAAAAACAAATCTATTCTAGAGATTGAATCATGGCTAGATGAGTAAAAAGAAAAGTCGTTTTCTGTCAGATTTATTCTCCTCCAAATTTCAACTAAATTCAAATTTTTCATCAAAGATCCCATTTGTGTTGCCATCTTTGATTTCCTTATACTTTTTAGCGATCTATCCAGTAATGGATCAAAAACAATTAAAATCTCCTCCAATCAAAATATTTTCATTGGCCTGATTTAATGTTAAGAAAGCCACAGATCATCATCCACATTAGGTGCATAAATATTCAACAATGTCCATGGTTCTGCAAAAATTTTACAATTCACCATCAAAACCCTACCAGCAATCTCCATAAATGATTCCAACTCAAACGATAATTTCTTATGAATCAAAATCACTGCACCCCTTGCCTTAGAATTAAAAAAGAAGCAATCACATTTCCAACCCAATCTCTCTTCAATTTTAAATGTTCTTTTTCAGTCAAATGTGTTTCTTGTAAAAAAGCAATATCAACTTTCATTTTTTATATAAGACAATTATTCAATCCCTGTACATAAAATGTTGCAAAATTCAAATTAGATATTTCTTTACCCTAACAATACTATACAATCTTCACATTATTAAAGAATATTCCTCCCCTTGCTAAAAAAAATCCCTTGTAAATAAATAACCCTTCCCCTCTTATATTTAAAAAAACCCAACAAAAAAATCTCAGTCACAAACTACAATAGTGTAGTAACTCCCTAAATATCTGGGTGTGGTTAAACCCACTAGTGGTAGATGATGATCAAAAGCTTCAATGTCATCCACCCCCCCCCCCCCAGTCAGACTATTCCAGAGTACTTAGTCAAACACATTCAACCCAATGATTCCATTCCCAATGACTGTTCCGGATCTTCAATGTCAAGAAGACTCTGTGTCAATTCAACCTTCTTTCCATTCTTCCCATTCCCATTTACCCTCCTTTTAGGTGATGATAATGGTGACCGTCCACTTCCTCGTAAGTCTGGCAATGAATTAGCAAAATTAATGAATCGTGATCATTCTCAAAAAATTGAGACTGAAAATTTTCATAAAAGACTTTCGATACAGCAGGATAACGAAAAGCAAATTTATAACCCTTTCTTCACAGTACTTCTTTAGCTGAATTAAATTCTCTACACCTTTTAATAATTTCTTGACTCAAATCAGCATTAAAAAAACACTCTGTTGCCCTGAACCGTCATTGGAGTCTGATTTTGTCGAGCCTTTTAAACTGAAATCCGCAATATCATTTCTCTATCCTGGTATTTCAAACAATGAATCAAAACTGCACATGGTGGTTGGCCCTGAAAAGGCTTCTTCCTCAATGCTCTATGTGCCCGGTCTAATTCCAGACCATCTGGAAAAAATTCACTACCCAGCACATCAGGAATCCACTTCTTGAAAACTTTTACCGGATCTGAACCTTCAATATCTTCTGGAAGACCTACTATTTTTACATTATTCCTCCGACCTTGATTTTCTAAAGAATCAATCTTCTTCAACAGTTCCTTCTTCTCAATCCTCCAATCCACAAAAAAATCCTCCACCTTTTCCATTTTTTCTCTATTTCTTTACATTCATAAAAAGCTTCTTCAATTTTTAAAAAAATTATCTATTAACATCACTTTTAACCACATTCATATTATTCTTCACAGAAGACATTTCTTCACAAATATTACTCATTTTAATTTTCATTTCCATAAATCCCTGATTTAACAGTGTAGACATCTGTACTGACATTTTTTTCATCTGATGAGCAATCCCTTCCAAAATCATAAATACAGAATCCAGTCCAGGTTCCTTCCGGGTCCTTCCACAGCCCACACTTTATCCAAAAGCTGCTGGATGCGTGGCGCACCGCACATGCCCAGGAGCATCGTCGGCTGCGCAGGCGTGTCCTCTGACATAGCACTGTGCGCCCCTAGACCACCAGTTAATACAGCAGGCTCGCGCAACTGGTGTCTATCTGTTCTAATCCCATTTACCCATGCTTGGTCCATAGCTTTCTTTGCCTCAGTGACACAAGCATTCATCCTGATGAATCTTAAATGTTGTGCAAACGCTGTACAAAAGGAATCTCAGGGTTGTCATGTATGTACTCTGACAATAAATTTGAATTTGACCTTGACTTGCGCATTTTCCCCATTGCCACCACCTAAGGTCGTGGATGCCTCTGCCATAGGAATATTTGCCTATTATACCCACGTCACTCATGATTTTGTACAACCCCATCACTTCCCTTTCAACTTTCGTTGTTCCAAGGAAAATAAATCGAATCTTCCCAGTCTCTCCTCATGTTTGGCAATGTCCTCTGCATTCTGTGCCCACTTTGTCTGGTACAAATCATTGTTGCATCCCTGGCACAGTCTTTTACTGGTACCAGTGATCAACAAAAGAGCATGATGTTGCCTGGATTGGAGGACTTCAGGTCTGGGGAGAGAGATTGGAAAATCTGAAGTAAAAACACCAAATTGCTGGAGAGAACTCGGTAGGTCCATAGGAGGTCGAGATTTATAACCATTGTTTCAGGTCTGAGTACCTTGAAGAAAAGCTCAGGCCCAGAATTTTGGTTATTTTTCTTTCCCTCATGTGGATGCTGTGTGACTGGCTGAGTTCCTCTAGCACCTTTGCATTTTTACAACAATCACAGAGCCTGCAGATTTTCATGTTTCACTCTTCTTGGAAAGATGGAACTGATTTTTCTTGGAGTGGAGGAGGCTGACAGTTGACTGGAGAAGAATACACAATATCGAGCGGCCCAGACAAGATAAGTAGTCAAAACCTTTTACCCAGGCCGGGACTTCCAAAGACAAAAGGGCTTAGATTTAGTGCGAGAGGCTGACATTTTAAAGTGGATCTCATGGAAATGTCTTGTACACAAAGAGTGGTCGATGTCAGAAATGCACTCTCAGGGGAGGATGTGGAATTATATTCACTGTGTTTATTATAATCACTGTGTTGAAGAAACATTTAGACAGACACTTAAGTAGACAAGGCAGAGAGGGTATGGTCCTAGTGCAGGCAAATAGGATTAATGTAGATAGTCAAAACATTCTGTGTGGGCTGAAGGGACTGTTTTGGTGCTGCACAACTGGGACCTTGACCCATGGAGAATATGTGGGATCTTTCCCTCATCTCAACATGCACTTGGACAGTGTGTTTCTGTGGAAGGAGGTCATTGGAGGCTTCTAGAAGGAAAGGTTGTTTTACCCTTCAATAGGAGAGCTCTGCTTCCAACAACATAACTCATTTACAACTCAATGGAGATAATGGAGAACAACATCAAAAGCAGTGAACAAGCCTTAAAAAGCGTTGAAGGGTTGTAAGTTTGCAAAGTACCCACTTGTCCATGGTTTCCCCCAAGCTGTTCTGATCTTAACTCAGACTTGGATGTCTTATTAAAATCAAATGCTGAAGTGCTTCCCTGTAATGATGCATTTTTCTCCAGAACGCCTGTACTCCAACCACCCCAGGAATTTGTGCTCCAACTGTTATGTAAGGGCAGGGCTGAGGCTCTGGAAGGTTGAGAATCACTGCTCTTGACCCAAATATTTTACTTGAGAAAAAATGTAATTGGCCCACTTCCTTTGCAGTTATGAAACTGTGCACATAATGAGTCAATTAGGAACGACTAAAACAGTGGTTTTCAAACTTTTTCTTTTCATCCACATGGATTCTCATGTAGATAGGGTGGTGAAGAAGGCTTTTGGTATGCTGGCCTTTATAAATCATAGCATAGAATATAGGAGCTGGGAGGTGATGTTGAGACTGTTCAAGGCTTTGGTGAGGCCAAATTTGGAATATTGTGTGCAGTTTTGGTCTCCAAATTATAAGAAGGATATCAGCAAGGTAGAGAGGTTGCAGAGAAGATTTACTAAAATGTTGCCTTGATTGTAGTATCTAGAATACGGAGAAAAGAATGAGTAGACTGGGTCTTTATTCATTGGAGCGTCAAAGGTTGAAGGGGGATTTGATAGAGATATTTAAAATTATGAGGGGGACAGATAGTGTAGATGTGAACAGGCTCTTCACCTTGAGGGTAGGGGAGATTGGAACAAGGGGTCATAAGGGTTAGGGGGCAAAACTTTAGGAGTAACATAAGAGGAAGCTTCTTCTCTCAGAGAGTGGTGGCTGAGTGGAATGATCTTCCGGAAGAGGTGGTTGCACCAGGGTCAGTTTTGTCATTTAAGAGGAAGTTGGATGAGTGCATGGATGTGAGGGGGGTTGGAGGGCTATGGACAGGGAGCAGGTAGATGGAACTAATGGAGTTTCACTTAAATCGGTGTGGACTAGAAGGGCTGATGTGGCCTGTTTCCGTACTGTAATTGTTATATGGTTAAAATGGTATGTAAATGAAAAGATAAAGGTTGAGAACCACTGCTCTACAGCAATAAGCAAGGGAATATTCCTTCTTGTCTACCTTGCTGCATCAAAAAGCCATCTTGAAGTAGTTCTTGGTCACTTATTCTCAGTTTGTAATATACTGGGAGGAGCACGTTGTCCTGTGCTACTGAAATTCTCCTTCATGAAAGTCAACTTGAGAACCATAGCATGTTTCAGCACAGAAAACAGGCCCTTTGGCTCTTCTGTTTTGCTGCCTAGTCCCACTGACCTGCACCCATTCCATAGTCCTCCATGAACCTCCCATCCATGTACCTTTCTAAATTTTTCTTAAATGTGAAAAATGAGCCTACATTCACCACTTCAGCTGGAAGGACGTCCCGCACTCCCACCACTCTCTGCATGAAGAAGTTCCCCCTAAACATTTCCACTAACATCCTTAACCCATGCCTTCTGGTTCGTATCTCACCTATCCTCAGTGGGTAGGCCTACCTACATTTACTCTGTCTATACCCTTCTTAATTTTATATATTTCTATCAGATCACCCCTCATTCTTCTATGCTCCAAGGAACAAAGTTCCCGGCAACTAAGTTCCAAGTCACGGCAACATCCTAGTAAATCTTCTCTGCACTCTTTTTTTATTTATTGATACCTTTCCTATAATTAGGTGACTAAACTGCACACAATATTGGCCTCACCAATATCTTATACAGCTTTACCATCACATCCCATCTCCTATACTCATTACTTTGATTTATGAAGGCCAATATGCCAAAAGCTCTCTCTACAACCGTATATACCTGTGTCACCACTTTCAGGGAATTATGTATCTGCCCAAATTTTGGACAGCGTACAGGGCATTTCCACTGAAATATTTTCTGCTCAACAGAAAGGGGCAAGGGCTGGAAGTCTCTGTTGAATTGTGTGGTCCTTGTTCCATATTGTAATTGGAGTTCAATCTTTTGTGATGTGCCAGGGAAGTCCTACACCATGATCGGGAGGGATGATTCCATGCAGAATCTGGGCATCATCCCCTGCGCCATCTCCTGGCTTTTCAAACTGATTAACGAGAGGAAGGAAAAGACAGGAGCTCGTTTCTCAGTGCGGGTCTCGGCAGTTGAAGTCTGGGGGAAGGAAGAAAACCTGAAGGATCTGCTGTCTGAGGTGGCTACAGGCAGCCTGCAGGATGGCCAGTCTCCTGGAGTTTACCTTTGCGAGGACCCAATCTGTGGCATGCAGGTAAATGCAGTTATGTGAGAATTTTGGCCCACATTTAATTTTGCCCACTGCCCAAGACCTTCTGACTTTTTTTTAAGTATTTCCTTCAGAGGTGGAGACATGGGCAGACCCACAGAGAGCGGCCAACCAGTGTTGTCGATCTGCAATGGGTGGGTGTTGGGGCCAAGTTCTGGGTGCACACCCTCACGGGGAAAAGGAGCCCATCTAGATCAGGATGTCTAATCCCCTCCCAACCCCACACAGCATGGCTGAGGTGATGTTGGTTTGCCACTGCTCTCACAGTAAAACAGATCGCTCGGAACTTGGGTAGTGCCGAAGTAGCAGATTGTCCTTTGTTCCTCATTATTACTCTATACACTTTTATCTCCCATTGTATTACATGTTACATTATAGTAGTAGAATGATTTTTCCAGTGAATTTACAGGGAATGGGCAACAGAGCCCCTGGGGAATTTCGTGGTTCTGAAACTTCTGCTGGTGAGTTTCAGCTTGTCAGTTTCAGATGTCCAGCAAGATTAGTGGCCCTGACTACAGCCCCATATCCATCCAGCCCATACTGACCCAGCTGACCTCCTGAATGCCTAGATGTGCCAGTAGCAGCCCCACAGATAATGAGTACTAATGAACCTTTGGGGCCTCCCAATGATCAGATAGTGGATTGTTGGAGTTTTATTGTATTGTCCTTGCTAAGAAGAACTCATCCTTTATACACAGGGGATGAGCCACAACTATTTAGCTAATTTCCAATAATTACTTCCTCTCTTCCTTACCTGCACATTCCATTGAGGTTACAATTGAGCAATGAGTCCTTATTAACCCTGCAAGGCAGCTTCATTGACATGGAATCACGTCAGTTTATAGGCTAAATGAGGCCTTTCAGCCCCACTGCTCAGTGCATGTGTGAATGTTCCTCGCAAACCTCTCCCACTCCTCCTCGTATCACCAAAGGAGGTGAGACAGCCACCCCAAGCCTGCTCTACCTTCTAATCAGACCCAGACACATCCTCTATTTGCTCTACATTCCCACCTGATCCCTAGATTCTGTCAAAAAGTATGCGATGTGAAGAGGATACAGTACAGGAAGATGCTAGAGGATGTATATAGGGTCATTTAAAACTGAGATGTATTGAAACAGATTGGAGCAGAGAAGTGGCAGATGGAGTTCAATCTGGATAAGTGTGAGGTGATGCATGTTGGAAGGTCCAACATGAAGGCAGATACTTTACAGTGTGGAAGAAAAGAGGGACTTAGGGTCTAAATCCATAGATCTCTCAAGGTTACCGCATAGGTTGATGGGACAGTTAAGAAGCCCTATGGGATGCAGGGCTTCCTTATTTGGTGGATTGAGTTCAGGAGTTGTGAGGTGATGTTGCAGGCATTCAGCTCTATAATTTCTTGTGAGATCACTCTTAGAGTATTGTGTTCAGTTCTGGTCACCTCATTACAGGAAGGATGTGGAAGCTATGGAAAGCGGGCAGAGGAGATTTACCAGGTGTTGCCTGGATTGGGAAACAAGTCTTAAGAGGCAAGGTTAGCAGAGCTAGGACTTTTCTCTTTGGATTGAAGAAGGATGAGAGGTGTTTTAATAGAGGTCTACAAGATTCTGAGAGGCATAGATAAGGTAGAGGACCAGCTCCTTTTCCCCAGGGTGGGAATAGCGAACACTGGAGGGGACATCCATACAAAGTGAAGGGAGGAAAGTTTAGGGAAGACATCAGGGGTATAGAAGAAGGCCATTCAGCCCATTGTGTTCATGCCCCCCATCCCATTGTATTTACCTTTAGGTCCATAGACTTCTATGCCTTGGACACTCAACTGCTATTCAAGATGCTCCTTGGATTTTGTGAGAGTATCGTCCTCCAGCAACTCTTCAGTTGATCTGGAGGTAGATACTCTGCAGCACTGCTGCCAGACTCTGGGGGAAATCTTTCCCTGCAGATTCCTTCTAAAGCTCCTACCCTCCACCTTAAACCTATGGCCTCTTGTCCGAGAAATCCCCATGAAAGGAAAAGGATTTTCACTAGTCTTGCTATCTATACCTATCATAGTTTCATGTACCTCTGTCAGGGCGCTTCACAATAATGCCAGTTTGCTTTTCCCTTCATCTCATCAACTTCCCCCAAATTCTACCTCTTATCAATTTACAGATAGGGGAGGAAACAGGGGTACCTGGAGGAAATCCACAGAATTACAAGGAGAGTGTGCAAATTCCACACAGACAGCACCACAAGTTAGGGTTGAAGCCGGCTCGCTGGTGCTCTGAGCCAGGAATTCTACCACCTGAGCCGCTGTACCATTCTGGGTGACTGGGTCAAGGATATGTCAGTGGTCCCCGACTCATTTAAATGGAAATACCTCTTGATAAGATACACCCACCATTAACTCCTGCTGGCATAACAGGCCCCATAATTTAAGGAGGTGTGGCTGTCCTGAGTATTTCTAGGGGTTCCCAGAGAGGTAGTGAGGGGGAAGTTAAATTGTCATGTATGATGAGTGAAGCTTCAACATACCTTCAGAAGCTTAACACAATGCAGGACATAGCAATCCGCTTGACAGATACCCCTTCTACAACTAGTTACTCGAGCCCTCCCCATTCCCCAACCCCCCCACCCCCCACACCACCAAAGAACAGTAGCAGCAGTTTGTACCAATGACACATTGCACTGCAGCAACTCACCAAGGGACCCTGGACTGCACTGTCCGAGCCCATGACCTCTGCCAGCTGGAAGGTCAAGGGTGGCCAAAGCATGGGAACACCCGTGGTGGTGAGGGTTGAGGTAACAGATGAAAAGGGTCCAAGTGGTTATGTGTTGTATTGAAATGCAGATTTTATTTATAACTGGGAGCAAACAGGAAACTGGAGACAGAATGACCACAGGCAAACCAATCTCACTAATGTGGAGGTTCACTAAACTGCAAATACCAAGAGAAGGTATTTAGAACTCTTCTTCCAACTGCTCTCCATCCCATAGGATGACGATGGTTCCTGTCAGTCAGTTTGTGGGGTTTGATATGAGGATACCCCACTCCTCAAGAAGGAACAGCATGTGCGTGAATGGATTTAAGTGAGTAGGGGTCTAACAAATGTAAATTTAGACGTACAGCACGGTAACAGGCCCTTTTGGCCCATGAGCCCGTGCCGCCCGATTACACCCCATTAACCTGCAAGCCAGATATGTTTTTTTGAACAGTAGGAGGAAGCTGGAGCACCCGGTAGAAACCCACACAGACGCGGGGAGACGTACAAATTCCCTGCGGTCAGCGCTGGATTCGAACCCGAGTTACTGGTGCTGTAACAGTGTTGTGCTAACCATTACGCTAATGTGCCCCCCCCCCACCCCCTTTGCATTGTCTTGCTACGTTCGAGTGCTTGCTGGGCGCAGCAGTGTAACGCAGGTTGCCGCTGCGTGCGGCTGTTGTTTTGTTGTCAGCTCCAGAACCAGAGTGAGCTCCGTGCACCGACGGCGGAGAAGGCCGCCTTCTTCCTGGATGCCGCCATCGCCTCTCGCCGGAGCAGCCGGTCCGAGTGCGACGAGGAAGAGCTACGCAACTCCCACATGCTCTTCACCCTGCACATCTACCAGTACCGCATGGAGAAGAGCGGCAAGGCCGGAAGTAAGCTGGCTTCCTTGTGTCCTCACAAGGTCCGCTAACCTGACCCATCCCCGGGGCACGGCGCGTCACCAAAATCACTCCCTCTCCACCCACAAATGTACTCTCCACCCTGGCATCCCAATCAGTTGGTGCTCAAGATGGAGAGTACTGGGAATTTCCCTTCTCTGGGCTTCAACAACCAGGGAAGTGGTTGAGGCTGCTTCATTAAACATATTTAAAATTCGGTTATATAAATTTTTACATGATAGAGGAATTAGGGGATATGGAGAGAAGGCAGGTAGGTGGAGTTAGGTCATAAATTAGATCAGCCATGATCGTATTGAATGGCGGAGCAGGCTCGATGGGCCATTTTTGGCCTACTCCTGTTCCTACTTCCTATGTTCCTATGTCACAGAGGGTCGCAGAGTCCTTCAACATAAAGCAAGCCCAGTTTGTCGATGCCAAATAACGTTCCCTCCTGTTTCAGTCGCACGTTCCCAAGTGAGGACCATATCCATGTGGGACAGCCCTATGCTCTCAAAGTTATTCAACAGACAAAAGGGCTGTAGAAACTCACCAGATCCTTATGTAGCAAAGGTATGCAATCAATGTTTTGGGCTGAGCCCTTTGTCAAGGTATTTGATTATAAAATGGTGGGGGGAGAAGAGAAGAGGAGGGAAGAAGGGGAGGGGAGGAGCACAGGCCTACAAGCAGGGTGTATATGGGAGGGAGGGAAGGAAAAAAAAAGCTGAGAAATGATAGAAGGAGGGTATAGCTGTGAAAGGAGAGGGAAGGGGATAGGAGGCAGAGGGAGAGAGGGGAGGGGGCTACACAAGGAATGCTGCATGACATGTTGAGTTTCTCCAGCACTTTTGAGTATTGAATCGCAATCACAGCATCTGCAGACTCTTGTTTAACTTTTAAAGTACATACTTGTGTAATTGTCAATTTGTTTGGACCACTTGGCCAAGAAAAGGGGGGGGGGGGGGGGGGGTCAACTTTCACATGGGTCAATCTTTTGACCTGTATCAGTCAAGGCATCGGGAGTTCGAATGGCCATGACCGGTTGGTAAGTCTGTGGTTAGGGCGTCGGGAGCTCGTATGGGCAGGTGGCTGAGGCGAGGATCTGCAGTCGCGAGCTCAGGTGGCTGGAAGTTTGGGTGAGGGAGCGGCTGGGGCAATAATCTGCAGTTGGGAGCTCATATGGGCGGGCGGCTGGAGTGTCGGGAGTTCAGATGGGCGGGCGGATAGGCCGATGACCTGTGGTCGGGAGCTTGGATGGGCAGGCAGCTGGGGAGTCAGGAGTGCAGGCGGGCGAGTGACCAGGGCGAGGATCCGCGGTCAGGGCATTGGGAGCTCCTGTTGTTGGGCGGCTAGGGTGAGGATCCGCTATTGGGACGTTGGGAGCTCAGATGGGTGGGCAGTCGAGGCCAGAAATAGGAGGGTCAACTTTTAGTCGGGTAAATCAAAAATACCTGATTTTTTTGGCCATAAAAGGGCGATCGACTGTTAGAAGATATCTACGATTACACGAATATAAATGGTAATTGTTGGTGGCTGGTTTGTGGTTGATGCTGTCAATATTTCATGTAAGGTCCTTCATTAATGGCCTTGAGTAGGTTTGTG
The DNA here is from genome assembly GCF_036971445.1 of Narcine bancroftii. Classification (NCBI taxonomy): domain Eukaryota; kingdom Metazoa; phylum Chordata; class Chondrichthyes; order Torpediniformes; family Narcinidae; genus Narcine; species Narcine bancroftii. Next base: position 17,514,622 of record NC_091472.1, read on the forward strand.
GCCTACTTGTTTTACGACAGTGGCTTTGCACTGCAATCCCCATTACAGGATCAATGTGAATTCTAGTTACATTGTAGAGGGAATAGTGATCTGGGGAGTTAGGAATGGTAAATATTGGCGATATAGTCATATGGTAACAGGCCATCCATCAATGAATACTTTTACACTATTTCCTTTTCTAGTTGACCCTGTATTTCGTCCATTTTCCATCAGATTCCAACACTCACCTATCTACGGGCATAACTTGCAAAGTCCAAGTAACCACTAACCAACATGTCTTTGAGATGTTGGGAAGGAACTCACTCTCAAACTGGTTGAAACATCTGTGCCAACATTCTGGAGAGATATGTGATGGACATCAGAATCTGGAATCTGGACCAAAGCACAGTCTTCTGGAGGAACTCAGTGGGTCAAGTAGCACCGGTGAGAGAACAGGAATGGGTCGATGTTTCAAGTTGGAATCCTTGACCATGCGAGTAAAGGGTACTGGCCCTAAAACATCAACCATTCTCCTTCTCACACTGATGCTGATCGACATGCTGAGTTCCTCCAGCCGATTGTGTTTTATCCTGGAGAGATCATGGGTCACACCATGCAATACTGGCCGGTTCATCCAAGGCACCCCCCACCCCATCCCCCGCACTCATGATACAATTAGTTCAGCATCAAGACATAGAACAATAGAGCCCAGTACAGGTCCTTTGGCTCACAATTTTGTGCTGACCAATATAAACCTAATCCATGATCAATCGAACCCTTCCTTCTCTCACAGTCCATGACATCCATGTGCTTATCTGAGAGGCTTTTAAATGACCCTATTGTAGCAACCTCCACCATCATCTCTGGCAATATATTCAGGTACCCGCCACTCTGTGTATATTTAAAAAAAACCTACCTCTCACATCTGCCCTAAACATTCCTCCCTTCACGTTAAATGCCTATAGTATTGGCCATAAAGGTGCCTGCTATCTTCTCTTTGCCCCTCATAATCTTACACACCACTTTTAAGTCTCCTTTCATCCTCTGCCTCTCCAAAGAAATAAACCTTAGCTCGCTTCAACTTTTCTCAGAAGACAGTCTCTAATCAAGGCAACACCCTGGTAAATCTCCTCTGAACCCTCTCTAAAGTCTTATATTCCTTTAAGGTGACCAGACTGAGCATAATTACCTTGTGGCTCTTAAATTCCCTGCATGTCAATGTTATTGCTGGCACAATTTCAGGGTATTCTGATTATATTTTGTGTCCATGGTTTCTTGTTCATGTTCATGCTGCAGTTTGAAAAGTATGTTTCTCTTTGGAATGGCATCTATTGGACACCAGAACTCTACAGTATTGTGCAGTTGATAAATGCCTTGTCAGTATTTGGGGCGTGGCGAGGAGCCAGACGATCAGGAGGGTTACTCCATTGATGGCCTTGGGACTGGTATCTGATCCCTTCCTTTTCTCCTCTTCTTCTGCCAGTGTCAGGAGGCCGCAGTCGCTTACACCTCATTGACCTGGGAAGCTGCGTCAAAGTACTGAGTAAAAGTCGGGAGGGGGGCTCTGGGCTCTGCCTCTCCCTGTCAGCACTGGGAAATGTCATCCTGGCTCTTGTCAACGGCACCAAGCACATCCCCTACAAGTAAGCATTGGCTGCATTGAGAGTGCATGCAACATGTGTCCACCTGTCTCTCAAATGTGTGTGTGTATTTTTTTTATACACATGGGTGTGTTAAAGTTTGAACCTATTATCATCTGACTGTACATATACAACCTGATGAAATCTCCAGATCACAGTGCACAGCACATAATGCTCACGCACGCACGCACACACGCACACGCACACACGCACACGCACACACACACACACACATACACACACACATATATACACACATACACACATACACACACATACACACACACATGCACACACACGCACACACACATACACACACACATACACACACACACATATACACACACACACACATACACACACACACATACACACATACACACACACATACACACACACATATATACACACACACACATTCACACACACACACACACACACACATACACACACACACATATACACACACACACACACACACACATACACACATACACACACATACACACACACACATATATACACACACACACATTCACACACACACACACACACACATATATACACACACACACATACACACACACACACACACACACACACACACACACACATACACACACACACACTTTAAAATAAATATCGATAAATATTTTGGGAAGATTTACTCAGGTACAGGATACTGTTCATCAGTCGCACAGCCTGTGGGAAGAAGCTATTTCCCAGCCAGGCAGTCCTGATTTTGATACTCCTGTACCTCATACCTAATAGTGCTGTACGGAAAGGGTTCTCTATAATGTATGGATATGTGCATGTAGATGCAAAATGTGTATATGGGAGAGAACTCAGTAGAGTGATGGTCATAGTGTTGTACAGCACAGAACATGTTCATGCTACCCATTGCACCAATTGACATTAAGACCATACCTTTTTTATGCCTTGGTGACTCAAGAGCTTGTCTAGAATGATCGTCAAGTTTCACAATACATATTTGAGTAAAGTAACATTCTCTTTTTGAGTTCAATGCAATATCCCCGCATTATGTAAACTTAAAGATTGGTAGTCTCTTCTGACCAATCCATTATACTTGAGAGTCAGGAGACCAGCATGGAATTCCTAACAAAGCGAGTAATTAATGCTGTCCTCTCTGAACTTCTGTGGATTCCAATGGAGAACACAATGCTTAGAGCAGTGACATGATTAGAGAACACTACAGCAGTTCAGGCCCTTTGGCCCTCGATGTTTTGCCGACCCATATATTCCTTAAAAAAGTACTAAACCCACCCTATCCCGTAAACCTCTATTTTTCTTTCATCCAGGTGCCTGTCTAAGAGCCTCTTAAATAGCCCTAATGTTTCAACTCCATCATCATCCCTGGCAAGGCATTCCAGGCACCTACAATTTCCTGTGTAAAAATAAACAAATAAATAAATAAAATAAATTTTTAAAAAACTGATGTCTCCCCTAAACTTTCCTCCCTTCATTCTGTACATTTGTCCTCTGGTGTTTGCTATTCCTCCCCTGGGTAAAAAGCATTGGCTGTCCCCCTATCTATTATCTCTCATAACCTTGTAGACCTATTAAGCCTCCTTTCATCCTTCTTTGCTCCAAAGAGAAAAGGCCCATCTCTGCTAACCTTGCCTCATAAGATTTATTTTACAATCCAGGCAGCATCCTGATATGTCTCCTCTGCACCTCTCCATAGCTTCCCCAACCTTCCTGTAATGAGGTGACTAGAAATGAACACAATAAGTGTGGTCTCACCAGAGATTTGTAGAGTTGCAACATGACCTCTCAACTCTTGAACTCAATCCCCCTATTAATAAAGCCTAACATCCCATTGGCCTTCTTCATATCCTATCAACCTGTGCGACGACCTTGAGGGATGTATGAATTTGGACCCCCAGGTCCCTCTGTTCATCCACACTCTTAAGTAACCAACCATTAACCCTGTACTCAGCCTCCTGATTTGTCCTTCCAAAACACATCTCCTCACACTGATCTGGATTGAACTCTATCTGCCCAACTCTGCATCCTGTCTATATCCTTTATAACCCGCGACAACCTTCAGCTCCATCACAACTCATCCAACCTTTGTATCATCTGCAATCTTACTGACCCACCCTTCCTCTTCATCCTGGGTCATTTATAAAAATCTCAAAAGGCAGCGGTCCCAGACAGATCATTGCAGAACTCCATAATCCATTGAACTCCAGGCAGAGTTCTTCAGTGAATGTTTTGTCTCTGGAATCAATGAAAAGCAAAGTTCAAATTTATTGTCAGAGTACATACATGACAGCACCTACAATCTTGGTATCCTTTTTTCCTCTGGGCTAGGCAGAAATTCTAATGACCAGTATTTGTAAATTGTACTCAAGAAGAAAGAAATGGTAATTTTTTATACCAATTATATTATACTCCACATAATTCAAACTGCTCTGATCATTGTTTTAGATATAATAAAGAGATAGGAACCATCTTACATGCAGTTTGGCAGTGTGAAAAGCTAGAAACACTTTGGGAAGATATGAGCACTTTACTGGGACAAATTATGAAGATTCAAGTTTCGAAAGATCAAAAATACTTTTGCTAGGTGATATTCATAACTTGAAGTTAGATATCTATCAGAGGAAGTTTCTAAGTGTAGCAGTAGCAAAGAAATATATGGCGGTAATGTGGAAATTAGACGATAATGTGGGGTTGAATAGATGCCCAATGGAATTACAAAATTGTACCCGTTAGAGAAGATAGAAGTATCATTTACGGAATCAACCAGAAAAATTTTATAAGATTTGGAAACGATTTATAGATTTCATTGGTAAGAGTTCATCTATAGCATCCGCCAGTCCCACTCCAACCCACCCGAGTTAATTTAGAGGTTTAAGGTTATATTTGTAAATTTGAAATTTAATTAATGAATGATATATGATAAATTCAGGTAGGCTTTTTTCCTTTTTATTCCTTTTTTTCCTGCTTTTCTGGGGAGAGAGAGGGTAGAAAATATAAAGTTATGTTTTCTTTTAGCATTATTTTATTACTCTGTATGATTATGGATAAACATGTTACATTTGTCATTGATGCAAATGAAAAATAAAATTTTCAAAAAATGACTGCAAATACAGAAATATAATTAATGAGTAAAGTATAAGTCCTTAAATGAGTTTCTGAATGTCAGTTGTTTAGGAGTCTGTTGGTGGAGGGGTAGCAGCTGTTCCTGAACCTGGTAGTGCGAGTCTTGGGGCACCTACAAATATTCCTGATCGTAGCAGAGAAAATGGAGCGTGTCCTGGGTGGTGTGAATCCTTAATGATTGCTGCTGCTCTCCGATGGCAGAGTTCCCTGTAGATGTTCTCGATGGTGGGGAGAGTTTTGCCTGTGATGTACTTGGCTGTGTCTGTGACCTTTAGCAGGGCTTTCTGCTTAGAAGTACTGTGCCTGCATTTCAGGCCATGATCAAAGGATATCGCCTTTTCAATGGCTGGGACCCATCCGCTGTGAGTTTGGATCGAGTGCTAATTTGAAACTGCTCTAGTTAGCATTGGCTCACTAGGGCATTTTGTCAAAGCTCTCATTGCAAGCCTGTTTTCAACTCCCCCTTCTCTTTATGTGCCTGAGCCCAGCACAGCACTTGGTACTCTTCAGGAAGGTCAACATGGGCAACAATTCAACAGCAGAGCTCTCACAGTTACATCCCAACCGCAGTGTTTCTACATTGCATCTGTCAACAGCTAAATGAAACACTTTAATTAACACGTTGCCTTTCACAGCACCAGAGCAACCAGGTGTAATTTGCTGCCGATGAGAAATTTTTGAGGGTAGTCACGCTTTTGACATGGGACATGTAGTGCAGAAAAAACATTAAAGCCAAAAAGAACAACGCTGGAGAAAATCAGCAGGTCGAACAGATGAATAACCAACGTTTCAGGCTTGAGCCCTTAACTAAGGTATGAGAAAAATGTAGGCAGGCGGCTGAATAAAATAGTTGGGGGAATAGCACAGGTACACAGGCAAGAGGTAACAGGTGGCCATAGGGCAACATGGTTAGTATGGTGATTAGTTTAACACTGTTTCAGTACCAGTGACCTGAGTTCGAAACCGGTGCTGTCTGCAAGGAATCTGTACGTTCTCCCGCTGTGTGATAGTACAGATTCTATCACCAATGTGTATATGTACAGATGGTAGTGTAGGATGACGTGATTGGCTGAGAGTGTAGCCACATCTACTGGCAGGTCTTAAAGGATTGCTCCTAGCCAGACCAGGTCATTCTGGACTGGTCGACCTTCTTGTGATATGCTCCAGTCTTTTAGTTAATCAAAGCCTTGGTTTGGATCAACAAGTCTTTGGTTCTCTCGACGCGCGTTACAATCTGTCTGCGTGGATTTTCTCTAGGAGCCACGATTTCCTCCCACCATTCAATATGTACAGGGGTTATAACTCAATTGGGTGGGCATGAGCTGGTGGGCCAAAAGGGCATCTTACCGGGCTGTATGTCTAAATTAAATTAAATAAGGGAGGGAGGACTCAAGAGAAAATGGGGGAGGGGAATGGCTCTGGGAATGGAGAGGGAAGGAGTTGGAGACCTGGAGGAAAGAAGATAGAGGAATAGGGAATAGAGGGAGAATGGAGAGTGGTCTAGCAGAAACTGGGGAAGTCGATGTTAATGCTTTCCAGTTGGACAGTGCCCAGAAGGAATGCTAGCTGTTGCTCCTCTAATATACAGGCTTTGGTTTAGCAGTGCTTGAGGCCATGGATAGATTTGCCGACATGGGAAGGGGGGGGGCACAGAAATAGTTGGCCACTGGGAGATGCCTGTCATTGATACGAACAGACCAAAGGTGCTCAGTGAAGCAATCTCCCATCTGGGTCCAGTCCAATTTAGAGAAGGTTGCAAAGAATTAAACCAGTCAGCTTAACTAGCTTAAACAGAGCCACCAGGTTTGGAGTTTGGAAGATCACTGTCAGACTGATGGTGAGAAAAGATTGTGGCGATTTGGCTTAAATTTTCCAGTGGTTCGAAGAACAGAGGAGAACACATCAAAGCCTACAAAATTCTTAAAAAAAGAAGAAATGCCAATGGAACATGCTCGGAATAGGATTTAGGTCATTCAGGATGGAGGAGAAGGTTGTTGCTCTGCACAGTAGATATTTGGAATTCTGGACTCAGCGGGTGGAGGAGGCTCAATCAAATTGGGAATTAATCGATCCCAGATGGTAGTAGAATCAAGAGATATGGGAATGGAGAAGGAAAAATGCACTGAGATAGAAACTCAGCTCTTGGTGAACAGTGTTTGAAGGGCTAATACCTTGTTCCTGGTTCTTTGTTTTTATTTTCTTCTGTTTCCAGTTCTAACAGGGCCTACATAGAAATAAGGGCAGGAGTCGGTCATCGAGCCTGCTCTGCCGTTTAGTAAAATCGAGGCTGATCTGGCTGTGGACTCAACTCCCCATTAATCCTTAATTCCCCTATTCTTCAAAAATCTGTCTTAAAGGGTTGACATAACACTATGGACTTGACTATGTCGTATGGACTAAATACATTCGATGCATACTCTGCTGGTTCCACGTTGACTCCATTTCTCTTTCCTGAACTGCTGGGTGTTTTCTATTTCAGATTTGCAGCCTCTGTAGATTTTTATTTTAAATTATTATTGGAGCCCCTCAGGACAATCTCCTTGGCCCAAACATCTGCAGCTGCTTCTCAGATACCTTTCTTTTCATCATACATTATTGTTGGGCCGACCCATATATACTTACCAAAATAGAACTAAATCCTCCCTACCTCATAACCATTTATTTTGTGTTCATCTATGTGCCTGTCTAAGAGTCTCTTAAATGCCCATAATACTGTAATTTTTTTTAAAAACGTACCCCTGATGTCTCCCCTAAACTTTCCTTCCTGTGTCTCGTGCAAGTGGCAAAGCTTTAGTGCAAGTTGGGCATCATGTTCAAAGCAGGCATCTTATCTCAGACATTACCTTTGTCTTAGGTTTTCCACCCCCAGCTTTCCATAATAACTGAAAAGTAACACATCTCTTATCCATTTCTGAGGAAGGGTGTCTGACCTGAGGCATTGGAACGATTCTCTCACTACAGATGTTGCCTGGCCTGCTGAGTATTTCCAACATTTTATGTTTCCCCCTCCCCCCTCCATTGGTTAATTCTTGCTGGTGGAACAATTCTTGACCGTTGTCCCTGAGGGTTTTACGCCACAGCAGGTGTCAACAGATTTCTGGAGATCAGTCTTTAGTCCCCAGTGACCATATTGCAGTTGAGACGATGGGCAGCCCATTCAAGTTGTGGTGATCTTCTCCTTGAACAAGCAGGCTGAGTCGTGAAGGTGGTGAGCCTGTAATCTCTCTGCGCTCCATCTGTAAAATGTCTCCTGGAGATTCAGTGGTCAGTTCCAAGTGACCTTAATTCTAATGGAACCCCCCACCATGGGAATTAGCAATTACACATCCAAGGTGTTCCAAGAGCTGGTAATTCCAGAACAAAGGAACACAGTGACCTTCCCTGTTATGTTTCATTGCCGTGCAAAATGAGTCAATGAGAGTTGCTCGGAAATGAAAGAGAGGGCTTTTATTATGCAAACAGATGGCTTGGTTTGCTACTGATTACTGCAGGTGTTTGTGTCTGTATCCCCCTGGCCTCCTGCATGTGCCGCAGGATTTTGGGTATCAGGCAAAAATGACACAGCTTCCCGCTTTCTAAACCAGCCAACCCGATACTGTAATGCAAGACGGCTTCACACGCGAGGACTGGGGATTTGGGTCAGAGGAGGAGAACACTGCAGGAGGCCGCACCATATCCAGAATACCCCACTCTTCGGAAGGGGCCGAGGAGCTGTGAAATGGTCCTTCGACGTGCACTGGGAGCAAACTTTGAGCTGTTCAATCATGTATCATGAAACTCAATTTGACCAGTGTGGAGCCAAATCTTCCATTGTGCAGATGTTGAGAGAAAATGGTATTGCAGGAGGAAATCCGGCGTAGTTTGTTCTGGTTGGTATTGCCTTGTCCTTCTGTGCTCAAAAAGGCCCAGAGCAAAGGTTAAACACCCAACATAGTTGGCACTAGACTGCTGACACAGACCTGAGCTCTGAGATTGAGTTGGTCCTTTTTGATTGTTACAGATGTGTCAGGCTGTGATTCTATCCAAGCCAACTGTGATTCTATCCCACTTCTTTTTCACGTTTGCTGGATCACTGCCCACACCGTCTCCTGCCATCAGAATACAGAAGCTATGGCTTCTACACTCACTCACTCAACTTTCAGAGTTGCTGTGTGGGTGGTTGGGGGTGGGGGGGAGGTCGCCCAACTCTTTATTACGGGCAGCTGGGAGAAGCACAGAGGTGCAAAGGTATTATTGCAACCAAATCTTTTCACAAAACAGGGAGGAATGGATAATGAAACCTCCTCACCACTCACAGGCCATGGGCAACATGAACAGCAGGTGAAGGAAGGATTCCCTGAAAAATGGAACAAAGGTGTCCAGTCCAATCCTGTTGATGTTTCCCAACTACAGATGAATAACCTTGCATTCAAACCCAATGAAACAAGGATTGTGTGTCAGGAATGGTGCACCAGCTAAATTCACAAACACCAGGGAGTGGAATATCTTCCTGTTTCCTTGTGGCATTCAAACTCATGTCTCTGGATCAATGGCATAAATCAGTGGTAATTAATCCAGCAACCTAACCCTTAGCTTACCCAAGTTATAGGACCAAGGTCACCGATCCTGTGTTACTTTACTGAGGTTACTGGTGCTATGTTCATAAACCCAATTTCTGTACTGCAGTTACAGGACCCATGTTACATAACTACTCTTTGCAGACGATGCCGCTTTAGTTGCCCATTCAGAGCCAGCTCTACAGCGCTTGATGTCCTGTTTTGCGGAAACTGCCAAAATATTTGGCCTGGAAGTCAGCCTGAAGAAAACTGAGGTCCTCCATCAGCCAGCTCCCCACCATGACTACCAGCCCCCCCCCCCCACATCTCCATCGGGCACACAAAACTCAAAACGGTCAACCAGTTTACCTATCTCGGCTGCACCATTTCATCAGATGCAAGGATCGACAACGAGATAGACAACAGACTCGCCAAGGCAAATAGCGCCTTTGGAAGACTACACAAAAGAGTCTGGAAAAACAACCAACTGAAAAACCTCACAAAGATAAGCGTATACAGAGCCGTTGTCATACCCACACTCCTGTTCGGCTCCGAACCATGGGTCCTCTACCGGCATCACCTACGGCTCCTAGAACGCTTCCACCAGCGTTGTCTCCGCTCCATCCTCAACATCCATTGGAGCGCTTACATCCCTAACGTCGAAGTACTCGAGATGGCAGAGGTCGACAGCATCGAGTCCACGCTGCTGAAGATCCAGCTGCGCTGGGTGGGTCACGTCTCCAGAATGGAGGACCATCGCCTTCCCAAGATCGTGTTATATGGCGAGCTCTCCACTGGCCACCGTGACAGAGGTGCACCAAAGAAGAGGTACAAGGACTGCCTAAAGAAATCTCTTGGTGCCTGCCACATTGACCACCGCCAGTGGGCTGATATCGCCTCAAACCGTGCATCTTGGCACCTCACAGTTTGGCGGGCAGCAACCTCCTTTGAGGAAGACCGCAGAGCCCACCTCACTGACAAAAGGCAAAGGAGGAAAAACCCAACACCCAACCCCAACCAACCAATTTTCCCCTGCAACCGCTGCAACCGTGTCTGCCTGTCCCGCATCGGACTTGTCAGCCACAAACGAGCCTGCAGCTGACGTGGACATTTACCCCCTCCATAAATCTTCGTCCGCGAAGCCAAGCCAAAGAAGAATTCAACATGGAAAGATTCTGTCAGCAAATAAATAGTATGTGTGTGGAAGTGACTGCAGAACCGTATACAATAATTCGGCCTGGAAATAAATTACAAGCACAATGAGAAGACTCTTGCGAATTCGTGAAGTTGAAAAGCACTTGTGGCAATTCAAGAGCTTTATGGTCAGTGTTTCTGCCACATTGATTTGTGGAAAGTGCTCAAGGATCAGTCGAGCAGCTCTGGTATTAAGTGTGCACCTGATTCTTTCCCTCTGGTATCGGCACATATGCCTGCTTGTGACAGAAAGACCATGAGATACAATATTTAATCTGCCCTAACATTCATCTGATCCAGAAAATTTGCTGCTGTCCATGTAGATATTATATCTTCTCCCTGTGACCAAGCGGGTTTCTCCCAGGAGCAAAGGCGTTCAGTTTGCCAAGTCAGTTGGCTGCTCTGAATCGTTCCTGGTGGGTGCTGGAATCTGGGAAATGGAGATGGGAACAATGTATGGTGGTACGTATTCAATGGGCTGAAAGGTAAGTTTCCATGCTGTATCTCTCTAAAAGAGCCCATAACCCAGTCCTTGCTGGTAGTTTTAACCCACCGACTATTGTCTGAGAATGATTGAGTCCTACAGCACAGAAACAGGCCCCTCCTCCCAACCTACCTGTGGTGATAGGTTTCCTCCATTGTATAGAGTTATTGTTGGTTACTGTATACATGGAGCTGGCCCGTCCACTGATGACTCATACCCTATGACTCCTCTTGGTCCTGGGCCATAAAGGTCGAGCCACCTCGCCCTTCCCTCCATTCCTATACCTGGATCCGGGCCAGCAAGGTTTTTCTATAGATTAAAGCCTATCGTCCCCTCAGCCTAGTCTTGGCGGTTACTTATAGTGCCCAACACTACCTCTGCTGACTAAGCTAGTTCCATTTGCCTGGATTCGTTCCACATCCCTCTAAATATTTCCCATCCATGTACCAGACTAAATGGCTTTGAATGTTACAATTGTCCCCACCTCTACCACATCTTCTGGCAGCTCATTCCACACACCCACCACCCTCTCCACGAAGACGGTGCCCTTCAGGCCCATTTTAAATTTTGCCCCTCTCACTTTAAATCTCTGCCCTCTAGTTTTAGATTTCAAAAAAGACTCAAGGCCATTCTTATTTATGCTCCTTGAGATGTTATAAACCTCAGCCCAGGTGCACCATCAAAACCATACTTGCTGGATACATCACAGTGTGAGACAGGAGCTGTTATGCTCAAGATTGGAAGACGTGAGAGAAGGTCATGAATGCAAATTTCCTTCCCCTCCATGAATTCCATCTAATCTCCCACTGCCTGGGAAACATACAAGAAGACCCATCACATCCTGTACACCCTCTATCTCCCTCCTACCATTGGGGAGCAGTCCCAGGAGTGTGAAAGCATGCACCAATAGGTTCCCTGCAGCCATATCAGGCTCCTGCATGAACCCCACCACAGTGTTTTTATGCTTCCCATTGCTTGGTGTTAATTGATCTTTATTTTCATTTTAACCTTTTGTAAATTGGGTTCTTTACACTGCTGTATGAATGTTAGAAATAATCTGTTAGACTGTTCGCAGAAGAATTCTTTTCATTTAATTTTAGTTCTTAAATACAGAGATACAGCATGGTTACGAGTCCTTTCAGCCCATAAACTTGCTCTACCCAAATACAGTAAAGCCCCTTAATCTGGCACCCATGTGGATTGGTAGATGCTGGATTAGTGTATTTGCCAGTTGCTTGAGATCGCGTGTTGTGTGATTGGCAAAAAAAAGCGCAAGGTACGCCAATTATAAACCCTTATTTTTTACCTATTTATTTTCTGCAATTTTTTTGCCAGTTGCTTGAGGCTGCCGGATAACAGGGGGGTTTCCCTGTACATTCATGTGACTAATTAACCTGCTAACCCTGTATGTTTTTGGAACGTGGGAGGAAATCTGAGTGCCCAGAAGAAACCCACACAGGCACATGGAGAATGTACAAGCTCCTTCTGGACACCGCTGGATTCAAACCGGGGTCACTGGTGCTGTAGTAGCACTAGTTCTAATGGGAGAAAGAAAATGGTCCAGGGAGAAAATACCCAGACCATTGCACTATCTATGGTGTTTCCGTCTGACTGAGAGTGATTGCTTGGTCCATCTCGAGCAACACTTCCCTTTCCTCGATCTCTCTATCTCTATCTCGGGAGACAAGCTCTCGATAGACATCTTCTACAAACCCACCAACTCTCACAGCTACCTTGACTATACTTCTTCCTCCCCTGTCACCTGTAAGGATTCCATTCCATTCTCTCAATTTTTCCATCACCGAGGCATCTGCACCCAGGATGAGGACTTCCATGTCATGTCATCAAAGATGTCCTCCTTCTTCAAACAACATGGCTTCCCTCTACCACCCACATACTCGGCACTCACCCATTTATCCTCCATTACCCGCACATCTACCCTGGCCCCCTCCGGCCTACAGGATTCCTCACCTACCACACCACCAGCCTCTGCATCCAACACGTCCTCCTTTGCCACTTATACTACCTACTACATGATCCCACTACTGGAAACATATTCCCCTTTCCTCCCCTCTCCACCTTCCCTTGGTCACTCCATGACTCCTTTGTCCGCTCCTCCCTCCCCACCAATTGTCCCCTTGGGACCTACCCGTGTCTGCAGGAGATGCTCCAGCTGTGCCCACACCTCCTCCCTCATCACCATTTGGGGCCCCAAATAGACCTTCCAAGTGAAGCAACATTTCACTTGTGAATTTACTGCATCCAATGCTCCTGTTGTAGTCTCCTCTACAACAGAGAGAATGGTCGCAGACTGGGAGATTCCATTCTGGAGCACCTCAGCTCTGCCCTCCATAATAGAGTGGATTTCCCAGTGGCCATCCATTTCAATTTCCCATCCCATTCTCTTGCGGACAAGTCTGTCCATGGCCTCATGCACTCCCAGACTGAGACCACCCTCAAATTGGAGGAACGACACCAGATCTTCCAACTAGGCCCCCTCCAACTGGATGGCATTAATATTGACTTCTCCGGCTTTTGTTAAACCCCTCCCCCCTTTTTCCCCATCTCCTTCCCCCACCTCTGTCTCACCTTTCCTTGTCTCCTTTTGCACAAATATGATAAATTCTTACCTCATCCCTTATCATATCCAATTAACACCTTTTGTTGGTCTGGATTCCTCCCCCAGCCGCATTGTCTGAATTCTGAGACTTCCTGCTTCTGGCTGATTCTGTTTATTCATTGGGGAAGGGCTCAGGCCCAAAACATCACCAATATATATTTGCTTTTTATGGACGCTGAAAAGACTGGCTGAGTTCCTCCAATTTTTCTCAGCGTCTGCAGGCTTTTGTTTTTTCACTCTGCTCGGTGATTGATTGCGCTGTGTTGCTGCCTCACTGTTCCAGGGACAGCAAGCTCACCATGCTGCTGAGGGAGTCGCTGGGGAACCTGAACTGCCGGACCACCATGATTGCCCACATCTCGTCCACCTCCAGCCACTACTCTGAAACCCTGTCCACAATCCAGATCGCCTCCAGGGTGCTCCGCATGAAGAAGAAGAAGACCAAGGTAGGCAGGGTTCACTGAATGCCAGGAGGGGGCTGGCCGCAGTAGGGAGAACATAGAACATTATAGCACAGTACAGGTCCTTCGGCCCACAATACAGTGCCAACCTATTAATATCTACCAAAAAACCAATACCCTCCCTTCCTCATAAACCTTTTCATCCACATTCCTGTCTAAGAGTCTCTTAAGTATCCCTATTGTTCCAGCCTCCCCCAACATCCCTCGCAATGCATTCCAGGCACCCACAGCTCTGTGGGAAAAAAAAACGTATACCTGATGTCTCCCCTAAACTTTCCTCCCTTCACTTTGTACTGATGTTCTCTGGTGTTTGCTACTCCCACCCTGAGGAAAAGGCACTGGCCCTCTACCTTATCTATACCTCTCAGAATCTTGTAGACCTCTATTAAATCACCTCTCATCCTCCTTCACTCCAATGAGAAAATCCCTGAGAGCCAGCAAATGGGGGCAAGGCCCTCCAGATGTCTTAGGCACCAGGGAAAGGTAGCAGCCATGGACTTTATCTTGAAGACCTGCATTAGGGTTGGGAGTTTGACTGGATCCTTCTATGATTCTATAGCTTTCCACCTCCCTCTCTCCAAAATCTTCACCAGCTGGGTGTCCAGCTCTGGTAAGCTTCACGTGGCTTCCATTAGCATCTCTTCCCCTCCAACCTCCCCCCCCCCCCCCACCCCACCACATCTATCTCTCCTCTCCTGCTCTGTGTGTCTCTCCTGTTTCACTCAGTCTCCTCTCCTCCAGCTCTGCATTCTCAGAGCCCCCCCTCCCCCTATCAATTCTCACCAGTCCTCTCATCCATGTCCAATTATAATTCATCTTTTGTCTGTGGGTCTATGATCCTCCCCTTCCCTCCTATCTTTCCTTCTTCCCAGCTTTTTAATTCAAGCACCTGTCTGCTTTTTTTACTTGAGGAAGGGCTCAGGACAGAAACGTCATTAATATATCTTCACCTCCTGTGGATGCTGCAGGACTGGCTGAGCTCCTCCAACATTTCTGTTTTCACTACAATCAGAGCATCTGGAGACTCTCGTGTTTCAATCCGTACACATATATATGCCCTGAAATCTTGGCCTCTGACCTTCACTGCTGTCAATAGAATTTTACCAACACTCTCACCTTGCAGCTCCCTGACCCCTTTCACCCTTCCCCGTTTGGCCATCAATCTATTACTGTCTTACAATGGTTTGTAGGATAGGGTCAGGTTGTGAACGTAGCTCCTGACTAAACGTGCATTAGGAATGCAAACTGACGCTCTTAATGGCTCCTGATCAGATTGATTCAATCTAGTTCCTAATGCAGTTTTAGACAGGTTACTCTACTGGAATTCAGTGTGCACCACTCTTCAGCTAATTCCACACTGATTAGGGAATGGAATAATTCCTTTAAGAAAGGAAAAGATTTTCTGGTCATGGAGTCACGCAGCAAGATGACAGACCCTTCATCCCATCGAGTCTGTGCTGACCAGCAAGCACTAATCCGACACCCATCCCATTTTTTTTGTTCGCCGCACCTTCCCACCAACTGCCCCTTCATCCACACGCTAGGATCAGTTTACAGAACCCTCCAATCTGCATGTCTTTGAGATGTGGGAGGAAACCCCGCGTGGTCATGGAGGAGAACATGCAAACTCCACCCAGACTACGGCGGAGGTCAGGATTGAACCCAAATTGTTCAAACTATAAGGCAGTAGCTCTACTGGCTGTGCAACCATGCTTCCCAGAATGGCACTGCAAAACTGACCCAATCCCTCACACATCTCCAGTAGAAACAGCTCCAGGTGGTGAAACAGGCCTTAACACATTCAAGTCATAGTCACACAACATAGAAGAGGCCCTCCTGCCCAGCTTATCCAAGCCTGTTGTGTCAGTAGCTATTGGTCTTTTTGTCAGTAATTTCATAGCACATAGAACATTCTAGCCCTTCATGCTGATTTGTCAACCTACTTAAATCTATTCCACAGCAATCTGAGTTTCTCTACCTCACACTAATAACCATATTTTTCTCACATCCATGTGCCTACATAGAGTCTTTTAAATATCCCTGTTGTACCAGGCCCCTACCACTCTGAGTAAATTTCCCTCTGCATTGTATTTTTCTTTCTGTAAGGATTTACCGTATATTTCATTCAAAATTCACTACAATGAATCATAAAATTATGGGAAATAAGAGCAGAAGAAGGCAATTGAGCCCATGAGACTGTGCTACCATTCAATGTGATCATGGCTGAATAGGTGACCTCAATTCCTGCTTTCTCTCCATACTCTTTGTTCTTTCGCTGTAAAGGCTACATTTAACTTTTGAATGTACAGAACAAACTGGCCTCGACTTTCTGCAGTACAGAATTCCACAAATTCATTACTGAATGAGAATTGCAAGCTGATTGGACTGCTTTACTAGCTCCATTGCCTCAAATGCTGTATGATTGAAAGCTTAAACAGACAGACTGCATTCTTTTCCCTCACTTATCTGTGACCCTTGCAACCTCAAATACAACCTTGTAAAGAAGTAAAGCAAGAAAGTCTGCAGACTCCATGATTGAAGTAAAAACATAGCGCTGGAGAAACTGAGCAGGTCAGACAGTGTAGTTTATATAGCAAAGATAACCAACATTTCAGATTTGAGCCCTTCTTCAAGATGTAGACAGGCCCTCCCCAAACAAAATGGTGGTGGGGAGGGGCAAAGGGAGGAGCACAGGCTCACAGGTGGTTGGTAATGGGGGATGGGGGGAACAGCAGCAAACAAGGGGAGGGGGGATGGCTCTGTTAATAGAGAGGGAAGGGGGTCGAGACTTGGAGGAAAAAAGACAGAGGGATAGGGAAGAGGGAGTAGAATGGCAGAAACCAGAGAAGTCATTTGGAGAGTGCCCAGACGGAAAATTTTGTGTAGCACCTTCAATTTACGGGTGGCCATGGTTTGAGAGTACATGAGGCTGAGTTTGGCTGTTGACCATGCCCTCCATGGTGTATACAACCTTGTAAATATACCATGGACATTCTCTGCTTCAGAGCCTCAGGACCAGATTTCTGATGCATCTTGCAGTTTGCTGCTTATCACTGCATTAAATAGGTTCCTCCCCCGCCCCCCCCCCCCAACACTCAAGGAGAAGACATGCCACCTCCTTCTCCACTGGCCCCTAGGAGAAGGAGAAGAAGGTGGAGGGATTCATAGAGTGAACTACCACTCTGAAGAGGCCTCTCTGGCGGTCATCTGGCAGGAGAACCTAGCTGAAAGTATGGCTCCATTTGTACGATGACCACCACCTGCAGAGCCCTCCTACTCTCCTCCTCCCCAACTTCCCATCGTACTGTGGCAGCACTCGCTCATGCCTGGAAGAGTGCTCATTGCTCATGTTCTTTTAAGGGTTGACTAGGAAGATTGCAGCCATAAAGTGTGAAGCCAGCTGCAGTGAGTAATTGCAAGACTTCATTTTACTGAAGCTCATGGCATGGCATTACACAGGTAATTTTAGAAAATGTTTATTGCCAAAATCTGTAAACGGAGATTCCAATTCCATAACATCTTCTTCCCCTAATACCGGTAATATTAATTTAGATGAATAAGATTCAATAGAACAGTTATCCTGTTTCCCCTCAGAAGTATATAATTTTTGATAAAATGAATAAAACTGGTCATTGATTTCTTGAGGTTTATAGGTAACTACTGAATTCTTTTTAACAGCATTAATAGTCCGTGAATCTGTTCTTTCACAAAAGTTACAAACTCCGTTTTTTTCAGTAACATTGTGTTAAACCTCCATCTATAAGATGAACTTACCACTTCCGAACATACACAAGAAAAAAAACAATAAAGAATGATCCAATATAACCCTACTTTTATACTCAGCCTGTAATATTCTACCCTGTAAATGTACCGATACCAAAAAAAAATTATTCTGGAAAATGAATCATGCCGAGATGAATAAAAAGAAAAATCTTTCTCTGTAGGATTAACTCTTCTCCAAATAGCCACCAAATTTAAATCTTTCATCAAAGCCCCAATTTGTATTGCCATCTTTGATTTCATCATACTTTTTGGAGATCTATCCAATAAAGGGTCCAAAACACAGTTAACGTCTCCCCCAACTAAGATATTTGCATTAGCCTGATTTAGCAACAAAAAAAGCTTCTAAAAATAAAATATTCATCATCTACGTTAGGTGCATAAACATTAAGTAAAGTCCAAGATTCAGCAAACATTTTACAATTCACCCTCAAAACTCTCCCTCCAAAGATTGTAATTCAAAAGGCAAACTCTTATGAATTAAAATCGCTACGCCCCTCGCATTAGAATTAAAAGAGGAAGAAAACACATGACCAACCCAATCTCTCTCCAATTTCAAGTGTTCTTTTTCAGTCCGGTGTGTTTCTTGAAAGAAAGCAATGTCAACTTTCGTTTTTTTAATATAGGCCAAAACTCGTTTCCGCATAATTGGATTATTCAACCCCTGAACGTTAAAAGTTGCAAATTTCAAATTAGTCATTTCTACAAACTAATAATATGATCACTCACTACAAAATATCACTCCCCTTATAAATCCTTCAAATCACAATCCCTCCCCTATAAGACGTCAAGAAAAAAATTTAATGAAAAAATCACCCCTTAAAAAAAAACCACCCAAAGGTAATAATGCCCTAAAAATCTGGGTGTGGTAAACCCCACTAGCACCAGATGACTCTCAAAGATTTCAGTGCCATACACCCCCCCAGCCAAATTCAATTAAACATAATCAAATACAGAAAATATATTCAACCCAATTTATTCCAGTCCAAATGATTGATCCGGGTCTTCAACATCAAGAAGACTTTGTGTCAGCTCTTCTTTCTTTCCATTCTTTCCATACTTCCCATTCCCATTTCCATTTGCCCTTCTTTTAGGTGACAATAAAGGATATCCGCCATTTCCTCACAAATCTGGCAACGAATTGGCAAAAATTAATGCACATGGTCATTTTCAAAAAATTGAGATTGAAAATTTCCATAAAAAACTTTCAATACAGCAGGATAACGAAAAGCAAATTTATAACCCTTCCGCCACAATACTTCTTTAGCTGAATTAAATTCCCGACATGGCCTAATAATTTCATGACTCAAATTTGCATTAAAAAATATTCTATTATTCTGAACCATCATTGGAGATTGACTTTGTCGGGCCTTTTGCACCGCCAGTCGTAATATCATTTCTCTATCTTGATATTTCAAACAACTAATTAAAACTGCCCGTGGCGATTATCCCGGAAACGGCTTCTTCCTTAATGCTCTGTGTGCTTGATCCAACTCCAAACCTTCCGGAAAAAACTCCTTGCTCAACATCTCAGGAATCCATTTCTTAAAAAATTTAATTGGGTCGGAACCTTCAATATCTTCTGGAAGACCACTATTTTCACGTTATTCCTCTGATTTTGATTTTCCATTGAATCAATTTTCTATTGCGATCAACTTGATATTTACATTCAAAAAAAGCTGCTTCACTTTTAAAAAAATTATCTTGTACTATATCAACTGATTTTATACATCTATTAACATCACTTTTGACTACAGACATATCTTGCTTCATATTTGTCATGTCTTCACACATAGTACTCATTTTAGTTTTTACTTCCAAAAACCCTCGAGACATCTCTTAAAAGCTATCCCTTCCAAAACGGCACACATAGAATCCATTCCAAGTTCCATCACTTCCCTTTGAGGCCTACCTTCCCTCGTCTCCAACTCCATTTGTTCTTGTGTGCTGCCCAGTGAAGGTAAGTCTTCTTCTTCAGGCACCACTGGTCCTCTTCCGGTGCGGCTGCGGGTCTGAACACCCGACGACAGCACCCCGACCTCGTCGGGGCGCTGCCACTCAACCTGCCCACAGCCCACACCTGTTCTAATAAATCCCGAACCCTCAAAACACCATGCATGCCCGGTAGGACCAGTGACTGCGCAGGTTCGTCCTCCAACGCAACACTGCGCGTCCCTGGCCCACCCGACAACATCGCAGGCTTGAGGGCTCCTCTCTCAGCCGGACTGCCTGCGCGCCCGACTTCATAGGTGCGCGGTTCAGCACCGGCCGAGCTTGTCATCAAGCCAGCTGATGTCATACTTAACCAGGCAGGAGTCCTCTGAGCCCTGGGGATTCCCACTGATGACTCCGTGGTTTCAGCTAAGCAGGCAGGCCTCAATTCTTTGACAATCTTGTAAGGTAGTTTCTTCTGTAATTGAGCTTTTGTTTTTTTCACATTGGTAGCCATTGAAGTCCTCTCGTATTCCAATAACTGTAAATAGTACTTTTAATTATTTTTATAGATTTTAAAATCGGGTATTTAAAAAACTAGCTGGTGAAGGGTGGAATTGCACGTCTGTCTTCTACACCATCTTGCCACACCTCCGCATAGGGAATACTTAAGGTGGAATGTGAATTTAGGGGGACAGTTTGAAAGCCACTGATCTAGAGGTTTGAGTTTTGAAGGTCATGCTTCCTCTGCCCGAGAGAAATGGGGAGAAGAGAGTGGGACCGGTACTTTAAACATGTTGGCAGCTTTCCTGAGATGATGACAATCCAATAGTGTTGCTCTGTGACCATTGTAACTGGCGATCTCAAGTTTCAATGCCTCTTTAACAAACAGTGAACAACATTACTTCAGTTTCATGTAAGTGTGGGCCAGGCCAGTCTGTTTCTGTGATCTTCATAAATCTTGGCAAAGTCACCATAGAATGGGATGTTTTAATTTCCTTTAAGAGGGCATCATCCCCTTCAATAACCTAGCACCAGTTCTTAGACCATAAGATAATAAGAGCAGAAGTAGGCTATTCGGCCTGTCGAATCCACTCTGCTATTCCATCATAAGTTGATTCATTCTCCCGTTCAGCCCCACTCCCCTGCTTTCTCCCCATAACCGTTGACACCCTGACTATACTGATCCTTATCAATCTCTGCCTTAAATACATTCAATGACCTGACCTCCACAGCCGCCCGTGGCAGCAAATTCCAGAGATTCACCATCATCTGGCTAAAGAAATTCCTTCCCATCTCTGTTATAAATAGGCCCCTTTCAATCCTGAAGTTGTGACCTCTTGTCCTGGACTCCCCTACCATGGAAAACAACTCTGCCACATCTACTCTGTCCAGGCCTTTCAACATTCAAAATGTTTCTATGAGGTCCCACCTCATTCTTCTGAACTCCAAGGAGTACAATCCAAGAGTCATCAAATATTCCTCAACTGCTAATCACTTTATTCCAGGAATCATTCTTGTCCATCACTCACATATTCACTGGATAAGATTATTTTTTTGAAAGGTTTTCTTCCTGAAAAAAAATGGGGATTTTGATGGACAACTTTAGTGTTTCTCCAACTTCCTACTTGCATTGCTCCAGTTCAAATGACCTAAGAAATGTTTTGCCACTGATTTTCATTTTTACTCAGCATCTGATGCCTCTCTTGTTAGTGACCAACATTAGTCGGCCACCATTGATGGATTCCAGTTGCCCTGATACCGCTTTTCCACGGTCACAATGTCCTGGTGAAACCTTTCACCATGTTCGTCATTGACTGCACCAAGATCAGCGGGGTAGAAGTAGACTTAAAATATGATAGGAATCACTAAAATAGGCTATATCTAAAACAAAGGTACGTGATAGGAACATTTTAAGGTGATTTTCATGATAGGCAGCCCAAGATCCATAAAATACACCCAAAGGTGTTCAGGAAGCAAAATTTTCATAGTCCAGTGTTATCAAGGACCAGTTCCCTCTGGAGCCCCCTTCAATTCAGCTTGGCTCTGTCCAACTCAGCCCTGCTGTTGGTACTCTGCACGGCCATCCCATTTACAACCAAGTGAAGTCCATCGAGCAGGATTGGGAGGAGACCCTTTGCCATTCACTCACTGTTGATCTTTGCCAGTCACACCACAAAACTCAGGTTCCCGCCTTGGCCCCAGATCTTTACCCAAAAAGGGATCTCAGAAGTGAGAGCTCTCCCTGGCCTAGCATCCGAAGGAGAAGGGCCTCCAGGTATTCCTCACCCATTGGTAAGCGCTTCCTGATCTTGGTCCAGGTGTCCCAGGAACTGGGAAGGGGGAAATTTCATCTGCATGAGATGAATCAGGCAGGTGGCTACACTTGGGGCTCAGGATTCAACGTGATTGATTACTATTTCCTCATTGCCGTGCCTTAGGGAGAGGAGTAACCCAGTTCAGACAGAAGGCACACAGTGAGACTCCTTCACCATGTAATTACCCTGTTCCTATAGCACAGAAGAATCCTGCCCTGACAGGTCAAACCAGGCAGCATGGGAAAGCAGAACAGCCAAACCTGGCGGGGCCTGAAGGATTGGC
Source organism: Narcine bancroftii (assembly GCF_036971445.1). Classification (NCBI taxonomy): domain Eukaryota; kingdom Metazoa; phylum Chordata; class Chondrichthyes; order Torpediniformes; family Narcinidae; genus Narcine; species Narcine bancroftii. The sequence continues at coordinate 17,536,980 of NC_091472.1, forward strand.
TATTCAGAGAAGTATGGGGAGCTCCATCTCCACTCTAGAGCAATGCAATTCAGAGCACAGGGATGCATGCATAGATATCGTGTTTGTTGAAGGCTCAGCTGGGAGATCGCTAAGAGAATGGGGTTAAAGGTAGATCTGGCGATAAAACCTCAGCCATGATCATATGAAATAGAGGCACAAAGTAATTGGACGAAATGGCCCAGCCTTCCGTCTCTCTCATTCTGAAGGGAGGGGAAGGCTGGAGAAGAATTCAATCTATGAGATCAATTCACTCAATGGGGTGTTTCAGGTTTGCACTGGGTTGGACCTTGGGAGAAATTCCAGAGATTCACCACCATCTGGCTAAAGAAATTCCTTCTTATCTCTGTTATAAATAGGCCCCTTTCAATCCAGAAATCAGAATTTATTGACATGATCACGTCACAAAATTCATTGTTTTGCATTTTTTAAAAATAAATAAATTAGTGCAAAGAAGAGAGAATGAGGTAGTGTCTGCGGTTTGTTGACTATTCAGAAATGTGATGGCAGAGGGGAAGAAGCTGTTTTTGTACCAATGGGTGTTCATCTTCAAGCTCCTGTACCTCCTTCCCGATTAGCAGTGTGAAAAGGGCACGGCCTGGGTGGTGGGGGTCCTTGAGCATAGACGCTGCTTTCTTAAGAGACAGCCTCTTGTAGATGTCCTCGATGGAGTGAAGACTGATGCCTGTGACGGCACTACTGAATTTAGATTCAGAGAAATTCTGCTGACTTGCTTTCATCATTCCCCCTTCCCACTCCCAATAACACATTGTCCACATTCACTACTGTCACCCCATCCATCTCCCAGTTCTGGCTTACAGGGTCGCTTTCAACCTTGGAGGTTGTTGGGTCAAACCATGGCCAAAATCTTCAGCACACAACTGTGGTGTGTGAGGAACTAGTGCTTGGTTATGTATAGGCGCTGTATAGGAACTGGTCTTCAGTTGTGTGTGGGTGTTGTACAGAAAGTGTACTTGGTTGTGTGTGTTGTACAGGAACTGGTTCTTGGTTGTGTGTGTGTTGTACAGGAACTGGTGCTTGGTTATGTTGTTTGTGTGTTGTACAGGAACTGATGCTTGGTTGTGTTGAGTGGTGTGTTGTACAGGAACTGTTTCTTGGTTGTGTGTCTGTGTTGTACAGGAACTGGTGCTTGGTTATGTTGTGTGTGTGTTGTACAGGAACTGGTGCTTGGTTGTGTTGTGTGTGTGTGTGTTGTACAGGAACTGGTGCTTGGTTGTGTTGTGTGTGTGTTGTGCAGGAACTGGTGCTTGGATATGTGTGTGTGTGTGTGTTGTACAGGAACTGGGGCCTGGTTATGTTGTTTGTGTGTTATACAGGAACTGACACTTAGTTGTGTTGTGTGTTGTACAGGAACTGGTGCTTGATGGTGTGTGTATGTGTGTGTGTTGTACAGGAACTGGTGCTTGGTTGTGTGTGTGTTGTACAGGAACTACTGCTTGGATATGTGTGTGTGTGTATGTGTTGTACAGGAACTATTGCTTGGATATGTGTGTGTGTGTGTATGTGTTGTACAGGAACTACTGCTTGGATATGTGTGTGTGTGTGTGTTGTTCAGGAACTGGTGCTTGGATATGTGTGTGTTGTACAGAAACTGGTTCTTGGTTGTGTTGTGTGTGTGTTTTACAGGAACTGGTGCTTGGTTTGTGTGTGTATGTGTTGTACAGGAACTGGCACTTGGTTGTGTATATTGTACAAGAACTGGTGCTTGTTTGTGTGTGTTGTACAGGAACTGGTGCTTGGTTGTGTTGTGTGTGTGTGTTGTACAGGAACTGGTGCTTGGTTGTGTTGTGTGTGTGTGTTGTACAGGAACTGGTGCTTGGTTGTGTTGTGTGTGTGTTGTGCAGGAACTGGTGCTTGGATATGTGTGTGTGTGTGTGTTGTACAGAAACTGGGGCCTGGTTTTGTTGTTTGTGTGTTATACAGGAACTGACACTTAGTTGTGTTGTACAGGAACTGGTGCTTGATGGTGTGTGTATCTGTGTGTGTTGTACAGGAACTGGTGCATGGTTGTGCGTGTGTTGTACAGAAACTGGTGCTTGGTTATGTTGTGTGTGTGTTGTACAGGAACTGGTGCTTGGTTGTGTTGTGTTTGTGTTGTGCAGGAACTGGTGCTTGGATATGTGTGTGTGTGTTGTACAGGAACTGGGGCCTGGTTATGTTGTTTGTGTGTTATACAGGAACTGACACTTAGTTGTGTTGTGTGTTGTACAGGAACTGGTGCTTGGTTGTGTGTGTGTTGTACAGAAACTGGTGCTTGGTTGTGTGTGTGTTGTAAAGGAACTACTGCTTGGATATGTGTGTGTGTGTTGTACAGGAACTACTGCTTGGATATTTGTGTGTGTGTGTTGTTCAGGAACTGGTGCTTGGATATGTGTGTTGTACAGGAACTACTGCTTGGATATGTGTGTGTGTGTGTGTGTGTGTTGTGTGTGTGTTGTACAGGAACTACTGCTTGGATATGTGTGTGTGTTGTTCAGGAACTGGTACTTGGTTGTGTTGTGTGTGTGTTTTACAGGAACTGGTGCTTGGTTTGTGTATGTGTGTTGTACAGGAACTGGCACTTGGTTGTGTATGTTGTACAAGAACTGGTGCTTGATTGTGTGTGTATGTGTGTGTGTTGTACAGAAACTGGAGCTTGGTTTGAGTGTGTGTTGTACAGGAACTGGTGCTTGGTTTGTGTGTTGTACAGGAACTGGTGCTTGGTTTGTGTGTGTGTTCTACAGGAACTGGTGCTTGGTTTGTGTGTGTGTGTGTTGTACAGGAACTGGCACTTGGTTGTGTATGTTGTACAGGAACTGGTGCTTGATTGTGTGTGTATGTGTGTGTGTTGTACAGAAACTGCTGCTTGGTTTGTGTGCGTGTTGTACAGGAACTGGTGCTTGGTTTGTGTGTGTGTTGTACAGGAACTGGTGCTTGGTTTGTGTGTGTGTTGTACAGGAACTGGTGCTTGGTTTGTGTGTGTGTTGTACAGGAACTGGTGCTTGGTTTGTGTGTTGTACAGGAACTGGTGCTTGGTTTGTGTGTGTGTTGTACAGGAACTGGTGCTTGGTTTGTGTGTGTGTTGTACAGGAACAGGTACTTGGTTTGTGTATGTGTTGTACAGGAACTGGTGCTTGGTTTGTGTGTTGTACAGGAACTGGTGCTTGGTTTGTGTGTGTGTTGTACAGGAACTGGTGCTTGGTTTGTGTGTGTGTGTGTTGTACAGGAACTGGCACTTGGTTGTGTATGTTGTACAGGAACTACTGCTTGGATATGTGTTTGTTTGTGTGTTGTTCAGGAACTGGTGCTTGGATATGTGTGTGTTGTACAGAAACTGGTTCTTGGTTGTGTTGTGTGTGTGTTTTACAGGAACTGGTGCTTGGTTTGTGTGTGTGTGTGTTGTACAGGAACTTGCACTTGGTTGTGTATGTTGTACAAGAACTGGTGCTTGATTGTGTGTGTATGTGCGTGTGTTGTACAGAAACTGGTGCTTGGTTTGAGTGTGTGTTGTACAGGAACTGGTGCTTGGTTTGTGTGTTGTACAGGAACTGGTGCTTGGTTTGTGTGTGTGTTGTACAGGAACTGGTGCTTGGTTTGTGTGTGTGAGTGTTGTACAGGAACTGGCACTTGGTTGTGTATATTGTACAGGAACTGGTGCTTGGTTTGTGTGTTGTACAGGAACTGGTGCTTGGTTTGTGTGTGTGTTGTACAGGAACTGGTGCTTGGTTTGTGTGTGTGTGTTGTACAGGAACTACTGCTTGGTTTGTGTGTTGTACAGGAACTGGTGCTTGGTTGTGTATATTGTACAGGAACTGGTGCTTGATTGTGTGTGTGTTGTACAGGAACTGGTGCTTGGTTTGTGTGTGTGAGTGTTGTACAGGAACTGGCACTTGGTTGTGTATATTGTACAGGAACTGGTGCTTGGTTTGTGTGTTGTACAGGAACTGGTGCTTGGTTTGTGTGTGTGTTGTACAGGAACTGGTGCTTGGTTTGTGTGTGTGTTGTACAGAAACTGCTGCTTGGTTTGTGTGTGTGTTGTACAGGAACTGGTGCTTGGTTTGTGTGTGTGTTGTACAGGAACTGGTGCTTGGTTTGTGTGTTGTACAGGAACTGGTGCTTGGTTTGTGTGTGTGTTGTACAGGAACTGGTGCTTGGTTTGTGTGTGTGTTGTACAGGAACTACTGCTTGGTTTGTGTGTGTGTTGTACAGGAACTGGTGCTTGGTTTGTGTGTGTGTTGTACAGGAACTGGTGCTTGGTTTGTGTGTTGTACAGGAACTGGTGCTTGGTTTGTGTGTGTTGTACAGGAACTGGTGCTTGGTTTGTGTGTGTTTTTGTTGTACAGGAACTGGCACTTGGTTGTGTATGTTGTACAGGAACTACTGCTTGGATATGTGTTTGTTTGTGTGTTGTTCAGGAACTGGTGCTTGGATATGTGTGTGTTGTACAGAAACTGGTTCTTGGTTGTGTTGTGTGTGTGTTTTACAGGAACTGGTGCTTGGTTTGTGTGTGTATGTGTTGTACAGGAACTGGCACTTGGTTGTGTATATTGTACAAGAACTGGTGCTTGTTTGTGTGTGTTGTACAGGAACTGGTGCTTGGTTGTGTTGTGTGTGTGTGTTGTACAGGAACTGGTGCTTGGTTGTGTTGTGTGTGTGTGTTGTACAGGAACTGGTGCTTGGTTGTGTTGTGTGTGTGTTGTGCAGGAACTGGTGCTTGGATATGTGTGTGTGTGTGTTGTACAGGAACTGGGGCCTGGTTATGTTGTTTGTGTGTTATACAGGAACTGACACTTAGTTGTGTTGTACAGGAACTGGTGCTTGATGGTGTGTGTATCTGTGTGTGTTGTACAGGAACTGGTGCATGGTTGTGTGTGTGTTGTACAGAAACTGGTGCTTGGTTATGTTGTGTGTGTGTTGTACAGGAACTGGTGCTTGGTTGTGTTGTGTTTGTGTTGTGCAGGAACTGGTGCTTGGATATGTGTGTGTGTGTTGTACAGGAACTGGGGCCTGGTTATGTTGTTTGTGTGTTATACAGGAACTGACACTTAGTTGTGTTGTGTGTTGTACAGGAACTGGTGCTTGGTTGTGTGTGTGTTGTACAGAAACTGGTGCTTGGTTGTGTGTGTGTTGTAAAGGAACTACTGCTTGGATATGTGTGTGTGTTGTACAGGAACTACTGCTTGGATATTTGTGTGTGTGTGTTGTTCAGGAACTGGTGCTTGGATATGTGTGTTGTACAGGAACTACTGCTTGGATATGTGTGTGTGTGTGTGTGTGTGTGTGTGTGTGTGTGTTGTACAGGAACTACTGCTTGGATATGTGTGTGTGTTGTTCAGGAACTGGTACTTGGTTGTGTTGTGTGTGTGTTTTACAGGAACTGGTGCTTGGTTTGTGTGTGTGTTGTACAGGAACTGGTGCTTGGTTTGTGTGTGTGTTGTACAGGAACTACTGCTTGGTTTGTGTGTGTGTTGTACAGGAACTGGTGCTTGGTTTGTGTGTGTGTTGTACAGGAACTGGTGCTTGGTTTGTGTGCGTTGTACAGGAACTGGTGCTTGGTTTGTGTGTGTTTTTGTTGTACAGGAACTGGCACTTGGTTGTGTATGTTGTACAGGAACTACTGCTTGGATATGTGTTTGTTTGTGTGTTGTTCAGGAACTGGTGCTTGGATATGTGTGTGTTGTACAGAAACTGGTTCTTGGTTGTGTTGTGTGTGTGTTTTACAGGAACTGGTAATTGGTTTGTGTGTGTGTTGTACAGGAACTGGTGCTTGGTTTGTGTGTTGTACAGGAACTGGTGCTTGGTTTGTGTGTTGTACAGGAACTGGTGCTTGGTTTGTGTGTGTTGTACAGGAACTGGTGCTTGGTTTGTGTGTGTTTTTGTTGTACAGGAACTGGCAATTGGTTGTGTATGTTGTACAGGAACTACTGCTTGGATATGTGTTTGTTTGTGTGTTGTTCAGGAACTGGTGATTGGATATGTGTGTGTTGTACAGAAACTGGTTCTTGGTTGTGTTGTGTGTGTGTTTTACAGGAACTGGTAATTGGTTTGTGTGTGTGTTGTACAGGAACTGGTGCTTGGTTTGTGTGTTGTACAGGAACTGGTGCTTGGTTTGTGTGTGTGTTGTACAGGAACAGATGCTTGGTTTGTGTGTTGTACAGGAACTGGTTCTTGGTTTGTGTGTGTGTTGTACAGGAACTGGTGCTTGGTTTGTGTGTGTGTGTGTGTGTTGTACAGGAACTGGCACTTGGTTGTGTATGTTGTACAGGAACTACTGCTTGGATATGTGTGTGTGTGTGTGTTGTTCCGGAACTGGTGCTTGGATATGTGTGTCTTGTACAGAAACTGGTTCTTGGTTGTGTTGTGTGTGTGTTTTACAGGAACTGGTGCTTGGTTTGTGTGTGTGTGTGTTGTACAGGAACTGGCACTTGGTTGTGTATGTTGTACAGGAACTACTGCTTGGATATGTGTTTATTTGTGTGTTGTTCAGGAAATGGTGCTTGGATATGTGTGTGTTGTACAGAAATTGGTTCTTGGTTGTGTTGTGTGTGTGTTTTACAGGAACTGGTGCTTGGTTTGTGTGTGTGTGTGTTGTACAGGAACTTGCACTTGGTTGTGTATGTTGTACAAGAACTGGTGCTTGATTGTGTGTGTATGTGCGTGTGTTGTACAGAAACTGGTGCTTGGTTTGAGTGTGTGTTGTACAGGAACTGGTGCTTGGTTTGTGTGTTGTACAGGAACTGGTGCTTGGTTTGTGTGTGTGTTGTACAGGAACTGGTGCTTGGTTTGTGTGTGTGAGTGTTGTACAGGAACTGGCACTTGGTTGTGTATATTGTACAGGAACTGGTGCTTGGTTTGTGTGTTGTACAGGAACTGGTGCTTGGTTTGTGTGTGTGTTGTACAGGAACTGGTGCTTGGTTTGTGTGTGTGTGTTGTACAGGAACTACTGCTTGGTTTGTGTGTTGTACAGGAACTGGTGCTTGGTTGTGTACATTGTACAGGAACTGGTGCTTGATTGTGTGTGTGTTGTACAGGAATTGGTGCTTGGTTTGTGTGTGTGAGTGTTGTACAGGAACTGGCACTTGGTTGTGTATATTGTACAGGAACTGGTGCTTGGTTTGTGTGTTGTACAGGAACTGGTGCTTGGTTTGTGTGTGTGTTGTACAGGAACTGGTGCTTGGTTTGTGTGTGTGTTGTACAGAAACTGCTGCTTGGTTTGTGTGTGTGTTGTACAGGAACTGGTGCTTGGTTTGTGTGTGTGTTGTACAGGAACTGGTGCTTGGTTTGTGTGTTGTACAGGAACTGGTGCTTGGTTTGTGTGTGTGTTGTACAGGAACTGGTGCTTGGTTTGTGTGTGTGTTGTACAGGAACTACTGCTTGGTTTGTGTTTGTGTTGTACAGGAACTGGTGCTTGGTTTGTGTGTGTGTTGTACAGGAACTGGTGCTTGGTTTGTGTGTTGTACAGGAACTGGTGCTTGGTTTGTGTGTGTTGTACAGGAACTGGTGCTTGGTTTGTGTGTGTTTTTGTTGTACAGGAACTGGCACTTGGTTGTGTATGTTGTACAGGAACTACTGCTTGTATATGTGTTTGTTTGTGTGTTGTTCAGGAACTGGTGCTTGGATATGTGTGTGTTGTACAGAAACTGGTTCTTGGTTGTGTTGTGTGTGTGTTTTACAGGAACTGGTAATTGGTTTGTGTGTGTGTTGTACAGGAACTGGTGCTTGGTTTGTGTGTTGTACAGGAACTGGTGCTTGGTTTGTGTGTTGTACAGGAACTGGTGCTTGGTTTGTGTGTGTTGTACAGGAACTGGTGCTTGGTTTGTGTGTGTTTTTGTTGTACAGGAACTGGCAATTGGTTGTGTATGTTGTACAGGAACTACTGCTTGGATATGTGTTTGTTTGTGTGTTGTTCAGGAACTGGTGATTGGATATGTGTGTGTTGTACAGAAACTGGTTCTTGGTTGTGTTGTGTGTGTGTTTTACAGGAACTGGTAATTGGTTTGTGTGTGTGTTGTACAGGAACTGGTGCTTGGTTTGTGTGTTGTACAGGAACTGGTGCTTGGTTTGTGTGTGTGTTGTACAGGAACTGATGCTTGGTTTGTGTGTTGTACAGGAACTGGTGCTTGGTTTGTGTGTGTGTTGTACAGGAACTGGTGCTTGGTTTGTGTGTGTGTGTTGTACAGGAACTGGCACTTGGTTGTGTATGTTGTACAGGAACTACTGCTTGGATATGTGTGTGTGTGTGTGTGTTGTTCCGGAACTGGTGCTTGGATATGTGTGTCTTGTACAGAAACTGGTTCTTGGTTGTGTTGTGTGTGTGTTTTACAGGAACTGGTGCTTGGTTTGTGTGTGTGTGTGTTGTACAGGAACTGGCACTTGGTTGTGTATGTTGTACAGGAACTACTGCTTGGATATGTGTTTATTTGTGTGTTGTTCAGGAAATGGTGCTTGGATATGTGTGTGTTGTACAGAAACTGGTTCTTGGTTGTGTTGTGTGTGTGTTTTACAGGAACTGGTGCTTGGTTTGTGTGTGTGTGTGTTGTACAGGAACTTGCACTTGGTTGTGTATGTTGTACAAGAACTGGTGCTTGATTGTGTGTGTATGTGCGTGTGTTGTACAGAAACTGGTGCTTGGTTTGAGTGTGTGTTGTACAGGAACTGGTGCTTGGTTGGTGTGTTGTACAGGAACTGGTGCTTGGTTTGTGTGTGTGTTGTACAGGAACTGGTGCTTGGTTTGTGTGTGTGAGTGTTGTACAGGAACTGGCACTTGGTTGTGTATATTGTACAGGAACTGGTGCTTGATTGTGTGTGTATGTGTGTGTTGTACAGAAACTGATGCTTGGTTTGTGTGTGTGTTGTACAGGAACTGGTGCTTGGTTTGTGTGTGTGTTGTACAGGAACTGGTGCTTGGTTTGTGTGTTGTACAGGAACTGGTGCTTGGTTTGTGTGTTGTACAGGAACTGGTGCTTGGTTTGTGTGTGTGTTGTACAGGAACTGGTGCTTGGTTTGTGTGTGTGTGTTGTACAGGAACTACTGCTTGGTTTGTGTGTTGTACAGGAACTGGTGCTTGGTTGTGTATATTGTACAGGAACTGGTGCTTGATTGTGTGTGTGTTGTACAGGAATTGGTGCTTGGTTTGTGTGTGTGAGTGTTGTACAGGAACTGGCACTTGGTTGTGTATATTGTACAGGAACTGGTGCTTGGTTTGTGTGTTGTACAGGAACTGGTGCTTGGTTTGTGTGTGTGTTGTACAGGAACTGTTGCTTGGTTTGTGTGTGTGTTGTACAGAAACTGCTGCTTGGTTTGTGTGTGTGTTGTACAGGAACTGGTGCTTGGTTTGTGTGTGTGTTGTACAGGAACTGGTGCTTGGTTTGTGTGTTGTACAGGAACTGGTGCTTGGTTTGTGTGTGTGTTGTACAGGAACTGGTGCTTGGTTTGTGTGTGTGTTGTACAGGAACTACTGCTTGGTTTGTGTTTGTGTTGTACAGGAACTGGTGCTTGGTTTGTGTGTGTGTTGTACAGGAACTGGTGCTTGGTTTGTGTGTTGTACAGGAACTGGTGCTTGGTTTGTGTGTGTTGTACAGGAACTGGTGCTTGGTTTGTGTGTGTTTTTGTTGTACAGGAACTGGCACTTGGTTGTGTATGTTGTACAGGAACTACTGCTTGTATATGTGTTTGTTTGTGTGTTGTTCAGGAACTGGTGCTTGGATATGTGTGTGTTGTACAGAAACTGGTTCTTGGTTGTGTTGTGTGTGTGTTTTACAGGAACTGGTAATTGGTTTGTGTGTGTGTTGTACAGGAACTGGTGCTTGGTTTGTGTGTTGTACAGGAACTAGTGCTTGGTTTGTGTGTTGTACAGGAACTGGTGCTTGGTTTGTGTGTGTTGTACAGGAACTGGTGCTTGGTTTGTGTGTGTTTTTGTTGTACAGGAACTGGCAATTGGTTGTGTATGTTGTACAGGAACTACTGCTTGGATATGTGTTTGTTTGTGTGTTGTTCAGGAACTGGTGATTGGATATGTGTGTGTTGTACAGAAACTGGTTCTTGGTTGTGTTGTGTGTGTGTTTTACAGGAACTGGTAATTGGTTTGTGTGTGTGTTGTACAGGAACTGGTGCTTGGTTTGTGTGTTGTACAGGAACTGGTGCTTGGTTTGTGTGTGTGTTGTACAGGAACTGATGCTTGGTTTGTGTGTTGTACAGGAACTGGTGCTTGGTTTGTGTGTGTGTTGTACAGGAACTGGTGCTTGGTTTGTGTGTGTGTGTGTTGTACAGGAACTGGCACTTGGTTGTGTATGTTGTACAGGAACTACTGCTTGGATATGTGTGTGTGTGTGTGTGTTGTTCCGGAACTGGTGCTTGGATATGTGTGTCTTGTACAGAAACTGGTTCTTGGTTGTGTTGTGTGTGTGTTTTACAGGAACTGGTGCTTGGTTTGTGTGTGTGTGTGTTGTACAGGAACTGGCACTTGGTTGTGTATGTTGTACAGGAACTACTGCTTGGATATGTGTTTATTTGTGTGTTGTTCAGGAAATGGTGCTTGGATATGTGTGTGTTGTACAGAAACTGGTTCTTGGTTGTGTTGTGTGTGTGTTTTACAGGAACTGGTGCTTGGTTTGCGTGTGTGTGTGTTGTACAGGAACTTGCACTTGGTTGTGTATGTTGTACAAGAACTGGTGCTTGATTGTGTGTGTATGTGCGTGTGTTGTACAGAAACTGGTGCTTGGTTTGAGTGTGTGTTGTACAGGAACTGGTGCTTGGTTTGTGTGTTGTACAGGAACTGGTGCTTGGTTTGTGTGTGTGTTGTACAGGAACTGGTGCTTGGTTTGTGTGTGTGAGTGTTGTACAGGAACTGGCACTTGGTTGTGTATATTGTACAGGAACTGGTGCTTGATTGTGTGTGTATGTGTGTGTTGTACAGAAACTGATGCTTGGTTTGTGTGTGTGTTGTACAGGAACTGGTGCTTGGTTTGTGTGTGTGTTGTACAGGAACTGGTGCTTGGTTTGTGTGTTGTACAGGAACTGGTGCTTGGTTTGTGTGTGTGTTGTACAGGAACTGGTGCTTGGTTTGTGTGTGTGTTGTACAGGAACTACTGCTTGGTTTGTGTGTTGTACAGGAACTGGTGCTTGGTTGTGTATATTGTACAGGAACTGGTGCTTGATTGTGTGTGTATGTGTGTGTGTTGTACAGAAACTGCTGCTTGGTTTGTGTGTGTGTTGTACAGGAACTGGTGCTTGGTTTGTGTGTGTGTTGTACAGGAACTGGTGCTTGGTTTGTGTGTTGTACAGGAACTGGTGCTTGGTTTGTGTGTGTGTTGTACAGGAACTGGTGCTTGGTTTGTGTGTGTGTTGTACAGGAACTACTGCTTGGTTTGTGTGTGTGTTGTACAGGAACTGGTGCTTGGTTTGTGTGTGTGTTGTACAGGAACTGGTGCTTGGTTTGTGTGTTGTACAGGAACTGGTGCTTGGTTTGTGTGTGTTGTACAGGAACTGGTGCTTGGTTTGTGTGTGTTTTTGTTGTACAGGAACTGGCACTTGGTTGTGTATGTTGTACAGGAACTACTGCTTGGATATGTGTTTGTTTGTGTGTTGTTCAGGAACTGGTGCTTGGATATGTGTGTGTTGTACAGAAACTGGTTCTTGGTTGTGTTGTGTGTGTGTTTTACAGGAACTGGTAATTGGTTTGTGTGTGTGTTGTACAGGAACTGGTGCTTGGTTTGTGTGTTGTACAGGAACTGGTGCTTGGTTTGTGTGTGTGTTGTACAGGAACTGATGCTTGGTTTGTGTGTTGTATAGGAACTGGTGCTTGGTTTGTGTGTGTGTTGTACAGGAACTGGTGCTTGGTTTGTGTGTGTGTGTGTTGTACAGGAACTGGCACTTGGTTGTGTATGTTGTACAGGAACTACTGCTTGGATACGTGTGTGTGTGTGTGTGTTGTTCCGGAACTGGTGCTTGGATATGTGTGTCTTGTACAGAAACTGGTCCTTGGTTGTGTTGTGTGTGTGTTTTACAGGAACTGGTGCTTGGTTTGTGTGTGTGTGTGTGTGTATGTGTGTGTGTGTGTGTGTGTGTGTGTGTGTGTGTGTGTGTGTGTGTGTTGTACAGGAACTGGCACTTGGTTGTGTATGTTGTACAGGAACTGGTGCTTGGATGTTCGTGGCAGCCACCTGTTTGTAGTCTGCATCCAGAATTCAGTTGTATTGGGGAGAAAACTCTGCCTCGGGCCTGCCATTCTGTGGGAGGTTGATGGATTGGTGATGCCTGTCACCATTCCAATGCAGAGGTGGGGTAAAGAGCCTCAGATTTGGCACCACTCTGGCCAAGTGGTCTGCTGGTTGGTGGGAGCTCCTCCAATTTCTCCCTGCCCCTCCCTCATCTCAGGGCCATGACCTTGCCCATCTGTCAATGAATAAGAACATTGGTGGGTTCAACTGGGCAGGTTTGGACCTCCCCTTGTGCAAGACTCTTTGAATTGAGGCATGAGTGCCAATAGGGTGAGATAGGGAGAATCCTATCTGAAGCATAAACTAGTCAGGCTGAATGGCCTGTTGTTATATACAGCACTTCAGCAAAAAAAAAGTTATGTGCTTACTGCTAGAATAATGAGCAAATCAGCTTGCAAAATCAGATAAAGGGGTTCCCTTATTTAACTAACCTCCACCTGCTTTGAATCTAAGGCCATATAATAAATCAAAATCTTCTGTGTTCTTTCAAATGACAGACATTTATCTTAATATTCCTAATGGCATCTCACACAGACCAGAGTCTATTTAGGGTCTCCTCTGGATAGCAGCAGGGCTGACCCTAGAGCAGCAGCAGGGAACACAACGTGGTGCCAAGGGCAGGGTCACGGTCGGAGGTTCCACCTTCCAGCCAAGGCCCCGCCTGCCCACTGTCACAGTTCCAGACAAGGGGCAAGGGAAGATTCCCTGGAGCCTCAGCTGACCTTCCCGACAGGTCCCGGCAGATTGGAAGACAGGAAATGTCACGCCACTTTTTAAGAAGGGATGTAGGCAGGAGATTGGAAGTTATCGGCCAATTAGTTTGACGTCTGCAGTTGGAAAAATGCTTGAAGCCGTTATTAAAGATGAAATAGTGAAATTTTTGGAATGTAAGAGTTCAATCAGGCAGACACAGCATGGTTTTTGAAAGTGAAGATCTTGTTTGACAAACTTGTTAGGATTGTTTGAGGATATAATGGGTGCGGTGGATAGAGGGGAACAGGTTGATGTTGTATATTTGGATTTCCAGAAAGCGTTTGATAAGGTGCGCACAAGAGACTTCTCAGTAAGTTACAGGAAAGTGGAGTCCGGGGAAGTATATTGGCCTGGATTGAAAATTGGTTGTCTGACAGGAGGCAGAGAGTCGGGATAAATGGGAGTTTTTCAGGTTGGGAGAAAGTGGTAAGTGGGGTGCCACAGGGGTTAGTGTTAGGCCCACAACTGTTCATCATTTACATTGATGACTTGGAGAAGGGGACAAAATGTGGTGTAGCCAAGTTTGCGGATGACACCAAATTGAGTGGAAGAGCAAATTGTAATGAGGATGTGGAGAGTCTGCAGAGGGATAGAGTTAAGCTGGATGAGTGGGCAAAAGTCTGGCAGATGGAGTACAATGTTAGTAAGTGTGAGGTTATCCACTTTGGCAAGAAAAATAAAAGAGCTGAATATTATTTAAAGGGTGAAAAACTACAGCGTGCTGTTGTGCAGAGGGACTTGGGAGGGCTTGTGCATGAACCGCAAAAAGTTAGGTTGCAGGTGCAGCAGGTTATTAAGAAGGGAAATGGAATGTTGGCCTTCATCGCTGGAGGAATTGAATTCAGGAGTAGGGAGGTAATGTTGCAACTGTATAAGGTACTGGTGAGACCGCACCTGGAGTACTGTGTCCAGTTCTGGTCTCCATATTTGAGGAAGGATATACTGGCTTTGGAGACGGTCCAGAGGACCCTTCATCCCTGGGATGAAGGGGTTGACTCATGATGAAAGATTAAATCGTCTAGGATTATATTCGCTCGAGTTCAGAAGAATGAGAGGAGATTTTATAGAAACATATAGGATTATGAAGGGGATGGATAGGATAGATGTAGGAAGGTTTTTTGAGCTGGCCGGGGAAACTAAAACGAGAGGACACAGTCTCAAGATTCGGGGGAGTAGATTTAGGACAGAGATGAGGAAAAATAGTTTTTCCCAGAGAGTAGTGAATGTTTGGAATTCTCTAACCAGGGAAGTGGTTGAGGCTGCCTCATTAGACATATTTAAAATTCGGTTAGATAAATTTTTACATGATAGAGGAATTAGGGGATATGGGGAAAAGGCAGGTAGGTGGAGTTAGGTCATAAATTAGATCAGCCATGATCGTATTGAATGGCGGAGCAGGCTCGATGGGCCATTTTTGGCTACTCCTATTCCTACTTCCTATGTTCCTATGTTCATGGGTTCTTTGTGAGGATAAGAAGGGGAAGGTTTGAACAGGGCCTGAGAGTCTGCTTTCTCTCCCAAGGGGTGATGGGTGGTGGAGCTGGGAACAAGTATCAGGTTTAAAAGGCAACTTCACGAGTTCAGGGAGAAGAAAGGTTGAGAGGGATGTGAGCCGAGCACTGGCTAATGGGACTAGATTGTTGGCATGGACAATTAAGGCTGAAGGACCTGTTTCTGTGCTGTATATGGGAGGACCACAGTTCGCCCATTCCAAGAATGATTACACTGGTCTCCCACCTTAAACCCATCTCCTTCAGATATGTTTATGCCTCCAGCATGTCCCAGAACTGTTCGCAGTCAGTGAAGTCTGCACAGCAGGTTCCCACGGTGAGAGCGGTTGGGATATACAGGCAGTTGATGAAGGTTCACCCAGCCAACGCTCAAAAACTCCCACTGGTCTCCGTGAGACTACCCAATGAGGTCTCAAGGAGGATGACAAGGCCAGCACCTTGTTGGAAGGTGCACCACTGACAAATGCAGCACCTCACCATTGAGACCACCCCCATCCTAGTCTTGGGGGCTTGAGGCCCCCTGGTATGAGACCCCAAAGGAACTGTCCCTACTCGTGCCAAAGTGCTTCCAGGTGGAATGTATTCTTTGAAGGAGACAGTTGTCCTGCGAAGTAAAGGGATTTATTGCCAAGTTTCCGGTTCTGGGCATCATGAATGCCGGTTTGCTTTCTGGTGCCTTTAGTCCAGTCCCCCAACCAAGAAGAAATAGGTGAGCAAAAGGGAGTCTCTTCAGAGATGCCAAGTGCCTGTGGTTCCCGCCACATTCTCCACCTGTGCTCCCATAACCTCCGTAGCTGCACACTCTTGTCTGTTCTAGTGGCGAACCTGAGTACCAGCCATCCGAGACCCCCTCCTCAGCCCCTGGCTCCAAACCTGCAATGTGACTCGAAAGCTACAAGCGTGAGACCCTTTGGGAGCCCTGCTCACCATCATCATCCTCAGGAATCCCAGTCCCGATACCTGTTTCCCACGAGCTGGTCTCCGCCTGGGTACACTCCAACTGGATGGCATCAACATTGAATTCTCCGATTTCCATTAGAACTTCACCCCCCCAACCCCACAATCATCTTCCCTCTGTCTCCTTTCCCAGAGCCAAAATAAATTCTCACTTTTCCTCTTATCACATCCAATTAACAGCTTTAGTTTGTTGGTCTGGTCCCCTCCCCCCTCCCATTCTTCCACCTTTCTTTACCCAACCTTTAATTCAGATGCATGTTTTTTTCACTTATACCTTGAGGAAGGGCTCAGGCCCGAAATGTTAGAAATATGTCTATGGACGCTGCAAGACAGGCCGTGTTCCTCCAGCATTTCTGTGTTTTAACTACAATCAAAGCATCTGCAGACTTTTGTGTTTCACTCCAGCAGGCTGCAGCCTGGTGTATGTCCTTTGGTCTCTGAGCCTCTGTGCAGGGGCACTGATCTGGTCTCCTACCCTGTAGGCTCCTCTCCCAGGCTTTGTGCAGTGCACAAACATGCCGGAGAAACTCAGCAGGTCACACAGCACCCGTAGAAAGTCAAAGGGCCTGAGTCCTTGATCAGGAATATAAACATTTGTTACCCCTTATTTCCTATGGATGCTGCGTGACCTGCTGGGTTTCTCCAGCATGTTTGTGTGCTGCACCCGACCCCCTCATCTTTCTTGTTCAACTCTCCCAGACTTTTCCTTCTCAATGGGAGGAGGTGCTCCCCTAGAGCCAGCAAGCTCCGTGGTCTGCACAGCCAAGCATGGACACAGTCATCTTGGGCACAGACCTTCATGGGTTCGCCGGTGTTAAATGAGAAACATTGCTATACGTGGCCATTCAAACCCGTGTGGGGTCACCAGTGTAATGAATGGGCAGTAGTGCCCCACAGAGGAGTGCAGTGTCTCTGCTCCCAGCTCACCTGGGCCCACACCAACGGCAGCGCAGATATTTTCTTGCTGTTGGCGCTAAGCTGGGTGCAATTGTAAGCAAGGAGGAGGAAGTAAAGAAGTTTCAGATTATTTCCTTTGTCTGTGCCCTTCATATTTTATAAACCTCTATGAGGTCTCTCATTAACCTCCTCTGCTTCAGGGAGAAAAATCTCAGCCTAACCTGACAAGCTGATGGATGATCAAGAACATGATGGAATATAATTTGATGCACTAGACAAAACATCACAGGAAGAGAGATTAGAGAAGGCATAGCACAACCTCTGGGGCCTTGGTAATGGCATGCCTGGAGTACTATGACCATCAGACACCAGAGTAGAAATAGGTTAATCAGCCCATCGAATGTGCTCTGCCATTCAATCATGAGCTGATCCATTTTCCCACTCAGCCCCACTGCCCTGCTTTCTCCCCATCCTTTGATGCCCTGGCTAATCAAGAACCTATCAATCTCTGCCTTTAATAGAGCAGCTTTGGTCTCCTCACCTCAGAAAGGATGTACGTATTTAATTGAATTTAATTTAGACGAGCAGCATGGTAAAAGGGCCTTCTGGTTCATAAGCCCAAGCTGCCCAAATACCCAAAATGACCTTCAACTCCCGTACATTTTGAAGGATGGGAGGAAGCCGGTGCATCCGGAGGAAATCCACGCAGACACATGGATGACGTAAAAACTCCTTACTGACAGCATGAGATTCAAACCTGGGTCACTGGTGCTGTAATAGCATGGCACTACCACTCCTAAGAGGAAGTGCAATGAAGAGATTGGGTAGACTGGGCCTGTAACCTCTGGAGTTTGGTAGAATATGGCTCACTTAGGCATGAACCAATAGACATGATGCAGGCAGGCCACAATGGACAGGATGCAGCAAGGCCTGACAGACAGGATGCAGGTAGGGCCTGACAGACAAGATACAATGAGGCCCGACGGACAGGACCCAGGCAGGGCCCGACGGACAGGACGCAGCGAGGCCCAATGGACATGGCGCAGGCAGGGCGTGACAGACAGGGCGCAGGCAGGGCCTGACGGACAGTACGCAGGCAGGGCCTGAATGACAGGATGCCACAAGGCCCGATGAACAGGATGCAGGCAGGGCCCGACAGATAGGATGCTGGCAGGGTTCGACAGAGAGAATGCAGGCCAGGCTGACAGACAGGATGCAGCGAGAACGTCTTCATTGTCGGTCTGGGATTCAGAGTCTCGGAATGAGTCCATCCAGAGCTGGGAGGAGAGGGAATGCATGTCATCAGAGGGTTGTTCTGGTTCAGTCAAAGAGCTCATTGAGTCGTTGAGTTTCACAGGGTGGAAACACACCAAGTAAGTTCCTCCCCAAGCTTGTCACCTTCACAACCTTTCCTCTCCATGTGTCTGTCTAAATGTCGCTTTACCCTGGCAATCATCCCCATCACCGCCACTTCCTCTGGCAGCATGCTCCATGCACCCACCATCCTCCCTGTGAAGAAGATGTCCCTTAGTTCCATTTTAAATATTTCCCTCAATGTAAATCTTGTACTCTCTAGCCTTAGACTCCCCTACTCCAGGGAAAGGACGATGATTATTTACTTTCTCCATGCCCCTTCATGAATTTATATTAATCTTCATCAGATCCTCAGCCTCTGGTGCTCCATGGAGTAAAATCCCAGCCCATCCAGCCTCTCCTTAGTATTCACACCCCTAGTTCTGGAAATATGGCACCCCTCCTGCTCCCAAGTTAATGCACAAAAATGCTGGAGGAACTAAGCAAAACATACAGCGTCCATAGGAAGCAAAGATATATAACCGAAGTTTCGGGCCTGAGCCCTTCATCAACATTTGAGCAGAGAGCAGACAGGTTCCTGAATAAAAAACGATTGGGGGAAGAGGGAAGGGCGAGAGGGACCGAAACTGGTCAATAGCCAAGAAGCCATAGGTCAGTTGTTTTCAAACTACCCCTCTAAACTCACCTTCCATCTTAAGGAATCACTAAGCCATAAGTGCTCTGTAAGGGATTGCTTAAGGTGGGATGTGAGTGGGAAGGGAAGGTTGAGAATCGCTGCTTTGGACCCAATTGTTACTGAAATATTTTGTTTGAGGAAAATTGCATTGGACCATTTCCTTTGGAGTTATGAAACCCTGCACATAACGAGTCAATTAGGCACGATTAAAACAGTGGTTTTCAAACCTTTTTCTTTCCACTCATATACCACCTGAAGCAATCCCTTACTAATTACTTAAGAGCACTTATGACATAGGGAATACTTAAGGTGGAATGTGAGTTTAGAGGGCAATTTGAAAACCACTGGCATAGGTGAACATGGATAGGAGGGCAGGATGGAATTAACATCGTTTCCAGTTTCAATTAGACTCCCCTCCCCAACTCCGTCTCTCCCTTTCCCCATCCCACTGTCTCCTTTGCCCCCAGCTCCACACTCAGAGAGCTCCCCCCCTCACCTCACCTTTTCTTTCCTGTTCACATATCCACGTCCACCTATAGCCTCTTGGCTGTTGGCCTACGCTCCTCCCCCTGCCCCTTCTTCCTTCCTCTCTCCATCATTGACGAAGGGCTCAGGCCCCAAGCATTGGTTATGTATCTTTCCCTCCTATGGGCGCTACGGGACCTCCTGAATTTCTCCAGCATTTTAGTGTATTATCTACAATCACAGCATCTTCAGACTTGCTGGTTTCACTGGGACACAAGGACGGGCGATTGGTGTTCTGATGTGGGATTGGGATGGGTGCCGTTGGGCAAGGATTCTCAGATGTTCTCTTCTCTTGCAGTACACCTCCAGCTCATCGGGGGGCGAGAGTTCCTGCGAGGAGGGAAGAATGCGGCGGCCAACACAGTTGAGGCCATTCAACCCACGCCCCGGTGCTGACCCAGATCTCCCCATCTTAAACCTGGCGGGCGAGGCGGACTACTCCTCCAGCAGTGAGCAGTCGTGTGACACGGTCATCTATGTGGGCCCCAACGGCACCGCCCTCTCCGACAAGGAGCTGACGGATAATGAGGGCCCACCGGACTTTGTTCCCATCATCCCCTCACTGCAGAAAAACAGGAAGGAGGTGGGGCCAGAAGGGGGTACTGAGAGGGACTGCCTGAAGTGCAATACCTTTGCCGAGCTGCAGGAGAGGCTGGAGTGCATCGATGGCAGTGAGGAGCCCAGCAAGTTCCCCTTCGAGGAGGGCCCCAGCACCGAGAACCCCACTGGGCCTGAGGCCCCCCTCCCCCGGCCTGGCAGGGAGGGACCTGAGGAGCAGGCCCTGGCTGGGCCTCAGGCAGCGATGGCCGAGTCTGCCCCATCTTCGCCCGGCGTCAGTGGCTCCCGTCCTGGCTCAGCAAGAGGGCAGGCCCCCAGTGCCCAAGGCACAAAGGAGGCCTCCCAATCTGGAGCAGGAGGGGAGCCCAAGCCCAGGCCCATGGGCTCCCCGAGGCTGGGAGTGGCCAGCCTCTCGAAGACAGCGGAGTACAAGCCCCAGCACTCGCCCTCCCAGCGCTGCAAGGTCTTCACCCAGAAGAGCTCCTTGCCCAGTCCTGCCCCTCCGCCCCCTCCACCCCCTCCCAGAGATCCGCAGGCTCAGGCTGAACCTCGGGCCGCCCCAGTGGGAATGAGTCCACAGGCGAACAAGAAGGCCGGGGGTTTGGTCCCAGAGAGATCCCAGCCTCCCCGGCAGGAGCAGCCTTCATTGGAGGCCGGGCAGGCGGTGATGGTGCAGCAGAGGCCCCTGGAGCTGAACGGGGAGGACGAGCTGGTCTTCACTCTGGTGGAGGAGCTGACCATCAGCGGCATCCTCGGCAATGGCCGCCCCACCAGCATCATCAGCTTCAACAGCGACTGCTCAGTGCAGGCCCTGGCATCGGGCTCCAGACCTGTGAGCATAATCAGCAGCCTTGACGATGACCTGGACGGCTACGGCCACACCGGCCGGCTCTCAGAGGTCAGTGTCGCCAAGTTCCTCCCCTTTACCCAGGTCGGGTGGGATGACCAGGTGCTGGCGTCTACCAGCCGCCGCTCCTCCATCAGCTCATGGCTCAGCGAGATGAGCACGGGCAGTGACGGGGAGCAGTCGTGCCACAGCTTCATGGCGCAGGGTTGCCGCTGCGATGGCGAGGCACTGGCGGACCCCTCGCCACTGGAGCCAGTGGGTGAGCTGCCAGATGAGCACGAGGTCCTCGCGCAGAGCGGCAGATGCTCCATCATGGACAGGTTCCTGGGCCTACAGGAGAAGGGAGCCGAGACCAAGAGCTTTCCACAAATGGCGGATGATCACAGCGGCCAGATCCCCGGCGTGGGGAAGGAGGCGGGACCTGTCCCCGGCAACGAAAGTCACTCCCTGGCCCAAACCGATACCTCAGTGCACCCATGCCCCAGGCTGATGTCGACCCACCAGGCCGAGGATAGCGAGGGGCCTCTGGACCTGACGCCTGCCTCTATGTCTGCGCAGGCCTGCGATGGCCAGCCAGGAGACGAGCAGGCCCCGGGTGCAATGAAATTCGAGGACCCCTGGCTGAAGCGAGATGTCGAGGAGGAAGAGGAGGATGAGGAGGAGGAGGTGGAGGAAGGTGAGGAAGAGGGCGGGCACCGCGGGAACCGGAATATGAGCCGGGGCCGGACCGGCGTCCAAGAGTCCGGGGAGTGGACTGACAGGCTGATGGCGGATGGTTGCGAAGCGACACTTGGTGCTTCCGCCAGCCAAGCCTCTGTCCTCTCAGTGGAAGGTGCTGGGGTTGGGTGTCAGGCCCCAGCCTTGACCTGTCACCATGATGACCCTGAAGCCCTGACAAACAGGGCCCCATGCCCAGGCACAGAGAGCGTGGCCTACCAGACCCAGGCTTGCACTCCTTGCAGTCCCAGGGCCACACTGGAGCGAAGACTGGGCTCTCCGAAGAATGGGATGCTGCCCAGGCCTAAAGGCGTACCCCCTCTTCCTCCTGTCCGCAAGTCCAGCCTGGACCAGAGGAACAGAGCCAGCCTGCACCACCTCCAGACTGGCACCCCTGATGAGGCAACCCCCCAGCCCAAGGTTAAAGCCTGCATCCCAGATACTGGCAACAAGGCAAGCAGCAGCAAGAGTGAGCCTCCAGCCTCCCGGGCCAACTCCCTGAATAGGAGGTATGCTGGCCAGTATGACTGCCTGTCGCTGGAGAGGGTGGCGAGCATGGCATCTGTGGGGTCAAAGTTTGGTGCCGGGAGGGACAGCACCATGCCCAGAACTGGCAGAAGCTTGAATCGGGCCTCCCCATCCTCTCCCACTCACTCTGGGCCACAGCCGTCCTTGGGCACCTCCCCCAAGCCCAGCACATCCAAGATGTCCGCCGTCAGCAAGTTGCTCCTGGCCAGTCCCAAGTCCAGGAGTCTCTCGGCCTCCAGCACCAAGACACTAAGCTTCTCTACCAAGTCGTTACCCCAGTCAGTGGGCCGGAGCTCCAGCATGCCCTCCAATGCTAAGAACATGTCCTGGTCCACCCAGTCCCTCAGCAGCAAGCAGGGCAGGGGCTCCAGCCTTGTGGCCAAGCTCCCCCTGCGTGCCGTCAACGGCCGCATCTCCGAGCTCCTGCAGGGCAGCACTGGCCTATGGACCCAGCACCCACCGTCGGGGAGTGGGGACTCAGAGGGGCAGGCAGCAGACAAGGCCGTGCCCCAGGCCCTGCCCTCGCCCTACAGCAAGATCACACCGCCGCGCAGGCCCCACCGCTGCAGCAGTGGGCAGGCCAGCGACAACAGCAGTGTCCTGAGCGGTGAGCTGCCTCCGGCCATGGGCAAAACTGCACTCTTCTACCACAGCGGGGGCAGCAGCGGCTACGAGAGCATGATGCGGGACAGCGAGGCTACGGGGAGTGCCTCCTCAGCACAGGACTCCATGAGTGAGAATGGCAACTCTGTCTCCGGCAGGTGTAGGAGTCTGAAGACCCCGAAGAAAAGGACCAACACAGGTATGAACAAAATAATTGTTGGTGAATGTGTAAGTGAGTGAATGAATGTGTGAAGGAAGGAAAGAAGGAATGAACTAAAGAATGAATGAATGGATGATGGATGGGTGAAGGGTGAAGAGAGTGAAAGAATGAATGAATAAATGAATAGTGAATGAATGAATGAGTGAGGGAATGAATGAATGAGGGAATGATTGATTGAATGAGTGAACAAATGAATGTATGAGGTTTATTGTTATAGAGTTAAGCAATGTACAAGATACAATGCAAGTCTTACTTCAATGACTTAAATTGTTTATTGTGACATTCACTGAGATACATAAAAAGGTTTTATTTTGAGTACCATCGAAGGAGGTAGCGCAAAATTAAACAAGTAAATAAACAAAATTACAGAGTGTGGTGTTTCAATGTTACAGGGTAGGATGTAGTGTTATTGAAACAAAAGTGCAGGAGATAGAGAAGAGTGGATCATCTTTTACCTCAGAAAGGTCCATTTAAGGGTCTGATAGCAGCAGGTGTCCTTGAATCTGGAGGTCCATGTTTTCAAACTTATGTATCTTCTTCCTGATGGAAGGGGAACTGTGACTAGGGTGGGACAGGTCCTTTTACATGTCGGTATCTCTGCTAAGTCATGGACAATACAGACGTAGTCGGCGTAGGGGAGGTTTGGGTATATGGTGGCCTGAGCTGTGTCCACAAATGTTGCTTTTGCTTCCCAGATACATGAAACAAAATACGTTTCCTAAGAGTAAATAAAAATACAGTAAAATCCCTGGTATCTGGCACCTATAAATGCTGGATAAGTGTATTTTCCGGTTGCCTGAGATTGCTTGTTACGTGATTGGCGAACTAATGACGAGGCGCACCAAATGTAAATGTTCATATTTTTTACCTATTTATTCTCCGCAATTTTTTTTCGGTTGCTTGAGGCTGCTGGATTCTTGTATTCTGGATAATGGGTTTTACTGCACGAGGAAGAATTTTTTTTTAATTTAGACACAGCATGGAAACAGGCCAATTTAGCCCATGAGTCCATGCTGCTCAATTTATCCCCCATTAATCTACACCCCCGCTACGCTTTGAAGGGTGGCAGGAAACCGGAGCCCCTAGAGAAAACCCACGCAGACAAGGGGAGAATGTACATCTCCTTACAGACAGCGCGGGATTCGAACCCAGGTCTGGTCCCTGTTGCTGGAGCTGAAAAGGCCTTGTGTTAACTGCTACACCAACCTTGCCACCCCAGAACAAAACAAATAACAAGTATTCAGAGTTGAAAATAAATTGTAGTGCAAGGAAATATGTGCTATGTCTGCGGTGCAGGCAGATCGTTGGTGGTCTTGAGGTAGTGTTACGGTGAGAGTACTGCTGGGAGGTTCAGGAGCCTGATAGCTGCTAGTGGAGTGTCTAGTAACCTGTAACTGCCCCCTCCACATACTGGAAGAGAAGCCTCTTGGCAGTTCTTCCCTGAATCCACTCATGGGATCTTGGTACTTACTGTCTTCCCCTTGACACTGTGCTTGGCACAGTGGCAAAGGCGGTGGAGCTGCTTGTTCTTGGCACCAGAGTCCCAGATTCGATCCTGACCTCTGGCTGCTGTACCTGTGGGGATCTGCACGTTTCTCTGTGGGCCTTCCAGTTTCCTTTCACATTTCAAAGGCAGCTGGACTGTGTTAAACTGGCCTCGTAAATTGGCTCATTTACAGATGTATGGGTGCCGGAATGATTTGACAGGAGGCTGCCAGGACTGGTGGTCTTAAATTAAAAGCAGAGACCGGACAAGCTGGTATTGGTTCTCCTGGAGTGAAGGAAGATGAGCAGCAACCTTGTAGAGGTTTTATAAAATCATGGGGTAAAAAGACACAGTCTTTTCCCCAGGATAGGTGAGTCTAAAATTAGAGGGCATAGATTTAAATTGAGAAGGGAAAAAATTTAAAGGGGATAGATTTTGTACACAGAGGTTGGTGGGAGTGTGGAATGAGCTGCCAGACAAGATGGTGGAGGAAGGTACAATCACAACATTTATTCGGACAGGGTGCATGGATGAGAAAGGTTGAGAGGGATATAAGTCATACTCAGACAACTGGAATGAGCATCTTGGTCAGCATGGACGAGTTGGACTGAAGGACCTGTTCCTGAGCGGGATAACCCGATGCATCTCCAGAAGAATCTGCAGGGAGCAGATTTGAATCCGGGGAGAATAAGGTGGGATTAGAGTAGGATTTTAGGATTTGTGTTAATAGGTGGTCTGTGGTCAGCAAAGATTCGGTTTGCACAGACCAAAGACATAGGAGCAGAAATAGGCCATACATGGATGGGATCTACCTCTCCACTTAATCATGAGATGATCCATTTTCCCAAGCAGCGACTAGCCCTTCCCCCCATAGCCTCTGATGCCCAGATTAATCAAGAACCTACCAATATCTGTCTTAAATATGCCCAAGGACCTAATCTCCACAGCCGACTGTGGCAATAAATTTCATAGATTTACATCCTTCTGGCTGAAGAAATTACTACACATTTCTGTTCTAAGTAGACACCCTTCAGTCCTGAAGTTGTGCCCTCTTGTCCTAGACTCTCCCACCGTGAAACAACCTTCCTACATCTTATCTGTCCATGCTTTTCAATATTTGAAATGTTTCAATGATATCCCCCACCCCCCCATTCTCTTAAATTCCAACAAATACAGGCCAAGACTTGTCAAATGCTTGTTACGAGCCCAGAGGACTCCAAAACCCAGCAGCAATAGGTATTCACCAAGATAAATGGTTACTTAAACAAAAATTGCTTTTAATTTTCTTTTAACATGAAAACAGGATCAAACTTTAACTTATTATTAACTTAACTAACCTAACTTAACCCCCTTCTAATTCTAAGCACCTGTGTATGTATTGTGTATGTAAGTTCAGAAAAGTTCTTTGGTTCAGTCCAATCTCACTTCTCATTCCTTCAAGTTCACTGGTTGCAGGCATTTCTTAGAATTTAACATTTATGAATTTCACCAGGTTTTGGTGCTTGAAAAGTAAATGGTTACCGCTCAGGAAGGTTCTTGTCGTTTTTCAGAGAGAGATTTGTTGCTCATTGGACACCCAAAACTGATTCCTTTTAATCAGCCACTTCGGTGTCTTGCCGAGGAAACTTTCCCCATCAGGGTTTCCCAGACGATAATCTCTTTCCATCAGGTCACCACAGAGTTCCTTTTTGTTTTCCTTATTTCAAGTGAAACATTATACAGCCAGCCATCTCCTCTTGTATGGACCACAAGTGCTTTGACTAGACTGAACTAAGAATTCACAACCCATCTTCCAAATGGGGTTTTCCACAAGCTTGGCAGCTTGTCCTTTTCCAGTCCCAGCTGCTGTTGCTCACTATAAAACTGCAGATCTGAATTCTCCCTCTCTCTCTCTCTCTCTCTCTCTCTCTCTCTCTCTCTCTCTCTCTCTCTCTCTCGCTCTCTCTCTCTCACACAAACAAAACCACACGATCCTCTTAGAACAGCCAACTGCACACAGACTGCGGCCGTTCATGACCGTTCATCTGTTGTTTTCCAAAACAATAATTCATTCCTCCACAACATGTCCAATTAACACCTTCTTGTGAAGTCCTATAGGCATTCTTCAAAGTTTTTGCAAGGCACCCGGAGCCTGGACTGTCTGGCTTGAGCAGAGCTCTGGCATTTTAAATGAGATCTGTTTTGAAGTATTTGTATGTGACCCACACTAAAAAACCAGCCACAATTTAACTCCTTCAAAACATATCGATATACAATATAAAATAGAACATAATCTGTCACGCACTCCTCATATGACAACCCAGACTCTTCCCAGTGAACATCCTTTGAACCCTCTCCAACATCTGCACGTTTCCTTAAATGAGGAACCCAAAACAGCTCACGATACTCCAAGTGGGGTCTCACCAGAGCCTTATAAAGCCTATCACAGGGGCACTTTCCTGGACTGTATCTTTATGACAAGACGAGACAGTGTTGGGGAGCAGGCTACAGCGTATTCCCCATGTTGTACATTCAATCGTCCACAAGGAATCAGTGGTCCTGCTGTGTATCTGTCACCATACATAACCCACGCAAAGATTTCCTTCCCTGGCAACTTCGTCGGGGATCATCAGGGTCCAAACACAGAAATGCAGGTCTCAGAGCGTCCATTGGAGGTAAAGATATATATCGATATTTCAGGATTGGTCCATCCCAAAAATTTGGCAATATATCTTATCCCCTATGGGCACTGTGACATCTCACAGCTGAGATCCTCCAGCATCTCTGTTTTTACTGCAATCACAGCGTCTGCAGAATTTTGTGTTTCACCCTATTATCAACAGCCCAATTATTCACAATCGTCTCTCCTGAGATTTCAGAAATGCAACGGAGAGACAGGTTTATCGGATGAAGAGTGGAGGGATGGATACAATGAATTTATGCATTTGCTGGAGAGACGTGGAGTAATGGATTTCATGGCAAGTTAAAGTAGAGAATTATTTAAGGGTTGGATTCAGTGAAGTTGTGGATTTAAAGGAGTCATGGATTGAACAGATTGCAATTTAATGGATTAAGCAGTTTTTTTTTGGAGTAACAGAGTGACAGATTCACTGAAGATTGCATTAGATCTGCTGGGGTGATAGATTCATTATAGACCTATAAGTCTGACATCAGTGGTTGGGAAGATATTACAGCTAATCCTCAAGGATGAAGTTATGAAATACCTGGAAATGCATGAGAGGATTGGTCCTAGACAGCATGGTTTTTTAAAGGGTAAATTATGTCTGACTAACCTATTAGAGTTTTTTGAAGAAATCTCAGGTGGGATAGGGAAAGGGGAGAATGTGGTGGATATATATTTGGATTTTCAAAAGGCTTTCGATAAGGTGCCGCACGCTAGGCTGATAAATGAGATGAAGGCCCATGGAATTACAGGGAGATTATTAGGCTAGTTAGAAAATTGGCTGATAGGCAGAAAGCAAAGGGTTGAAATTAAGGGATCCCATTCAGGATGGCTGCCTGTAACAAGTGGTGTTCCTCAGGGGTCGGTCTTGGGACCGCTGCTGTTTACAATTTATATTAACGATTTGGATTGTGGAATGAATAGTTTTGTGACCAAATTTGTGGATGACACCAAGATAGGGGGCAGAAAATTGTAGAGGGATATGGACAGATTGAGAACTGGGAAAAAATATGGCAGATGGAGCACAATGTTGAGACGTGTTCGGTTCTACATTTTGGCAGTGGAAATAAACAGGCAGAGAACTATCTGGATGGGGAGAAAATATGATCCTTGGAGGTGCAAAGAGACCCGGGCGTCCTTGTGCAGAGTCTTCTTTGGCTTGGCTTCGCGGACGAAGATTTATGGAGGGGGTAAAAGTGCAGAGTAATCTAACGGTAAATGCCCAGGTGGGATTTGTAGTGAAGAAGGCGAATGCTATGCTAGCATTCATTTCAAGACGAATAGTGTATAAAAGTAGAGAGGTGTTAATGTGACCCTATGGGGCACTGGTGTGACCCCATTTAGAGTACTGTGTACAGTTTTGTGCCCCCTATCGTAGAAAAGATGTGATGTTGTTGGAGATGGTGCAGAGGAGATTTAATGGGATGACTCCTGGAATGCAGAGGCTGGTGTATGGGGAGCGTTTGGCAGCGCTTGGGTTGGAGTAAAGGAGAATGAGGGGAGATCTCATAGAGATATTTCTTTTTATTTTGAAAATTTAATTTAAGAATTTTACAAAAAAACATATACAATATACTTATCTAAAACAACCCCCTATTACCCCCCCTTCAGAGCTTTTTTTAAAAAAACTACAATAATACGGGATATAATAGGTTGGTGTTTAGTGTGCCATCTTTTTACATCTTTCATTATAAATAAAACTTTTATTTAACATCTAAACCCATATATTCCAAATATAAACTCCACATTTTAACAAAAAAAGAGTAATTATTCCACAAATTATACGTTATCTTTTCCAAATAAATACATGATTGAATTCCATTATGCCATCTTTGCGTACTCAATTCAACATCATTTTTCCAAGTGACAGCTATA
Organism: Narcine bancroftii; assembly: GCF_036971445.1. Classification (NCBI taxonomy): domain Eukaryota; kingdom Metazoa; phylum Chordata; class Chondrichthyes; order Torpediniformes; family Narcinidae; genus Narcine; species Narcine bancroftii. The sequence continues at coordinate 17,565,345 of NC_091472.1, forward strand.
TATTTTCTAGCTACTGCCAGCCCTAAATGTATAAAAGCAATTTGAGGTTTCTCCAATCGTAAACCTGTTGTTAATGTATTCATATATCCCAATAAACATACCCATGGATCAACATATAGATCTATATTGAATAAATCTCGCAAAAATTTGATAACTTTTTCCAAAAAGGGCCTACTTTTGTACATTCCTATACTGAATGTAAAAAAGTACCTGTCTGTACCACACCAAAAACACAAGTCTGACACACTAAATCCATATTTTCTCAATTTTTCAGGGGTTAAATATAACTGATCCAAAAAAATTATAATTACCATACTACATCGTACATTAATTAACTTTGTAATGCTGTCAAGACACATATCAGACCACACCTCCTCAGATATAGGAATAGATAGGTCCTTCTTCCATTTATCTTTCGTTTTAAATATATCAACCTTCGTCATCTTTTCCTGCAGTAACATATACATTTCTGAAACAAATCCCTTTTTCCCCTTATCAACAATTAATTTCTCAAATTTCATTTGACCAGGTAATGCTAGCTCTCCACCAAAACTTTCTTACAGTAAACCTCGTACTTGATAATAAGCAAATAAAGTGTTTGGTGTTAAAGGACTTAACCATCCGATAAAAAGGAAATGAGTATTGGACTATATCAAGAAGATGAAGGTGGATATTGCATTTTTTTGGAATCTTTTTCTGCTAATGCAGGTAGAGTCTTGAAGGTTAATTGTAAAATATTTTCAGAAGCTTGAACTTTGATGAATGTGTATGCACTGAATGAGGACAATGTAGAATTTGTTACGGACACATTTTTGTACTTGAACCAATCAAATGAGAATATTATAGTGGGAGGGGAGTTTAACTGTTGTTTGGATCCATTGTTCGATAAATCTCCAAAAATTGTGAAGAAAACTAAAATGGCGAAAAGAATATCTGAGTTGATGGGGGATTTAAATTTAGTGGAAATATGGAGGCGGATGAATCCGACTGAAAAAGAATTTTCATTTTATTCTGTTCACCGTGATTCATTTTCAAGAATAGATTTTTTTTGGTATCAGCACATTTGCAAAGTTGAATTGGACAGGCTGAATATAAGAGTAGGATCTTATCATTTCATGTGGTGGCGCCAAGGTGGCAGAAATTACCTATGGTTGAAGATTTAATGAGATGTTGTTTAAAAAAAACCTGAATTTATTAAATTTGTAAGAGATCTAATTAGTTTCTTTTTAGAAATGAATAAAGATTCAGTTCAGAGTAAGTTTATTTTATGGGATACTTTAAAAGCATATCTGCTGGGCCAGATTATTAGTTACACAGTGAAAGTAAAGAAACAATATATGGCAGAAAGTCAGAACTTAGAAAAAGAAATTGCAATACTAGAGAAGAAATTTCAGAAAAATTTAGATACAATTGTCTAAATTGAACGTCTGTTATAATACTATGCAAACCTATACTGTGGAAAAAAATGATTAAATGATCAAAACAGCATTATTATGAGTTGGGTGAAAGAGCTCACAAGGTTTTAGCTTGGCAGTTGAAGACTGAACAAGTATCCAGAACGATCAATGCAATTAGGAGAAATTCAGAGATAACTTACAAACTGCAGAATATTAATGATGAATTTTGTACATTTTATCGGAATTTATATACATCTGAAGGGGTTTCTGACATGGAGCAGATTGAATCTTTTTTGGCTAATTTAAATTTACCTTTATTAGATGAAGAGAATATTAGGGAATTTACTGATTTGGAACTTAAGGAGGCATTGTAATCTATGCCGAGTGGAAAATCGCCTGGAGAAAACAAATTTACAATGGAATTTTAGAAAGAATTTTATGATTTGTTACTTCCTATATGCACAGATGTACTTAAACAAGCAACTGATACAGGTTTATTTCCAGAGTCATTTTCAAGGGCATTAATAACAGTTATTCTCAAGAAGGATAGAGACCCATTAAAAGTAGCTTCATATAGACCAATATCTTTATTGAATGCGGATTACAAGATTGTAGCAAAGGTATTAGCAAACAGATTGGCTAATTTCTTACCAAAATTAGTACATGTGGATCAACCAGGATTTATAAAGAATAGGTACTCAACTGATAATATTACTAAATTGATTACAATAATTAATGCTTCAAGACAGTAACTCAACCAACATATGATACTTGCGCTAGACACGGAAAATGCCTTCGACCGTGTGGAGTGGAATTTTTTATTTAAGGTGTTAGAAAGATTCAAATTTGGACCACTCTTTACAGATTGGGTTAAGGCATTATATACTAATCCTTCTACTCGGGTGGTGACGAATTAGCAGATTTCACCAGTATTTAATTTGTTCAGATCAACTAGACAGGGCTGTCTGCTGTCACCAGCCTTATTTGCATTAGTTATAGAATCTTTGGCTCAAGCAATTAGGCAAGAAACTAATATTAAGGGAATTATAATTGGTGGGCAAGAGTATAAAATTAATCTGTTTGCAGATGATGTATTGCTATACCTGTCTCATCCTTAAAGTTCTTTAGAACCATTACAAAATTTGTTGAAACGATATGGGGTAATTTCAGGCTATAAAGTAAATTGGGACAAAAGTGAGATATTACCAATATCAGATGAAGATTATTCAGATTGTAAACAGCTTCTGAAGTTTAAATGGTCCAATAAAATTAAGTACTTAGGAGTAGCAGTGGACAAGAATATCAAAATCTATACAGCTTAAACTATATGCCTTTATTAAATAAGATTAAATTTGGTTTAAGTAGATGGAAGGAGTTGCCATTAACTTTGATTGGATAAATAAATTGTATTAAAATGAATATATATCCTCGTATTCAGTATTTATTTCAATCTATACCGAGTGCTATACTGGGAAAACATTTTAAGGAATGAAATAAAGCAGTTAATTTGTTTTTATGGAAAGGTAAGTTGTCAAGAGTTTCTGTGCAAAAGTTGACATGGAAGTATGATTTAGGCAGTCTCCAATTACCGCATTTTCAGAATTATTATGAAGCAGCGCAATTAAAGTTTATTAATAGGTTGTTTGATATTGATGTTCCTCTGGTGTGGTCGAAGGTGGAGTTGGACCAGATTCAGGAAAGAAATATACATCACTTTATATATAAATGGAACCCACCACTTTTACAGCAGTATAAACTGCCAGTATTGAAACATTTGATGGGTGTATGGTATAAATGGAATCAAATAATAGGATTGAAAGGAAAAATTTCAGCTAAGACACCATTATATCAGAACCAGATAATCCCATTTTCTTTGAATAATCCTTATTTGAAAAACTTGGAATCAAAAAGTATGTTATTAGTGGAGGGTTGTTTTGAAACAGGTCTATTTCTTTCCTTTAATAGACTTAGAGAAAAGCTCATAGAGACATTTTGAGTATTGAAAGGTTTTGACAGAGTGGATGTGGATGAGATGTTTCCCTTGATGGGTGAATCGAGGACAAGGGGTCATAGTCTTAAAATTAGAAGTTGTCCAATTAGAACAGACAGAAGGAAGAACTTCTTTAGTCAGACGGTCATGGATCTGTGGAACTCACTGCCGTACAAAGCAGTAGAGGTCAGAGCACTGGGAGTATTTAAACAGGAAATGGATAAGTATCTCATTAGTAAGGGTATCAAGGGATATAGGGAAAAGGCTGGAAATTGGAACTAGGGGTGAGCATAATTCAGCTTAGTGTAAAGTCACAGAACAGACTCGATGGGCCTAATGGCCTGCTTCTGCTCGTTTAACTTGTGATCTTGAACGTAATATGCTGGGCTGACATTGACTGGAGATGGCACTGGATCAGCTGGGGTGATAGATTCACTGATGTGGCAGGTTTACTGGCATTTATGAATTTGTTGAAATAATGGATTCAGTCCAGCGATGAAACCTAATAGATTTCCTGCAACAGTTGGAATATGGAATTCCTGGCATGACAGATTTAACCAGGTGGTTATGGATATCACAGAGAGCAGTGTCTCCGAGAGTGAGGGTTTCATGAAGTGATGGTTTTGAGGGATAATTGTGTGTAATGCAGTGGTGAATTATTAGAGGGATGGATTACACGGAAAGATGCATCAATGGAATGTTAGATGTAATGTATGTGATGGCTCCAACAGCGTGATGGGTTAACAGCACTACTGGATTCGATGGACAGACAGATGGAGAGAGACCTTTAATAGAGTCATTAATTTAATAAAGTGATGGATTCCATAGATTGATCAATTCCAGAGAGTAATGGACTTACTGGAATAGATTTAGTGATACATTGGCTTCAGTAGTAGATGATGTACTTCAGGGAAAGGTTAAACAGGTAACAACTTTATTCTCTGGAGTCTAGAGAATGAGGGGAGATTGAACAAAGGTATTTATCTTTTTCCATTGAGGTTAGATGAACCCAGATGACATGGGTTAATGTTGGAAGGGGAGAGGTTTAGCGGGAATATTAGGGAGTATTTCTTCATACAGAAAGTGGTTGAAATATAGAATGAGCTGCCAGTTGAAATTTTAACACTTAAGAAAAAAATTGGACAGGTAGATGGATGGGGGAGGGATATGGACTGGGTGCAGGTCAGTGGAACTAGGCAGAATAATAGTTCCGCACAGGCCAGAAGGGCCGAAGGGCCTGTTTTCTGTGTTGTAATGTTCTGTGAATTTATTTGAGCATTGGCCTCACTGGAGCCATGGGCTAAGAATTACAGTGAATAATGGGTTCAATGAAGAATGGGTTCACAGACTACTGGATTTTTTTGTTCTTGGGATGTGGATGTTAGTAGCTCTGCTGGCATGTATTAGACATCACAATATTCGAAACTGCAGGAGTCGTCAAGAAGGGCAGCATGGTTTGCAAAGCAGTTTGTGCTGATACAGCTCCAGCAACTCATGTTAAAATCCGGCCCTGTCTGTAAGGAGTCTGAACATTCTTCCCATGTCTGCGTGAGATTTCTCCCACCCTCCAAAACGTACAGAGTTGAAGGTTAATTTGGGTGCAATTAGTCAGCTCAGGTTTAAATGGCTGGAATCACCTTCAACCATGCTGTAAATAAAATAAAATTAAACAAGCAGTCAATTCAACTCCTAACCCATGTTCATTCGGGGTGTGGAAGGAAGCCGAGAGGCTCAGGGAGAACGTGCAAACTCCACGGAGATGGCAACCGAGATCAGAATTAAAACTGGGCCTCGTATTGCCTTGTGGCAATCTCTACCCACAGCATCACTCCTCTGAGTACAAACTCCACTTCCCGTGTTTGGAGAAGCCAAGAAAGTGCCACCCGCTCCATGTGTGAACCTGAATTTGAAGCAACCGTTGAACCGTCTGTCCACTTTTCCATCGGGAAGTCCAGCCTGTATGACAGTAAGGCAGGACTTCTCACACTGCTGGAGAACATGCAGCAGCTGGTGTGAGGTGGAGTTACTCAGATAGCCCGTAAAATGTAATTGCTATTCTAATGGCAGCACTGTTGGATTCCAAACTGGGGACTCATTTTGTACTCTCATGGCTGTTTAGCATGTCTTATAAGCAAATTAAGCCTCAGACAAGATGAACATTAGAGAACTGGCTTGCAATATATCAGAGCTTTGGGACGCATGTTATGACACCGTGATAATTGTCACCAGTGTTCCCGCATTGTAGCTTCTCCAGCTTATCACACCTTCCATCTCTCCTACCCCTCAACTATTCAATATTGCCTGCAAACACCACCTTGACCTTTTACCCCACCTCTTGTGGTCTCCCTTGACAATACTGTCCTTAATGCCACCTCTGTGACATATAATCCGGATATTTCTGGCCATATTCAGGTTATGGTTTCAAAAAGCCACTCAATTGTACAGTTATCTGCTTCAGACTTGCTCTTCCCAATGATCTCCTGAGCCCAAAGATCAGGTAGCATCTAACCCACACCAAGGCCTCATACAAGATGTTTCTGGACAGTGGATGTGACTGAACCACCAGGCAATGGTTTTGGCCTTTAGGAACATAGGAAGTAGGAACAGGAGTAGGCCAAAAATGGCCCATCGAGCCTGCTCCGCCATTCAATACGATCATGGCTGATTTGGATGAGGGGATTATTAATAATTTGAGCAAATTTGCAGATGACACGAAACTAGGTGGTGGTGTGGGGTGTGAGGAGGATGTCAGGAAAATGCAGATGGACAGGTTGGGGGAGTGGGCTGCTGAATGGAAGATGACATTCAATGTAAGCAAATGTGAGGTTATCCATTTTGGGGGCAATAATAGGAAAGCTGAGTATTATTTAAATGGAGACAAGCTAGGGAGTGGGGAGGAGCAAATGGATCTGGGAGTACTTGTTCACCGGTCACTGAAGACTAGCATGCAGGTTCAGAAAGCTGTGAAGAAGGCTAATAGCATGTTGGCTTTCATAAAGAGGGGATTGGAGTATAGGAACAGAGATGCCCTTCTGCAGTTGTACAGGGCCCTGGTGAGACCCCACCTGGAGTATTGCGTCCAGTTCTGGTCTCCAATTTTAAGGAAGGACATACTAGCTATAGAGGGTGTGCAGCGCAGATTTACAAGGTTAGTTCCAGGGATGGCGGGGTTGACATATGCTGAAAGGCTAGAAAAACTGGACTTGTATCCGATGGAGTTTAGAAGGATGAAGGGAGACATGATTGAGGTATACAAAATCATCAGGGGGATAGACAGGGTGAAGTCGGATTACTTGTTCCCAATGATGGGGGAGACGAGGACTAGAGGGCATAGTTTAAGAATACAGGGTAGGCCCTTTAGGACGGAGATGAGAAAACATTTTTTTACCCAGAGAAGTGTGAATCTGTGGAATGCTCTGCCACAGAGGGTGGTAGAGGCAGATTCACTGATTATGTTCAAAAGAGACTTAGATAAAACTCTAATGGGCAAAGGAGTTAAGGGTTATGGGGATAAGGCTGGAAAGGGGTACTGATGGTAGTGATCAGCCATGATCTAAAATGGCGGTGCTGGCTCGACAGGCCGAAGGGCCTATTTCAGCTCCTATTGTCTATTGATCTAATTTATGACCGAACTCCACCTACCTGCCTTCTCCCCATCTCCCCTAGGTGATGTAGGTGTAATTGGGAGGCACGGGCTCATGGGTCAGAAGGGCCTATAAACGTGCTGTATGTCTAAATTTAAATTTTTAAATTTTGAAAAATCATGCCACAGCTGTGGGTGAGATTCATTAAATGACTGCAATCTTTTCCAGAACAGTTCACATTTTGCATCGAATTATTGATTGGGTTCGTGTAAAAAGCATATCTATTTCACTATTATCCTTCAAGATAGAAATCTGCTAACCTCATCTGGATTGTCTGGTTGACAGGAATGTGAGCAGAGTGAAATGGGATGCTTGCAGATGGGCACTTGGTGGTCAGTATAGGTTGATTAGGCTGAAGGGCCTGTTAGAACTGAGGGAGTTTGGTTTCTATTTACATTCCTGATTCTTTATAGAAGAGTCTTAAAGGGGTTCTCAGAAAGTTCATCATCTGACCACACTTTAAGTTCATTTATCATCTGATCGAAACAGTGCAGCCCAAAGAAACAGCGTTCCTCAGTCCATAGAGCAAAACAGCAGAAGCAAATGTACAGACTTAACATACAGACAAATACAGTAAATATATACATCCATTTAAAATAAATATTATTAATAAATAGTAGAGTCTTGGAGAGTTGTGTGAGCAGTTCATCAGTCATTCAGCAGTCTCGTTGTCTGTGGGAAGAAGCTGTTCCTCAGCCTGGTGGTTCTGGCTGTGATACTCCTTTATCTCTTTCCTGATGGGAGCAGCTGAAAGATGCTGTGTGTAGGCCCTCACACATTTTATGAGCTCTCTTTAAACAATGATCCCAGTCAATCATATCAATGAGGGGTGGGGGTGGAGGGGGTGTGGAGTCGGAGACCTCAGTGATCTTCACTGCTGCTTTTATGGTCCTGTGGATTGACCTCCGATCCAATGCTCCACAGCCACCATAATACCACTCTGTAATGCAGCCGGCCAGGATGCCCTTGACAGAACCGTAGGAAGTTGACAGGATGGTGGCCGGTAGCCTTGTCCGCCTCAGCCTTCTAAGGAAGTGCAGTTATTGTTGCACCTTCCTGACAAGTGAGGAAATGTTGGGCGTCCAGGATAGGTCACTTCTTAAGTGGCCTCCGAGGAACTTCCAAGTTCTTAATGTGCAGTGGAGGGTGGTATTAAATGCCGAGCTGAAGTCGATGAGCAGCAGTCTGGCATATGAGATGTCCTTCTGGAGGTGGGCCAGGACAGAGTGGAGGGATAAGGCTTTAGATTTATTGCAGTAAATGGTTCATTATTGATTAAATCTGGCATTTTCACGGAGATCAGTGAGTATATCAAGGTTTCAACATTCATACCTAGTACAGTGAGAAGGATTCTTCTGTGAGTTGTCTAACAGGTTATCTCTAACATTCATACAGCCATTAGAATAACTAATAGAGTGTAGGATTACAAGGAAAAGAAAGATAAATTAACACCAGGTAATGATGGCACTGTAGTTTGGTTCATTTAGGAGCCTGATAACTGCAGGGAAAAAACTGTTGAGCTATTGATGTGTGCTTCACAGTCTTGCCTTCTGTGAGAAGGGAGTGTGTGTGGAGGTTGATGGGCCTTTCCCAGGCAGCGGGAGATACAGATGGAGTCTGTGAAGGGACGATACCTGCAGGAAAGTCAAAGCCTTCAAGGACAAACAAAGGAGGAGATATCAATGGGCAAAAAAAAAGAATCCATTCTTCCATCCAGGAGATAAACATAGAAACCTAGAAGATAGGAGCAGGAGTAGGTCATTCGACCCTTCGAGCCTGCTCTGCCATTCAACGAGATCATGGCTGATCTTAAAGTTCAGTACCCCGTCCCCGCCTTCTCTCCGTAACCTTTAATACCCTTATACTGAAGAAATATATCTAATTCCCTCTTAAATATATTTAATGAACCTGCCTCTACTGCCCTCTGTGGCAATGAATTCCACAGATTCACCACCCTCTGGGTCAAGAAATTCCTCCTCATCTCGGTCCTAAATGGTTTGCCTATTATCCTCAAACCATGGCCCCGGGTTCTGGATTTTCCCATCCTTGGAAACATCCCATCTGCATCCATTCTGTCCAGTCCTGCCAGAATTTTATATGTCTCTATGAGATCCCCTCTCAATCTTCTAAACTCCAGCGAGTACAATCCCAATTTGCGCAATCTTTCCTCATAAGTCATTCCTGCCATTCCAGGTCTCAGCCTGGTGAATCGCCTCTGCGCTCCCTCCATTGCAAGAACATCCTTCCTTAGATAAGGTGACCAAAACTGCACACAATACTCCAGGTGTGGTCTCACCAAGGCCCTGTACAGCTGCAGTAAGGTATCCTTGTTCCTATACTCAAACCCTCTTGATATGAAGGCCAACATACCATTTGCCTTTTTAACCGCCTGCTGTACCTGCATGCTCGCCTTCAGAGACTGGTGTACAAGTACCCTTAGGTCTCTCTGCACTTCCACATCTCTTAATCTATTGCCATTCAAATAGTAATCTGCCCTCCGGTTTGTATTACCAAAGTGGATAACCTCACATTTATCCACATTGTAGTGCATTTGCCATGGATCTGCCCAGTCCCTCAATTTATCCAAATCACACTGGAGCTTCCTGACCCCCTCTTCTGTGCACACAACCCTTCCTAGCTTAGTGTCATCTGCAAATTTGGAGATATTACATCCAATCCCCTCATCCACATCATTAATGTAAATTGTGAACAACTAGGGTTCCAGTACAGATCACTGTGGCACCCCACTGGTCACCGCCTGCCACTCAGAAAACGAGCCATTTATCCCAACTCTCTGTCTTCTACCTGCCAGCCAGTTCTCAATCCACATCAATACTTTGCCCCCAATCTCATGAGCCTTGATTTTGGAAGCCAGTCGTTTATGGGGGACCTTATCGAAGGCCTTTTGGAAGTCCAGGTACACCATATCCACTGCCTCTCCCCCATCTATTTTACCTGTCACCATCTCAAAGAATTCCAATAGATTTGTCAAGCACGATTTACCTTTTGTAAATCCATGAATATTAAAAAAGGCAGGAGTTTTATGCTTTGAAGGAGAATTGCCAGAAATTGGCAAATGAGCTCGAAGCCCTCCTGTGAGTCCCTGTGGTGAATAGAATGAAGACCTGCATTTATGTAGCATCCAGCAGCCTTTCTTAAGCATTTTGCAGTATGGGCAATGCTGTAATTAAGAAAATACCATGATACCATGTACAGCAACGTGATAATGATGAGATCATTTGATTTTTAGTCATCTTTGAAATAAAACATGAAATGCAGGTAAGGGACAATGTATAGAAAGAGAAGCAATTAAAATTTCAGGTTTAGAAATCTTCAGCAGAACTTTTATTTCAAAGTGGCACCTTAATGAAGTCTCACCCTGCATTCAATGTGCCTTTAATTCCATATATTCTCTTGCAGAATTGGTAATGTTGGGTATGGGATGAATAAAGCCCAGGACCCTAGGAATATCTCTCTGTCGGAACAATCTCTCACATCATGGTGGGGTGGATGGGACCGTCTCCAACAGTGCCAGAATGACACCTGGAATTGGAAATCAGCAGGTCAAGAGAGGAATGTCTGGAATTACTGCCTGAGGGTGACATGGTTGGCGTAGCGGTTTGCATATGCAGTTATAGCGCCAGCGACCCAGGTTCGAATACTGCACTGTCTGTGAGAAGTTGGTATTTTCTCTGTCTCTGAATTGGTTTCCTCCGGGTCCTCTGGTTTCCTTCCGCCCATCAAAAACAAACCATGCTTGTAAGTCATATGATTGTAGTTGGGCAGCTCGGGCTGAAAGAGCGTGCTACCATGTTGTATGTCCAATTTAAAATAATATTATTGATGGAGGAGACTGATAGAAAGGATGGAGAATCAGAATTTATTGTCATGAACAAGTCACAAAATTCGATGTTTTGTGGCAGCATCACAGGGCAAACATTCATATTTTCACCATGTCATGACAAGAATGTATATATTGTTTAAAAAGTAGCGCACGAAAAGTAAGGCAGTGTCTGGTTCATTGATTATTCAGGAATCTGATGGCAGCGGGGAAGAAGCTGTCCCTGTCCCACTGAGTGCTCGTCTTTCGCTCCTGTATCTTTTTCCTGATGGTTCCAGAGTGAAGAGGGCATGGCCTGGGTGGTGGGGGTCTTTGAGGATAGAGGCTGCTTTTCTAAGATACCACCTCATGTAGATGTCCTCGATGTAGAGAAGTCTGGAGCCTGTGATGTTGCAGGCTGAGTTAATTCTTGTCCTGAGAGTTGATGCCTCCATACCAGGCAGTGATGCAACAGCCAGAAAGCTCCTGACGATACACTGCCTTACCCTTTGAGCGTCTTCGGTAACATACTGAATCTTCTCAAACACCTCACAAGGTATAGCTGCTGGCAAGTCTTCTTCGTGATTGGGAGTCTGAAGAAGCTGCTCATTAATACCTTCTGCGCTGGAGTATCAGAGAGGTATTAATGAGGCTCTTAGTCCCTTTAAACATTAACCAAAGCACTAATGGGCTATACCAGGCCAGGGAATTAACATGGACCTGACTTAGATTAAATACGAGCTGCTTGGGGAAACAAATCATTTTCTGTTGCACGGGATGGGACGATTTCACACAGTCGGCCACACAGTAAGGATCTGAGTAATGACATTTATCATGCCCGAATATAAGATATCTTTGGCTTGGCTTCGTGGACGAAGATTTATGGAGGGGGTAAAAAGTCCACGTCAGCTGCAGGCTCGTTTGTGGCTGACCAGTCCGATGCGGGACAGGCAGACACGGTTGCAGCGGCTGCAGGGGAAAATTGGTTGGTTGGGGTTGGGTGTTAGGTTTTTCCTCCTTTGCCTTTTGTCAGTGAGGTGGGCTCTGCGGTCTTCTTCAAAGGAGGTTGCTGCCCGCCAAACTGTGAGGCGCCAAGATGCACGGTTTGAGGCGAGATCAGCCCACTGGCGGTGGTCAATGTGGCAGGCACCAAGAGATTTCTTTAGGCAGACCTTGTACCTTTTCTTTGGTGCACCTCTGTCACGGTGGCCAGTGGAGAGCTTGCCATATAACACGATCTTGGGAAGGCGATGGTCCTCCATTCTGGATATACTCTGAGCACATTTCAGTTCCAGCAAGCTCATTGCCCAAGGAAATTCTGTTGACTTGTAAAGAGGAGTATAATAGGCTTTTGTTAGGAATTGAAATCCCTGTACATATATACATGATGGAATTAGACCTTGTCAGTCCGAATGAAAGTAATCCCCAGGAATGTGTTTCTGCCAATTAGCTTGCTGGAAACTTGTCGGCTGCCTGGTCTGTCCACTGTTGTGACAGGAATGGTGGAGCGGAAGGGAAGGGTCCACCCCATAAGCTCGTCCCTTCTGCAGCATCCCCTCATCCCTCACGGCAGTTCAGTTAGCACAACGCTGTTACAGCACCAGCGATTGGGACCGCAGTTCGAATCCCGCGCTGTCTGTAAGGACTCCCCGCATCTATGTGGGTTTTCAGCAGGGGCTCCGGTTTTCTGCCATCATTCAGAAGGTTGGGCATAATTGGATAGCACAGGCTCATGGGCCGAAATGGCCTGTTACCAAACTGTATGTCTAAAATTTAAATTTAAAAAATAAATCTGTACTACTTCAATCCCTAAGATTGTGCTTCCTTGGTTATAATCGCTGTTTATGTTGTGGCTTTAAGAGCCGTGTCCAAGATCTCGAAGCCACAACGTAAACCTCCCTGGCCCTCTCAATCTTCATAATGTGTTCAATAACTAGTGGAGTTCTGCAGGGATCTGTTCTGGGACCCCTGCTCTTTGTGATTTATATAAACAATTAAGATGAAGAGACAGAAAGAAGGGTCAGTAAGTTTGTGGATGATATGAAAATTGGAGGAGTTGTGCACAGTGCTAAATGTTATTGTAGAATACAAAAGGATATAGACAGGATGCAGAGTTGGGTGGAAAAGTGGCTGCAGTTCAATCCAGATAAGTGTGAGGTGACACATTTTCGAAAGCCACACCAGATGGCTGCATACAGGGTTAATAGTTGGTCACTTAAGAGTGTGGATGAAGAGAAGGATCTTGCGGTCCTAATCCATGCATCTTTCTAGGTTACTGCGCAGGTTAGTAGGATAATTAAGAAAGCCTATGGGATGTTGGGCTTCATTAATAGGGGGACTGAGTTCAAGAGTTGAGAGGTCATGTTGCAATTTTACAAATCTCTGGTGAGACCACACTTGAAGCATTGTGTTCAGTTTTGGTCACCTCATTATAAGAAGAAAGTGGAAATTATGGAGAGGGTGCAGAGGAAATTTACCAGGATGTTGCTTGGTTTGGAAAATAAGTCTTATTAGTCAAGGTTAGCAGAGCTGGGATTTTTCTCTTTGGAGGGAAGAAGGATGGAAGACTTGACAGAGAACTACAAGATTCTGAGAGGCATAGACAGGGTGGACAGCCATCACCTTTTTCCCAGGCCAGGAATAGCATTCACCAGAGGACACATGTACCAAGTGAAGACAGGAAATTTTAGGGGAGACATCAAGGGAGGTTTTTTACACAGAGAATTGTGGGTGCCTGGAATGACTTGCCAGGGATGGTGATGGAGGTTGAAACATTAAAGGCATTTAAAAGACTCTTAGGTACATAGGTGAAAGAAAAATAGAGGGCTATGGGGCAAGAAAGGTTTAGTATTTTTTTTTGGAAGAAATATATGGGTCAACATAATATCAAGGGCCTAAGGGCCTGTACTGTACTGTAGTGTTCTATGTTCTTGAACAAGCTTTGGGCTCCTGCATGCCCTGCATCAACTTTTTCTTCCATGTGAAGAGCTTTGCATTTCAATAGCACCTTTCATAGTCCTATGGGGCACCCCACGACCTCATGAGTGGCAATGCTCATACTTCCCTGACATTAAACCCCACTGAAGCTGTGCTTTAAAGTGGCCCACAGAGCACCTCCTCCCTGCAGAGAGTGTCGAGTCTCTGGAATTTTCCTCCTGGATGGCTATGTCTGGATCAGGTGAAGTTTTTAAAAAGATGGGAGATAAATCTATCATTTATTTTCTTCTATGATTCAGTGGTCCAGCTTTGGAACCATTGGCTCACAGCCCTAGAAACATAGGTTCAGTCCTGACCATGGGAGCTGTCTGTATGGTGTTTGCACGTTCTCCCTGTGACCACATACTCCTTTATTTTAAATTTTAAAAAGACCACAGCAGAAAGAAGTTAAATAAGAAAGTCTGCACATGCTGGGGTTGAGTACATTAGACAAATGTGCTGGAGAAACTCAGCAGGTCACGCAGTATTGTAGAAGTAGTAAAGGTAACCAGCAGTTCGGAAATGGGCCCTTCATCAATGTATGAGCACAACCAGGCAGGCCCACTCATAGAGACACGAGAGGTGTAACCAGGCAGGTCCACCCATAGAGACATTAGAGGTGTAAACAGGCAGGCCCACCCATAGAGACACGAGAGGTGTAACCAGGCAGGCCCACCCATAGAGACACTAGAGGTGTAACCAGGCAGGCCCACCCATAGAGACACAAGAGGTGTAACCAGGCAGGCCCACCCATAGAGACACGAGAGGTGTAACCAGGCAGGCCCACCCATAGAGACACTAGAGGTGTAACCAGGCAGGCCCACCCATAGAGACACGAGTGGTGTAACCAGGCAGGCCCACCCATAGAGACACTAGAGGTGTAACCAGGCAGGCCCACCCATAGAGAAACAAGAGGTGTAACCAGGCAGGCCCACCCATAGAGACACTAGAGGTGTAACCAGGTAGGCCCACCCATAGAGACACTAGAGGTGTAACCAGGCAGGCCCACCAATAGAGACACGAGAGGTGTAACCAGGCAGGCCCACCCATAGAGACACTAGAGGTGTAACCAGGCAGGCCCACCCATAGAGACACTAGAGGTGTAACCAGGCAAGCCCACCCATAGAGACACAAGAGGTGTAACCAGGCAGGCCCACCCATAGAGACACTAGAGGTGTAACCAGGTAGGCCCACCCATAGAGACACTAGAGGTGTAACCAGGCAGGCCCACCTATAGAGACACGAGAGGTGTAACCAGGCAAGCCCACCCATAGAGACACAAGAGGTGTAACCAGGCAGGCCCACCCATAGAGACACTAGAGGTGTAACCAGGTAGGCCCACCCATAGAGACACTAGAGGTGTAACCAGGCAGGCCCACCCATAGAGACACGAGAGGTGTAACCAGGCAGGCCCACCTATAGAGACACGAGAGGTGTAACCAGGCAGGCCCACCCATAGAGACACTAGAGGTGTAACCAGGCAGGCCCACCCATAGAGACACTAGAGGTGTAACCAGGTAGGCCCACCCATAGAGACACTAGAGGTGTAACCAGGCAGGCCCACCTATAGAGACACGAGAGGTGTAACCAGGCAGGCCCACCCATAGAGACACTAGAGGTGTAACCAGGCAGGCCCACCCATAGAGACACTAGAGGTGTAACCAGGCAGGACCATCTAAGTTAGCAATGGCTGCATCATCTCATGTGTTAATATAAACATTAGAAACAACTTGTTGACAGTAGAAAATACCAAACCACAAATTATGGGTCCAATTAAAAACATTGAAAATTTCAATAACTCCAACTTCTTGCCACATCTATTAAGATACATGCCTTGATATGTTAATTAATTTTAAATTTAGGCATACAGCACGGTAACAGGTCCTTCCAGCCACAAGCCCATGCCGCCCTAATGAACCTACACCTCAGTACGTTTTGAAGGGTGGAAGGAAACCAGAGCACCTGGAGGAAATCCATGCAAACACAAGGTGAATATGCAAACTCCTCACAGACAGCAGTGGATGCGAACCTAGGTTGCTGGCATTGTAATAGCATTACATGAACTGCTCTGCTAACCCTGTCGTCCATGTACTAACTGTGCCACTCCAGTAATTTGCCCCGAATATGAGAATCTGGGCAGTTGTTGGGAGAACATAAAATATTGATGAGTGTAAAAGGTGCTTGAAGGTGAATGTGGAACCAGTCGGCTGAAAGGTACCTCTATTTGACTCCGTGATACTCCTGTGATGGGGTCCTTACAAATGGAATTTCAGGGCTGTGTAGATACAGCAATGGATGGGACTGATTGTGTAAAAGCCTTAAAAGGCCCAGGAGGTGAATATCCCGCTGCCTTTTACTGTGGTGCAGAGACAATTGAAAACCAAATAAATGTTTATTATTTCCTTCATCTAATCCTGTTGCGTTACTTAAGCGTTTACAAGTGACATTCCAGTCACCTAGCCTGCAGTGTTTCAGAGGGTTCAGGTCCTAATGCGAGGATAATTTATATAGTTGGAGAGCTATCCATTCCCAGCCTGAGGCCTCCATAAACAAGGGCCTTGGAATCTATAAAACCAGCTCAGGACATCCAAAGGAATTTCTTCTCTCAGAAGTTTGTGAATCTTCAGTTTTCCTCCCAAGAGAGCTGTCAAGGTGGAGTCATTGGATACGTATATGGCAGAGATTGATTGTTAAACTATAGCGGGTACAAGAAGCATAAGGAGGGAGTAAGATAGTGGAGATGAGGCCAAGATTGGATAAGCCATGATCTTATTGAAAGGTGGAGAAAGATCAAGAGCTCCCGCCTGTTCCTTCAGAATAATTCATGTGCCTTTTAAAACATCCCAAAGCACTTAAAAGCCGATGAATTGCTTTCTGAATTGTAGTAAGGCAGGAAGCTTAGTGCCAATGTGTGCAGCCCTGCATCCTTAACCAAGCAGCTTTTGATTTTCGAGTTAAATGAGTAAGTGTGCAGGTTGTCCCAGGCAGATCATGGCAAGTGAGGCCCGGAGCTGTGGTCGTTTCGAGCCCAGGCTCGAAACATGGGTGACCCTTTACTTCCTATGGATGCTGCGTGTCCTGCTGAGCTTCTCCAATACATTTGAGAATTGTGGTCACAGGGGATGAAGATTGGTGAGGGTGGAGGCCTGTGTGGGTTGAAGCAGCATCTGTCAGGAAGCAGCCACCCTGGGTGTGCCAGATAGCTTGAATATCCTGGTGTGCCACACCACTGTTGTTCAACTTTCCCATCCCTCATGCATCACTGATTCCTGCACTGATTCTCAGTCCCAACAAACCAGAGTTGCCTTGTGATGAATCAGTGGGAGAACTGACTTCAGGAAGCATCAATTTCCCCCTCCCTCCCCACATACACCTCAAACGTTCACACTGAAGGATTGCTGGATCCAGGGGCAGTACTGACCTTCATTATGACTGATGAGTTGGATCCCAAGGAAATGATGAGTAGGAGCCCAGGGAACTGATGCTGCAGCCCAGGGAACTGATGCTGGAGCCCAGGGAACTGATGCTGGAGCCCAGGGAACTGATGCTGGAGCCCAGGGAACTGATGCTGGAGCCCAGGGAACTGATGCTGGAGCCCAGAGAAATGATGCTGGAGCCCAGGGAACTGATGCTGGAGCCCAGGGAACTGATGCTGGAGCCCAGGGAACTGATGCTAGAGCCCAGGGAACTGATGTTGGAGCCAAGGGGAGAGTTTAGGAGCCAAGGGAACAGCAAGGAATGCAAGTGGTTTAGAATATGGGAGGTGCTCAGTGAAGGTGGTTCAGAAGCAGTTTTGCAGAGTAAGTTGTATCGACGCTTAAAGTCACAAGATTGGAAAAGACTCAGAGAAGGAAACAGTGGGAGGACAGGATGCAACTCACAATAGCAACAAGTCCTATTGCTACAGCATCTTTAACAAGTCAAAGACCAATACACTTCACAGGAGGGTTAACAAATTAAATTTGATACTGAGTCAATTATTATATTTAAGGACTTTTACTTGTGCACTTGATTTTTTTATTCTCTCTTTGTTGCACAGTTTCTTTTCATTTGTTATCTGTGTACAGTTCTTTATTTGTTTACTTCATGTACAGTTTTTTTTTACATTACCAGTAAGTGGTAATTCTGCCTCGCCTGCAGGAAAAAGAATCTCAGGGTTGTACGTGATGTCATGGTATGTACTCTGACAATAAATCTGAAATCTTATTAGCACCTGTGATCAAAAGTTTAGTCAAAGAGGGGCATTTTACAGAGGATCTTGAGGAAAGAAGGTAAGCAAAGGGGTCTGGCCAGGAATCCAGGGCTTTGACAGTTGAAGCCATGGCCACCAATGGCGGAGTGATTAAATTCAGGCTGGAAGTGGGGGAGTAGAGATATTTTGAGGCTAATTTCCCAACTGAGAAGTTTAGAACAAAAACAGAACAGCTCAGTGAGCTGATTGCCCCCACCGCCTCCCCCAAATCTCCTGCCTTCTGTGGTAGATGCTGGGAACCATGTCAATGACCTTGAGGGCGTTGGCCAGTGTTAAGCTAACTGCCGTTCTCCCTGAGCTGCCCTAAAGTGGAGTTGACTATTAGGTCTGAACTTGGAGGAAGTTTCCCTGGTGTTTGACAGTGAAATATTTCTGAGGTGCACATCATGATGGAAACACCATGGGTGGCACAGTTAGCGCCACACTATTGCAGCACCAATGATCCCGGTTTGAATCCGGTACCGTCTGTAAGGAGCTTGTACGTCCTCCTCGTGTCTGCGTGGGTTTTCCCTGTTTACTCTGGTTTCCTCCCACCCTCCAAAACATACAGGGTTATAGGTTAATTTGGGTGGCATGGGTTTAAATGGCCAGAATTGGCTTCTACCCCATTGTAAATAAAATTTTAAACCACTAATTTAAAACACTACATGAAGATAAACACCATTATCAGAGAACTGGGATTGTGTTCATGGGAGAGATGGAATTAAAGCTCGGGCACATAATGTGCATGTTGAAAAGCAGTTATCAGCTTATTCACACCATCATTGATCCTCTCAATCAATCAGCACCTCTCTCAGATCATATTTAAGTTGGATTGATTCTCATGCTTTGAGTCCTGTGGTACAGTGGTGCAGCTCATAGAGCTGCTGCCTACTGCCCCTGTGTTGCAGGTTCGATCCTGACCCCACCTGTCTGTGTGGAAATTGCACACTCTCCCCTCTGGACGTATGGTGTTTCTTCCTGGTGCTCTGGCTTCCTTCTACATCCCAAAGATGTACAGGTAGGGAGGTTAATTTGACCCTGCCAATAGCCCCTGGTGCGTAGGATGTGAGTCCGGGGGAGGAGTTGATGGGAAATTAGAGAGAATAAAATGGGTGGTGGGGGAAGTGGGTGCTGGGGGAAGTGGATGCTGGATAGTTGACTGAAAGGGGTGGTTTAATGCAAAGTGACTCTGTCTCACCATCTCAGTGAGTTAGGCCATAGAACATTGCACCACTGTACAGGCCCTTCAGCGCACGATGTTCTGCCAATCGAAATATACCTACCAAAAAAAAATGAAACCCTCCCTACCTCATAACCCTCTATTTTTCTATCATTCATGTGCCTGTCTAAGAATCTCTTAGATGCCCCTATTGTTCCAGCCTTCATTACCAACCCTGGCAATGCATTCCAGGCACCCACAACTCTCCGTGTTTTAAAAAAATGTTACCCCTGATGTCTCCCCTATATTTTTCTCCCTTCACTTTATACAGATGTCCCCTGGCGTTTGCTATTTCTGCCTTAGGAAGGGGGTGCTGGCTGTCCACCCTATCTCTGCCTCTCATAATCTTGTAGACCTCTCATCCTTCTTCACTCCAAAGTGAAAAGCCCCAGCTCTGCCAACTTTGCCTCAAAAGACTTATTTTCCAATCCAGTCAACGTTGTAAATCTCCTCTGCCCCCTCTCCAAAGCTTCCACAGTTAACACCTTATTCCATCATCAGCGTTTGGCTCTTCACAAGTTGAGCATTTTTGCCTGCCCCATGACAGGGGCATCACTGGCAACCCCGACAGGCCTTTCATTTCCTACCCCTAGCCCAGGTTCTGATGACAGCAACCATACTGCCAACACATAGGACATCAGGGCAGATCCATGGATTACATATCTGCCTCTGAGTCAGATAATCAAGCTCCACTCCAGCCATCTGAGGGTTTCACACAAACTGTCATCGTTTTCTCCTTACATGAGAAAACACTGGCTTTGAAGGTTCACCAGGTAGGTTCTGGAGATGAGGAGGTTAGCCTATGAGAAGAGATTGAGTAGCCTGGGATGACACTCACTGGAATTCACTAGAATTCACTTGAAGGAACATACAGAATTATGAAAGTGAAAGATAAGATAGAGGCAGGAAATTTGTTTCCACTAGTAGGTGAGTCTATGATTAGGCAACATAGCTGATTTAGGGTATCTATGCAGAGCAATTTCTTTTCCCAGACTATTTCTAGTAGAATTCTCTGCCCAAGGAAGCTGTAAACACCGCCTCGTTTTTATTTAAGGCAGTTAGATTTTTGATAGGCAGGGGAATGAAGGGTTTTAGGGAAAGGCAGGTAGGTGGAGCTGAATGGTGGAGCAGGATCGACGGGCCAGATGGTCAACTCTTGCTCCTAGTTCCTATGTTGTTATGCACTGCACTGAGAGAGTGCATCACCCTCCAAGGTGATGCCTCACAATGGTGCACCCCTTCCTTCCAGTTACTTCTCAAGAAACAGCAGGGGGGATCTTTCTCAACTACTGGTCAATATTTCAGCACCACAAAGGACATGCACACAACCAAACCACCCTGTTTACTCCCCCACCCCGCTCTCTGATATCTAGGGTCTTGAATAACCCATCGATCTTCAAAGTTATTGTGTGTTCAAAGCCTTAGAGAATCCCAAAATTCACCTTGCTCTTCATTCAGGCTCCTTGCCATTCGACGTGGGTGATCATGTCTCTCCATCCGTCACGATCTCTGACCCTCCGAATTATAGTTGTTGCCTCCCCTGTTCTCCTTCGGTGAAAACTCCGTCTTTGAGCTGAGACCGTGGTCAATGTTGAGTTCATGATTATACAAGGGAAAAATTACTGAAGCCCGTTGCCGCCTTCAGTTGCAGTGTCCATACTGGACGGGTAACCCTGGCCATCGATCAGCAGATTCGTCTGCCCAGCATTTTTAGTTTTACAACCATAAATTTCAATTTGTAGAATCTGCTTGTAAAAACCATCCACCATCTGCAATCCATGGCTTCACGTGACCCTGATTGGGAGGCTAAACAAGTCCTACACCTTGCCCAAGGGTGACCTGTAGGCTATCGGACCACAGGAGCGCCGCACACCTCCTTTGGCTGAGCAATTATGCAGCACTGACAAGGATACCTTCCTTTTACTATTGGTTATATTTGAAATGGAATAGATTCTACTGGTGTAGTTTCCTGCTTGACAGATGGGTGTCTATATTTAACTCCTCTGTGTCCTTCCAAGTACATATTGTGCATTCCAATGGCTCAGCTGAAGGTTAATGAGCCAATTTTATGCTGGGAACCTGATTTTTATCACATTTTAACCCAATCTTTTCCAAAAACCAATCTCCTAACATTTCATAAACCCTGGCAGCTTTTTTGTACTAGGAGAGAGATTATTTCCTAATTAACCAAATTTGCATGGCAAATTAGGCCTATTTAGCATAATTAATTAATTTATTTCCCCTAATGGCATAACAATTTTTTGTTCAATTTCATGAAGGTAAGATTAGTAATTTTTCAATGATACAACTGAGACTTGCAAGCAATTAACTCGATTTACAAATACAGATATGGATGCATTTGTATGACCCATTAAGATAATGAGATGATGATTTATTGCCACTGGATTCTGCAGGCACAGTCCTGATGTTCTTACCGAGGTTATGGCAGGAACTTTGTTGTAAAATTGTAAAATCAACCCTCTCCTCAAACCTTGCGTCATGAAGAGGAAACTTGATTTATGTTGTGCAAACAACATCCATGAGAAGGTTGTGGGCAGCTTGGTTAGTGTTGCAATTATCCCAACACTCTCCTGGCGCCAGAAACCTGGGTTCAAATCCCGCGCTGTCTGCAAGAAGTTTGTATCTGCGTGGGCTTCTTCCAGGTGCTCCTGTTTCCTCCTATCCTTCAAAGCATACTGGGGTTTTTATGGTGTAAGTGGGCAGCATGGGCCAGAAGGGCCTGTAACTATGCTGTATGTCTAAGGTTATCAAAGTGAAAAATTAGGATGCGTTTGGATCATCGGCCAAAAGCTTGGATGAAGAATTTGGTTTAAAGAGCACCTTAGAGTGCTTAAAAATCAATGGCTGGATGAGCCCTTCACCCTTTACCTATGGTGAGGCAGGAGGTTACAGATGTTATTTCTGAGGCCGATACTCCAAGGGATAAATGCAGCGATACCTCTCTGATGGATGGTGAATTGAATTGTTTACTGTCACATAACATCAACACGCAGTGGAAAGCTTTGTTTTGAATGAGCTACAGGCAAGTCAAGCCCTACTTGAGTACCACAGGGAGTGCAATAAGAAAACAGAAGTTCAGGGTGTAGTGTTACAGAGACAATATGCAGGGTCTAGAGAAAAGTAGTTAAACCCTTCAGCGCCATCATCTTTTATCAATGAGAGGGCCATTCAGGAGTCTGACAACAGCCGGAAAGAAATTGTCCCTGAATTTGGAGGCCAATGTATTTTCATGAGGGGCTATCAATGGATCAGTTTGGAACATGGGAGCTCTATCTCAGAGCCGTCCCTTCTCAATACTAATTGGCTGACCTGTGAACGAATGGCACATACCCACTCACCCACAACGGCCTATAGAAAACCCACTGCTACATCGCACTTTCACCCACCTGTGAGTGATCTTTCTCTCTCTCTCTCTCTCTCTCTCTCTCTCTCTCTCTCTCTCTCTCAGGACAAGCCCATCAGAAGGACGATGCCTTCTACACTCATGTCTGTATTTTTTCCTGTTCGCCTGTGCTCCCGCTTTCCCCTTCCTTCCTCCTCTCCTCCTTCCACCCCACCCCCCCACCACCTTTTGTTTCAGGGATCTTCCTGTCCCTACTCATACCCGATGAAGGACCCAGACCCTATAGACAGGATGCAGAATTGGGCAGAGAAGTGGCAGATGGAGTTCAATCCAAATAAGTGTGAGGTGATGCATTTGGAAGGACAAACCAGAAGGCTGAGTTCAGGGTTAATGGTCGGTTAATGTGATAGTACAGATTCTATCACCAATGTGTATATGTACAGATTGTAGTGTAGGATGACTGTGATTGGCTGAGAGCGTAGCCACGCCTACTGGCAGGTCTTAAAGGATTGCTCCTAGCCAGACCAGGTCATTTTGGACTGGTCGACCTACATATGATATGCTCCAGTCTTTCAGTTAATAAAAGCCTTGGTTTGGATCAACAAAGTCTTTGGTTCTTTTGACATGCTCCACAGTTATTTAAAGAGTGTGGATGAACAGAGAAACCTTGGGGTCCAAATCCACATATCCCTCAAGGTCACCTCACAGGTTGATAGGATACTTAAAAAAGCCAATGGGATGTTGGGCTTCATTAATAGGGGGATTGAGTCCAGGAGTAGAGAGGTCATGTTGCAACTTTACAAATGTCTGGTAAGACCACACTTGGAGTATTGTGTTCAGTTCTGGTCACTTCATTATAGGAAGGATGTGGAAGCTATGGAGAGGATGAAGGAGAGATTAACCAGGATGTTGCCTGGTTTGGAAAACAAGTCTTATGAAGCAAGGTTAGCAGAGATAGGACTTTTCTCTTTGGAGTGTAGAAAGATGAGAGGAGAATTAATAGAGGGCTATAAAATTATGAGAGGCATAGATAGAGTAGACAATCAGCACCTGTTTCCCAGGGCAGGGATAGCAAACATCAGAGAACATATGTACAAAGTGAAGGGAGGGAAGTTTAGGGGAGATATGAGTGGTAAGTTTTTTAACAGAGTTGTGGGTGCCTGGAATGCCTCGCCAGGGATGGAGGTGGAAGCTGAAACATTAGGGGCATTTAAGAGAATCTTAGACATGCACATGGATTGAAGAAAAATAGAGGGTCTCGGGGTAGAGAGGGTTTAATACTTTTTTTAAAGGTATATATGGGTCGGTACAACATCGAGGACCAAAGGGCCTGTACTGTGCTGTAGCGTTCTATGTTCTATGGTTGCTCCGTGACCTGCTGAGATTCTCCAGCACATTTTGTGTATTGCACTCCTCTGGAGCAGCTGCAGAATTTCCTGTTTAACAACGACTTTCATCCTGTCACTGGGTGGGTCCTAGACTGGACTGCCTGAGAGACTGGTGGTGGGAGGGAGTGACTATTTTAGAGAAGAACTTGAGATGTCAAGCAGCCCCAAGAGCTGAAGACAGGCTGGTGCGCGTCGGTACACATTGTTTGCATGGACACCACAGGGCAGGTATCCATTGCTGCATGACCGTTTCTGAGGGGATGTTGTGCATCTTTACTTCTATCTTTTTAAAAATTTTGAAAACCATTTTAGACATATAACATGGTTACAAGCCCTTCCAGCCCATGACCCCATGCCACCCAAATACCCCAATTAACCCACGACTCCGATAAGTTTTGAAGGATGGGAGGAAACCAGAGCACATGAAGGAAATCCACACAGACATAGGGAGAAGGTACAGACTCCTTATGGACAGCACCAAATTTGAACCTGGGTTGCTGGCTGTGTTATAGCATCATGCTAACTGCTACACTAACCATACCGCCATCCATTCGTGGCATCTGTAGTTGGTAATCAGGCAACAGCATAATTATTAATAGACAGATACATGGATAGGAAGGATTTGGCACAAAAGCCAAATTGTAGAATGCCAACTTGGTCGGCATGAATGAGTTGAGCCAAAGGGCCTGTTCTATGCTGTATGACTTGAAGGTCACCAAAACAGAGGTCAAGGCACAGACCCTCAGAGAATCAGCAGGTGGAATTTAATGCAAAACAGATAGAATTTAATGTAGACTAGTGTGAAGTGTTGCATTTTGGAAGGACAAACCAAAGTAGGACAAACACAGTAAATGGTAGGGCACTGACTGTGGTAGAGCAGAGGGATCTGGGAATACTGATACATAATTCCCTGAATGTAGGATCACAGGTAGATACAGTCTTAAAGAG